>NW_025335440.1:15742867-16217867 GCF_004798865.1 Varanus komodoensis | reverse complement strand
GCCACAATTCGTTGTGATCCACACAATCAAAGGCTTTAGCATAGTCAGTGAAGCAGAAGTAGATGCTTTTCTGGAACTCCCTAGCTTTCTCCATGATCCAGCGTATGTTGGCAATTTGATCTCTAGTTCCTCTCCCTCTTCGAAATCCTGCCTGTACTTCTGGTAGTTCTCAGTTCACATACTGCTGGAGCCTAGCTTGTAGGATTTTGAGCATCACTTTGCTAGCATGTGAAATAAGGAATAAGGATAAGAATAGTGACATGAATCAGCCTTATTTTATCTTATTTATTTTATGTTAGTTTTAGTTTTTTTACCATGCTTAGCAAGATGGTCCAATTTGCACATGCATACCCATCTTTGATAGCTCATCTCTCAGTGGCTGCAGGTTTGATGACTCACAGTAGCAAGTGCCTTTGTTGCAAAATACTGATTTTGAAGTTGTGATGGTGAACCATCTATGTGTGGGTGAAACGCGCTCACTCACAGTTTGGTTGCTGAAGAACTGAGGCAGAAGAGCAGCAGAGAAAGGTGACTGGATGATCAAGAAACAGCTCCATGGGTGCACTCACCCTCTGTTTCAGCAGGAATAGGTACAAGCCCAGCCAAGGAGAACCTGGAGACTGCTTTAGGTGGAACTGGAGGGAGCAGGGGAGGAGGAATTCATCTCATGGAATCACTGTGGAAACCAGGGAAGACAAAGACGCCTTGTCCAGTATCATGATTTTGATACCAGGAAGAACCGAGTGCCAATTAACCTTATCTTTTCCCACTGCCGCTACTACAAAGCTGCTACTGCAAGGTTGGCTGTTGTACCAGGGAGCGATGAACACTGGACCTTGTAACCAAGGCCTCATCTGCGATGTGGCAGGCCCAGGATTCTTCTCTGGCCTGGATGTTAATCTGAGCTGGAGAAGCTCCTCCACTCTCCTCAGCCACCCACCAAAGAAGCCTTCCCCACTTCTTTTCCACCTCATTTGCAAGAGCCAGCAATGCCAGGGTCACTCAGGAAGCTGCAGACTGCAAGGCGGAGGAAGGGAGAGTGCTAACTTCTCTTCCCTTCTGCGGCACCCAGCACAGTGCCTTGGCACCCCCAGGAAATGCTAATATTTCCTCCTCCTCTTCTCATCTCTCACACTTTCAGCACTAAGATTCTAAGTGCGGTCAGGGAACTGTCCTCCTACTGCTTGGGGTCAACACTTCACCATATGCTCATATGTACAGTGGTGAAATGGTGAATTTGGAAGTACATAACCTTATTCCCAAGGAGAGTCAGTGACTGTATTGATCTCTCTCTCATTCTCTCTCTCTATTATGCACACACAAACGCAAACCCTAACCACAGTACATAGCATAATACCCAGTGTATTAGGATCAGCTGAAGGGCATTGAATATCGAGGGAAGCAGGAGCTCATTGGTCTTAATTAGCTGTTCGGGACCACCACCCCCGCAACGTATTTTGCATTACAGCAGGGATATCGCATAACAAAATCAGGTTGGGGCCATCGCTCAGCGGCCAAGCAGCTCCAAGAAAAGTTCTCCAGTGCAGAATTTCCCCAGCCAGTCGGATTAGAGTAGACACAAGGGAGGAGATCCATGATGGAGGGGTGAGTGAACCTCCAGATATTGCCATTCTCTCAGAATTCCTCAGCCGCCTAGGCCTGATGGGAACTGTAGTCTGCAAACATGTGGAGGGCCACACATTCCCCACCTCTGAAAACAACTGGTGTGATTTAGTATAGAGAAGCATCGCATTGTCCAACATTAATAAATATCACCCCTACCTTATGGTTGTCACAAGTTATGGGACCATAAACCTTGTCTCAAAATCATGTCTCCTCAGCCCAGCAGAAGAGGCGCTGGTGAGGCCTTGACTGAGTTCCCAAGACCATTTTACATGATTGATTTTAAAGTCATGTATCCCTCCTCGTATCTGATCTGCACTTGAAAAACACATTCCGTGCGCATCGAGAACTGGGCACTGCATCATCCCCATTTTATGGAGGTGACATGCAATCGGAGGGTGCTGTCGTTTAGAGGGTGTCTCTTTTGTAATTTGTAACTCCCTGTCTCACCCTCAAGGAATTGGCAGCGGTGCAGCAAGACTCTCCGGAACAACACTTGGAAGCGATAAAATGCAGGCCGGGGTTTGCGAGTGGTGCTACACCATGAAAAAAAAGAAAGGGCTTTGTATTTTAACTGCATCTCTGCATCACCGGGGGTTAACCTCGTTGGATAGTCTGATCATTTGCAGCAAAGGCTTCATTAGTTTCTTTTCCTTTCCTCTGCATATTGTCAATTATTGCCCCGCAACTGAACGCTTCTTCCTGAGCTGGCTGTGTTTAATGAGATGCTGATTGGGGATTCTAGAATACACTTGCTGATGATTATGTGTTATTTTAACAGGAGCATGACAATAATTTCCTGTAATGCCACTTGTTAAGGTAATTATTATGCTCTAATTGCCTTATCAAGGTGTCATACAGGAGAGGAGAGGAACGCAAAGATTTCACAGCTGCTGTCATGTTCCCTTTAAGTGTTATCTCAGGACTGGCTGATCAATCAGCCAGTTGAATTTCTAACACAATTCCAAGTGGAGAAACAATCTTTCTGGGTGTGGTTTAACTTTACAGAAGGAAGGAATTTGAGGTGGAGGCTTCCATACATACCCCATCCTGAAGCCAGGTGATCTCTGAAGGGAAACATGGTCATAATGGTCTTTCATGATAACAGCATGGCTGTGGCCTGCACCACCCGCCCGATAATGTAGGACGAGCTTCAAGACAGCCTTTGGTCTTCTTCCCAGGTAGCACTGCTACAAGCGTCTGGCCACTTGTGTTTGTAACTTCTTTCATCTTGGGTTAAAATTTGATAGAACCGTTGTTGTTGTTGTGTGCTGTCCAGTCATTTCCAACTTATGATGACCTGATGAATGAATGAATGAATGAATGAATGAATGAATGGCCTCCAAAATTTCCTCTCCTTGAGAGCCCTGCTCAGCTCTCATAAAGTTAAGGCTGTGACTTCCCTGAAGAAATCACCCCATCCCCAATTTGGTCTTACTCTTCTCCTGCCTTTGACTTTTCCTAGCATGATTGTCTTCTTCAAGGAGTCTTGCTTTCTCATGATGTGAGAACTTCAGTTTGGTCATGCTTGCTTCTATGGAAAGTTCTCACAGGCTGTGTAAAGTTGATTGATTGATTGATTGATTGATTTATATAGGCTGCCTATAATTGCCGAGGCCTTCCTAGGTGACTTACATTGCAAAACATACTAACAAAGAATACCGGATCCCAAGTTATCAGTCATTCCATGTATGAAGCATGAAGTCACCACATTGATTTCCCCTTCCCTGGCTTATTATGCACACAATGTATCTTAAATCCTATTCTGTGATGTTTTACTTTGGGATGATGATGATGATGATGATGATGATGAGACACTCTGCTTTCATTCAGCTGCTTACTGCTTCAGGGTCTTCCAAGGACTTTCTCAATGTCAAAGATTCTACAAGGAGGAAACAGGTTGATTTTAAACAGACAACGGTGGACATTTTATAACCAAAGCATAGGAGACCAATTGCTGAAGTCAAGCTCCTTAGTTTGGAACACTTTTTTAAAATGTAGCCCAGGGGAATAAATGTTGTCTTCCAGTAAAATGAAGCTAAAAATACCTGGTATCCGACAGAGGACAACTAACAAACACTGACAATCTGAGACCTTGTCTGAAGGAAAAGGAAAAAATAGTGCTTTGTTTCTAGATGAAGCTTTTCTTAGTGACTTAATATTTCCTCAAAGTGGACAAGCTTTAGCATCACTTGCTTGCAAGGAGAACATTTTTTTAAAGAAAAAGTACAGATCGGCTATTCTGTCTTGGCCACTATTTGTGGTACTGCAAGTGGGATTTATAGGGCCCACATTATTTCAACCTCATAGTGGCCTAGCAGGAAGGAAGGGCAAGATATGATCTGCTTTACACTGACTGATGAAACCTCAGGCAATCCACTCGTTAAAATGGCTTATCAAAATATCTAATTTCATCCTGGTCTTCTCGAAGCTCTGCAGAGAAGGCCTCCTGATTCCTTCCCCTGCTTGTTTCCCTTTTGCTGACCACCATGAGTTTGGTGGTTTCTAGTTTTTTTCCCCCAATTCGAAAAGCTTGAAATGCTATCCCTAAGTTTTACTTACTGCGAGTGGCATTGTTGGTTAAGTCCTTTTATAGCTATGGCTCCACCTCCTTTGACCTTTAGTTTCATCCATCATTGCAATGTGGCTACCAAAAGCTTCCCCTGAATGGAATTTGCCCCCTTCATCCCATCATCTGTTGAAAGAGGTCCAACACACCAATTTTGCGGGGTGAGAGTATCTGGAACTTGTTCTGTGTGGTATTGAGGAAGTTGCTTTAGGTAAGTCGAGCCATTAGTAGGGCACATGAACGCAAAGCAAGGGTGCATGCACTGATGTCCATCTTCTCATTCCTTTCTTCTCTTCACACTTATGATCCCTGTACACTTTGTGTGAATAAGAAACTTACGCAAATCGAGCAGTGCTCCAAAGGGAGATTTGTGCCAATCTCCTTGAATCTGTGCTAAATCCTTAATTTGCACAAATTTCCTCCACAGAATAAAGTGACTCTGACTCAATCTATACAAGACGTTTGGGATTGTGCAGGATTATGAGTCCGCTAAATGTGCAAACTTGTCTGCAAATTGCCAAACACCTGCTTATGATTGTCTTGTTCAGCATTCTTGGTTCCATTTGCTCAAATCTCCTGACTTGTACTAATACCTTGCTGCTTTCCATTTTATCTTCACAACAGCCTTGGGAGTTAGGTTAGGCTGAGAGTCAATGACTGCTCCAAAGTCATCCTGGATCCCCTTGCTCAACACTCTGTGCTCTTTCATACCGGCTCTCGATGTGCAAGACACCCTCCATGGGCCCTCTTCCTCAGTGGTTTGACCTTCTCGCCATCTCTGCCAGTGCCTGCAATGCCTTCTCTTCCTTTATCTCGTCATTGCCCAACTTACTTGCCTGATGGGCAAAGCCAGGGAGCAAGCAGGTGGCAGATACCACTGCTCCACTACTCCACAGCATCAGCATCAGCATGGCTGGGGCCCCAGCAAGGAGCAAGTGAATCAAAAGGCTGCAATGGTAAAAAGCAGGAGCAACTCCAGGGGGCTGTATTCAATGGGTCCCTCGCTGGAGGATGGGTTCTTGACAAGTGCCCAACTACACCTAGCTCTGATGCTAGTCCTGACTTTCAGCCCTCGCTCACTACTCAGAAAAGTCTGGCAACTCTTAGCAGCTTCCGGGGGGGAACAGCTTCCGGCTGCAACTTCCCATGTTCTTCTCTGTTGTGAGAAGATTCCAAGCACTCACGCATGAAGGTGTTGGCATCAAGAGGGCTTGTGCTTAGCTCACCGCAGAGAGCTGCCACTGTACCCATCCTGAGTTTTTAAGGAATTGCACAGACGTAGCAATTGCTAGTGCATGTTATCTGGAAAGCACATCCATCTTTTGATAGCCTCCATTGTCTGACCTCTCCAACAATGACTTTAACAAACTTAGAACCATGGATGCAAGTTAAGCACATCTGTTAAATGAAATAACAATGCAAATACAAAGGGTGAATGCGTATCTAAGTACCCATTTAGTGCTTTAGGCTCCATTTTTGGCTACAGAAAGATTTGTTCTCCTGGTCTCCCAGTGTTTAGATATTTCTCACTTCACCCCAGCTGCAAATAAAGGACAGTAGCTTGAGGGGATGTTCTTTCTCAGCCACTTGGTGGAATTGTTTAAATTGATATAATAAAAGTTTTGTTAAGAAATACTGAACAGAGGAAACATCTGCCCAAGATCATTGCAAGATGGAGAATTACAGGAGGTATTAGCAAGGGACTGAGAACATGCAGAGGGGAAAAATAACCCCCAATTGGCTCCAATTTCATCAGGTTTTATTGCATAGTGTAAAAAAAGGTCTTTAAAAATGGATGCATTAAAAATGGTTGGGAATGAGAACTTTCAGAAAAATCAAGACTCACTTACATATAGTGGAAGTTGCCATATACTCAGCTCAACTTTTCATCTACCCAGTTCAGTAATATTGGGTAGGATAATTATGATCGACATTTCACAGGTATGATGGATAGGAAGTCCGGTTTGGGGGTGGGAATCCATCAGATTTGCTCAGCTCAGCTCAGCTCCCCACACTCTGGCCTGCTGCCTCTTGGCCCTGAGTCTGCTTCATGCCAAGTGTTCGCACGGGTGTCCAGCAGGAAGTGGGTCCGAGCCAGTCTGTGGGGCTGATGTGTGCCCACCTCCTGTCTGTACTCCTTCTGCTTCTGCATGCGTCACTTGTAGACTTTACATACTCCGTGCAAAGAAAGGGCCCGCTGGCTGAAAACAGGATCTTGGCTTGGCTTTCTTTCGGCCAGGTCTGGGTATGGGAAAGAAGTCCAGCGAGAGAGATGGCTTCTGGCCAGATACTTACTTCCTCTTGAGGAGGGAGCTTCTGGTCAACTGAAAGCACGATGTCTCTTTGTGCAGGTAGAAACCTGTGAGCCAGCGTGGTGTAGTGGTTAAGAGCCTGGGACTGGGACTCAGGCGACCTGGGTTCTAGTCCCCGCTCAGCCATGGAGCCAACTGGGAGACTTTGGGCCAGTCACAGACCCTCAGCCCAACCTACCTCACAGGGTTGTTGTTGTTGTTGTGGGGATAAGATGGAGGAGGAGATGTAAGCTGCCTTGAGCCCTTTGCAGGAAAAAGGCAGGATATAAATTGAAAAATAAATAAATAAATAACAGCCTTTGCTTGAATGCAGGTGAATAATTGCCCCTATGTCCCACTGAATGCAGTTTTATAGGTCTAACTTGGTCCCATTGATTTCAGTTAGAGTCCAATGTGATTTACTTTCTTTGGATTGGAGCCTTCTGCTTTTCCTTCCAGCAAGCAACATAACCAGCATATTTAGCGGTTGGTTGTGCCTTATAACAAAGCAATTGTTTTCCCAGTTCCTCATGTTTTGCAAGTTGAATTGCATAAGTCCGCTGTCATCTCATTATTGCAAGCTACTTGTTTAGTTTCTCCACAATGACTATAAGACTAGAAAGAGAGAGAGAGAATAGTCCTATAGACCTTATCAATATCTATGGCTATATAGAAAGGCAGTGAAGAAGAGTTAAATAAATATTAAAAGCATGTAAACTTAATTGAAAGCAAGAATCAACAGAGAACAATAAAAGTAATAACCCCATGACAAAAGCAGCCAAACTAAAGCTGAATTTTAAAAAGCTTTTATAAGTGGAAATACGTACACATGGAGACAGGCATGCCATTGCATGTGTCAGTCCCAATGAAGAAGTTCCTTCCAAAACAACCAACCAAACAAAAACCATAGAATATGGGAATATCTCTCCCCAAATTCCTCAGCTAGAGAGAGCTCAGATAAGCTGCTTTTATTAAAGTCGCTTATCCTTAGTAGATGCTTTTTTCACATACCTCTGAGAGGAAAACAAGAGGCAGTATCATCTGCATAGCTTTTGACCTTTGGGCCTTACACAGATTGAAGAACCTGCTTGGTATTTAAAATAATGTCTTGACAGAACCCACATCATTATTTCCAACCAGTTAAGTTGGAAATGCCAATGCGGAAGTTCCCCCCACACCCCTTCATTCAATCATTTCAGTAGAAGGGTTCAGCTGCTTAGCGGTGACCTCAGCGGATCCGTCCGCTTGTCTGCCAGAGCATGGCAAATGAAAACCTCCTGATTAGCTCAGCTTAAAATTCCTGTCTTCCAAATTAGCACCAGAATAGAGAAATCCATTTGGTCTTCAGGGAACTCTGGCGCTGATAAATAAGCTCGTTTTGGTCCACTTTGCAAAGACTTGTTAAGCAATTATATTAGTGGCTTGTTATTTACCCAGAGTGGGCTATTTTTTAAGCAAGAGATCCAGGCCTTTACGCTTCTTGACTAAGGTACAAACGATGTCTATGATAAAATTTTCAGGGGTATATGTCCATGTGTGGGTGTTTGCATTATAAAATCTGTAAAAATAACTGACTAGAATGCAGTTTGATTTAAAATTGGCTGCATTCCATTTTCCATTTCACATTGGACAATCTTTGCCAGAACTTTTCCTAAGGGTGCAATCCTATGCATGTTTAGCTCTCCGCATCCTGCACCTGGCACTGTTCTAGGATTGCATGTTAAGGCTTTCTCATCATTTTGGAAAACTCCAGTAGAAGCAGCCGAGTTCCATTCTTTCTCGCTTGTTCATGCATTCACTCATCAATCCACTTTATCCTATGTTCACATTAACCTGTGATGTCTATATAATTATGTATCGATTGATGCTCTTAAATCTACTTAGATACAGTTTTATGCACACCAAGCAGTATCCATTGGGGTGCTCACACCCCCACCAAATCTCTTGCACCCTTCCAATTATGCTGCTTAAGTAGCTCTCACCACTTGTGTAACAAAGACATAAGCAGTCCTGGAGGCAGCCAGAAATGAACAAAGCAAGGTAGGCTGCCTGTCCTGATGGAGAATCGAGCACTACTGCTCACTTCATTGCTTTCCAGGATGCACTAAACTTCTGCTTCCTGGATCTACTTAAATACAGCAGGTCCCATTGCTTGTGCAGCGGTTTCTGTGGGGCAAGAGAGACTCAGCAGGGCTGCGAAGGGTTCTGTCCTATTTCATCCAAAATGGCAATACCTATTTCTAAATGATTTTCTCTCAAAATGTGCATTTCTAAGCATAGTTTATGTCAAAAGTAACATTTAAAAATGCTGCATCTGAATACTGAAGGAGAATAGAAGCTTAGAGATAGCCAGTGTGGTGCACTGGTTGAGAACATGGAATGGGGACTCAGACGACCTGGGTTCTAGTCCCTGCCCAGCCATGGAGCCAACTGGGTGACTTTGGCCCAGTCACACACTTTCAGTCCAACCTACCTCACAGGATTGTTGTTGTGGGGATAGCTGGAGAGCAGCAGGAGGAGAATGATGTAAATGGCTTTGAGTACATTGTAAGAAAAATGGTGGCTCATACGTCTAATAGATAAATAACTAGATAAAATAAATAATCGATAAATAAATAAATAGATCGATGAAGCCAATAATAAAATAAATAGAAGCAGGTGGCTATCTTAACTCTCAGCTGCCCATTAATCTAAGCAGTACACACCAGGTCAGTTCAAATCGGAATTCTGAAATACGGAATGTATTAAGCACTCCGTACCCTGAAGCCCAATGTTAGGTCTGACTGGTGCATAGCACCCCTTGGGGAATTGGGCTTGGAAATGGGGCAAGAGCAGCTCAGTCCCCCCACGTAGGATGACCCTGTAGCTGGTGCAACTCAGGGCCGGTCGTTGCATGCCTCCTTTGCATCCTTCATTATGCACAGCTGCACTGGAGATCCCACCCTGCATGGGAGTTGCTCTTGGCATTCATGCTCAAGGCCTGCAAACTGGGATTCGGAAGAGAGGAGCAAGACCTCCTTGCTGGGGGCTGGGACTGTGGGCCATCCCAAGACTCAGACGAGACAAGTGGAGCTGCTTACCCCAAGATCAGACTCCCCAGGTGTGGGGGCAGCCTTTGAGAATGCCAAGAAGTATGGCTAGCGGGAGAGGCTTGGAACAGTGGGAGCTTCTCAGAGTCAGACCAGGCAGGTCCAGCTCTTGACCCCATGACCTGAGCTCAGCAGAGAAGGGTGGCCCAGTTAGAGAATCAGAGTAGGGAAGAGGCATGTTTGTTTCCAAAAGGCCCCTTCTGAAAGGATGTGGCCCAAACATACTCACACTTAAAATTCCTAGAGGTGAATGCTAGACTAACTCTGTGCATGCTCTGAGTTTCATGTGTGATTGTGCTTCTGGGAAATGCTTTGGACCATAAAGAACATTTTGCAATAAAGATCTGCGGCTTTGAATGTGTGAAGGGAGAAATCCTAGCTCACTACAGTCTCTGCTGATCTTCCTGAGTTCTCAGCCTACCATCACTTCCCATCACCAACCCCCACATAATAGAGAAGCTGGTAGGAGACTGGCATCTGAATGGCTGCCTATGTTCTTCCAGGGACCCATGGGAAGAATTGAAACATTTTGGATGCTTCCTGGATATCTTACAAATTAATCATGTTGTTTTTCTAGATGCACTAAAATTCATGGGTGTAGGGAATGGGCATGCACCTCTCTTTGGGTCCAGCCATCACTAGATAACATGGATTTTGTAAAAGCATGATCTATCACTGCGTACCAAAGCAAGCCCACTGAATGCAGCGTGTACATGCAGAGTACACAACTGCTGTACAAAAACAGAAAGTACTAAAATCGAAAACACAGAAACGAGTTGAGGAGAGAGTTTTCTAGAATGGAATGGAACTCACAGGGTCATTTGTTGGGCCATGCTAGCTTATAGTGTTTAAAGAATGGATTGGCAAAGCAGCAGGAAGTCATTTGAAGGCAGGGGGATTAAGGGAGGCAGTTGTGCTGAAAGCAAAAACTTAGATATCAAAGCATTTATTTTATTCCTTGTAGTGGCAGAGTAAGAAGGAAATTCCCCCCAACCACCATTTGTTAAAGGCTCTTTAACCACATGGTTGGATGTTGAACTGTTGACCTCTCATCTTTTGCAATGCTGGATTAGGTGAAGAAGTTCAATCTATGTCAGAGACATCCCTGAGAATTGCCATGGTAACACAATAATAATGTATGTGAGAAATGTGTGCATTAAACAGAGACAAATTCTGCAGACACTTTTCGAAGGAACTGATGCATAGCCTCCAGGATTCAATGCAAGGGGCATCACCCACCTTTACATGTTTTGCCTAATATAAGGCAATGCAGATTATCTCTGTTGTTTTCTGGTGAGGTGACCTCCTTACTTATATTCTCATAATGAATCAGCACTAAACAACTTTCATTATAACTTCCTTCTTTTCTAAAGACCCAGCCCATAACAATCTGTAGGATTGCTATGCCTGCTGCCATAGACTCAGTTCAGAATGGGTGGCATTAATATCTACTCACTCAGTTCTATCTTCTGCTCCAAAGCATCTTCTTCTCCACTGTCCTCCTCTTCCTCTTCTTCTGCTTCCTAAATACATATTTGGGGTAACTGCCCCCAACAACTTTATTAAGTGGAGAGCTCAACAATTTGGTAAAACTACCCAAATTAGCTGAAATTGGCTCCTTTTCTACTTTGTATAAAATACTTTAATAGAATCTAAAACCATCTCCAGGTTGGTACATGTAAAGACTGTCAAGATTCTCTTTGTAATCCATTAAAAGGGGCCAGTGCACTTCACCCAGTATAGAAACATGTCAGTGTAACAGCAAGATATTAAATTTCCATACTGGGGTACTCAACTTTTTTTTGCCTCAGTGTCTCTAAGGTATGGAGAACCTGGAATTCTTGAACCAGAGTAATCTAATGAATATGAATGTTTGGACATTCAGAGTAGACAAGAAGAACCACTCATTTCAAGGGCACAAAATTAAGCTGTGGAATTCTCTACCAAAAGTTATGGCATTGGCCAGCAATGCAGAAGGCTTTGAAAAGGGGACTTGATAATTTTATGGAGGAGGCTTCTCCATGGCTACTAGACATGATTATTAAAGTTGTGTGAACCATTACAGGAGAGGGCTGCAGCCCTTGCATCCTGCTAATGGGCTTTTTTGAGGCACCTGGCAGGGGAATCGGATATTAAATGAGAGCCACCTTTGATCTAGCAGGTCTTTTCTTATATTATGTTGCACCTTAGTATAACAGTGAGGAACTGAACCCAAGGCAGACAGAATGCAAACGAATGAGTAGGGTTTTGTGAGATAGAGATTAGTTCCCATAAAGCTCTATCCACTTGTAACAAAATCAAGTGGGTCCTGTTGGTCTAGGATCCAGTTGAATCTTATGCAGGGCAGCAGATAAACTTAACATCAGGGGTGGATGGAAGACGGATCTCCTGATGTTTAGGACTTCAGTTCCCAGAAGCTCCTGTCGGGATGGACAATGGTCAAGCATGCTGGAAATATCTGGAGATTTACTTTTTATCCACCCCTGCTTTATATCATGGACTAGAGCAACAGAAGGTTACCCCTTGGCTACCAGATGCTGTTCGGGATCTTATAGCAGACAACTCTTCCTCTGTCTGATGTATTCCAGATATGCTGCACTACAACTCCCAGAATTCACAGCTATCCACCAGGATGGAGAAGGCTGGATGAGACCAACTTGACTGCTTGCCCATGTAAGCTTGGCAGTAGTTCACATTCTCGGTACTACCGCTTAGCCATGCAAGGACTGCTTTGTACTTAACAAACAGCAAATTGGGTCACTTCTGTATCATTTTGTGAAGTATCAGAAAGGTCATGTGAAACGCCCTGGAGCAGCTACCTCTCTTGTCCTGATTTGCAAGGTTTTTCAAACAAAGATACATGTGCAGAAGAAAGTCAAATTGTTTAAGCCAAAAAAGACCCTGGGTGCCATGAGGGGGGATTGTGGGGAGAGGACATTGAACAAGTGACATTCCACCCTTTAAATATTGTAAATAGCTTTATTTCCTTTTAATGGGATAATTTATACAGTACCTACTATCTCCATTGACAGCACTTTTTATCCACCGGCAAATGGGCAGCGTTTACCGAATCAATTACGTGAGTTATGAAGAGGAGCACAAAGCCTCGTTGCCACTCCATTCTTTTCAATAACAAAGGAGAAAACACATTAAAAACTAGCATTGATGGGTTGTTGTGAGATCCAGTCAATGAGCACTCCCAGAGTTGAAATTAAAAGGCAGTTAGGAGAAAATTGTTTTCTCTGGTCATCAGTCACCATGTGAAAGGGCTTTTCTGCAATGATTAATTAAAAGTACGAGATGGGGAGAGAGGATCAGGATGGGGGTGAGGAGGAATAAAGCTTCAATGACATATGGGTTCGGGGGTGGGTAGGTAGCATCATGAGTTAATGGACAGTGGCTTGCCTTGACTAAGTGTTATAGCTCCAGTCCATAATTTCATCTTGAAAATGGGCAAGGGAGTGAATCTTCCTCTTAGTAATTGAGTATTGATTTGAAAATAAATGGCACTGAAACACCCACGGAACTGTCAGGATATATTCCGGACAGGAGTGACAATAAATGGTTTCTGGTTGGTGTGAAAGTTATGTATCAGCTCGATACTTAAACACATAGAGCTCATCTGCAATCTGTCTTCCGATTTATCAAGCTTCAGAAAGGTCAATACATGACACCACATAGGAAATAACATCTATGTGATTGAAGCCAAGATGGTTTGCAGCAGAGACAAGGGGCCCTTTCAGTGCTTCCTTTCATTCTCAGAGCTATTTAGAAAAGCATTGTCGTGATAGAGTGGAGCTTCTGAAGCACATCCCTTGACTTAAGTTGACTTTTATTTTTACACGTTCCAACTCCAGAGCTGCTTTTTATGCAATAGGAAGATGGAAGGCTGGTGACTCATAGGTCAGTGGGGCCCCACATCCATGGCAGCTTCTCTTTTGAATGTTGTAAGAACTCTCCATGGTGCTGAACCTATTCTGGGGATAGAGTTCAGCAGCATGCATAGATCCTATAACGCTTAAATGAAAAACCATGCAGGCTGTGGAGTCCCACTGCTGGAGGATGGCATTCAGCACCCTGGACCGTCCCTCTACAACACTTGCTTTCCATTGGATGCTGGTTTGGAGAAATGTCGGCAGCCATATTGGATGGTGCTGAAAGCCACACCTAACTAAAGTTCCATTGGTTTCAGTGAATTGGCCGTAAATCTAGATCCAGCCTATTGTGAATACACTAAGGAATATTGCATCTCACTCTCTTGATACGTTTTGAACCTGTGGTTCACAACTTACATACACTGAGTGGTAGGGTATATACGGATTTTCTACTTCTTATGCTAACACTCCATTGTTGGCCAGCACATTATTGCACCAGCTTTTGATTGTATTATGTTTTAACAATAAAACTATAGACAAATGAATGGTGCACCTGCAAACCCTTTAATTTTTGGGAAGGACTATGGAATAAATCTACATTCGTGTGGATACTTAGCTACATTTCTGCAGGGGCAGAAAGGGTCCACCGTTGGATAAGAGCTTTTGTGTCTGAACCGACCCTTGCCTTTCCCTACACACCATTTGCCTCGTCAGGCTTCTGCACTGCGGTTCCAACCAGCTGGACTTGCATGTACAACAATTTATTGCAGCAATGGGTTGGAACACGATTTGATCATTCTCAGAATAGGCTAACTGAAATCAATAGGATTTAAATTAGTAACGACTAATTTAAATTTGTTTCAAACCAATTCCCTTGGTTTAAATAGGTCTACTTTACACTTTGCTAAGTCTCAGCCCAAGCCCTAGACACTAACCTACTGGGATGCTCATCCGCTCCCAAGCTCAGAAAATTATCCAGAGAGTTATCCTATGCAAGGCGGGAAGGGCAATGGAGAGTATTTCTGCATTCTCCTCTTCCCACACTGTATTTTGCTGGTGGTGAGGTTACTAGTTTAACTAGAATGTCTCAGAAGCAGAGACAAGGAAGCTGGAACAACTGCAGGACACCTTCATCCTGGCCACCCGAGTCTTCTTCTCTGCCCAAAATGTCCCACTTCTGCCTCTGGGGTTGCTTGTCTATCCACAGAGAGCAACCAGTGTGGATTTTCCCATGACATTGTGAGGGGAAAGGGGTTCTGACCTCTGGTTCCCTTTGCAAGGGCAGAATGAAGTCTCTGATCTTGTCTTGGCGAATCTGGAACAAAATTATTATGGGTTCTCAGAAGCTGTTTAGCTTCCATAGGACTGCTCCCTTATGCTGCTCTTCTGGATCCAGTCAGCAGTGTTGCAGGAGGCAGAGCGGTGTGGTGGTTGAGAGGGCTAGACTGAGACTCCACAGATCTGACTTCACAGAGAGGAAGAGAAGCTCATACGCTTCCCCAGGGTTCTTTGCAAGAGGAGAAAGGCAAGGCATACATAAAATGCAATCATGAAAATAATCAAAAATAATATATCTTTCCAGGGCATCATCCAACATTGTTGGTCCTCTTTCACTATTGATGTACTACAAATGACCTCTAGGGGTATCCAACAGAGCATACCAGTGCAACAGGTTTTCCGAAGAATAGGCTATTGCAATAGCTTATGCTGCTGGCATTAGCTGGAGGTCTTTATGCTGGTCATATGCCAATAGTGTAAGCAGACCAGCAGTGCTGGATTCTGTTCTAAGAGCACCCACTTACTGGGAGCTGAGTTTAAGAACAGCTGTTGTGGAAGCCAGATGCTGAGCATGCAGACTGCTGGATCCAGACCCTAAACATCTCAGGACTAGGTGACCTGAAAGCCTGCCTTCCCCCATGCAGCCTCTGGGTCTCTATATTCTGAGAAGCAGGCCTTGCCATCCTTGCCACAACCTTCTCAAGTTAATTTGACCATAACATAGAGAAGTATATTCTCAATTCCGGTACTGATCACACGTAGCGATCTCTCGATGGAGGCCAGGTGGATTCCGAGTGCGGAGTTCTTCTTCCTGAAGGCACAGTTCTTTGCTCAAGCATTTCCATGACTGTCAACATGGTCATCTACCCCTAGTTATTTTAATGAGCCTTTATTACTTTTCATCCATGTTTCGGTTATTAGTTTTATAATACTTTATCATGGTTTTATTTTGTGAGCCACAATGTGATTATTATTACTTTTAAATGAAAAGTGGTAAATGTTCTGAAAGAAATATAGCAATATAGCAATTAATAAAACCCAGAAGTAAAATCTCCAGGACAGTATATAGACTGTCCTACAACTATTTATTCCACACCTAGAGAAATGTTTGCATAATCTGCTCTTAATAAACAGCTTTAATGCATTACACTGGGGAAAAGGTATTTGGGGTATATTCCATGCATTTCCATGAGACTTGGGAAAGCAGAGATGTTGTTTAGAGTCAAAATGATGCTTAAAACTTTCACTTTCTCCTTTCCTGCTCATTACCAAGCTGCCTACAGTTCAGAATGTTTTATTAACACCTAAGAAGGGCTGTCAAAAAGCACATCCTTGTTAAAATGCAACTCAGTCTGATTCTCAGTAAAGCTACTTAGCTAGAAGTTGATAAGCTGGACTTCGTGGAAACTAAGTGAATGAAAAGGAGTGCACCCAGGTCTCTTTTAGGGAATGTACCTATTGATTGATGGCAGTGAAAAGTCACTAATTGATAGGTAAATAACAATTCTGTGACTTGATTTTATATATATTTATTCAGGAGTGACTGTCACTGTGTTTAATTAGACATGCTCCCAAGGATGGGTCCAGAAGTTTGCAGCCTGAGTTTGGTAGCTGGTATTTCTCATTTCAGACCCTTAATGCCTCCATTTTAAAATATACATTGCATGTGCACTGCTGCGACTGGATCAGCAGTGCAGGGATACGAGGGCCAATTCACACATCCACCTTTGCTTGCTTATTTAGACGTTTCTATCCAGCCCTTTCAGTGCACAATATCATCTAAAACAATCCGTTCAGTACAATCACCAAAATACAACAGATGAAAAGACTATGGATAAAACATAAACAAATAAATAAGCACAGAGTACACAAGAAGGCCTGAATATGCCCATTTATATGTACCGAAGCCAATTTCAAAGCAATGTACTATCTATCATATAGACATACAGTTCACAATCATGGCAAAGGCTGAGTGACTTGTGTTCTCTGTCCAGATGCTAAAGGCTGAGTGGCAAATTCCAGGGTCCTCCCCTCTAAAGTTTCTTTAGCTTAAAACTGGCATTTAGCTGGACACTCCTTTAAATAAAGGATAATTTCAAATAGCAAATGGTCCTTTTGGACCATAAGGAAGGCTGAGTGTCAAAGAATTGAGGCCTTTGAATTGTGGTGCTGGAGAAGACTCCTGAGAGTCCCTTGGACCACAAGGCGATCACACCAGTCATTCTTAAAGGAGATCAACCCTGACCGCTCTTTAGAAGGCCAGATACTGAAACTCAAATACTTTGGCCACCTAATAAGAAGGAACAACTCATTAGAGAAGATCGTGATGCTGGGAACGATTGATGGCAAAAGAAGAAGGGGACAGCAGAGGATGAGGTGGCTAGATGGAGTCACTGGGGCAGTGGGTGTGAGCTTGGGTGGACTCCAAGGGATGGTGGAGGACAGGAGAACTGGGAGGAATGTTGTCCATGGGGTTGCGATGGGTCGGGCATGACTTTGCAACTAAACAACAACAAATGGTCCTTTGTAAAGATGAACAGATCTCCTTTTCTGGTGTGGCCAGAGGAAACTGGAAACTGTTACCTCCCTTTTTGAAGCTGGAAACTATGGCTGCTTTCACCTATAGTTTACATGAACAAGTCAGGATTAGCAAGCATGGTTTGTCTAAAACTAGCTAAAACTAACAGCAGTTTCTCCCATTTTGGACAACTGTGGTTCAAGGTTCCTTCCAAATGCAGAAACTGTGTCATCATCAGCTCAGTCTTCAGCTTCCAAGGCAAACTGTAACTGCAAAGGCTTGAGAGAGCACACCTCAGAGGCATGAGCTTCGAAACTGGAAACTGATAGGAAAGCAAATAAAATGCTTCACCTCACAGGTTACTGGCATGGTATTTCTTTAGATTTTCTGAGACCAAAAGATAAAGGCAATAAAGCACCAGTATCAAAACAACAACAACAACAACAACTGGAAGCAATATGCAACATTGCTCATATTTATGCATTGAGGAGATAGCAACTGCTTGCATATGCTGAAATGAATTAAACAAAGAGACAGGAAATATTGTGTTTGTTCGCCCTGCTTAATTCTGCCCGCCGTGCTATTTGTTTCATAGCCTTCTAATCCTGAACCCAAGGAAAATAGCCACTGAGTCTGCGGTTTCATACTCACTTATCAGAGCTTAAGGGGATTACTTCCGAGTAGGCACATATAGCACTGCTGAAGGAGATCAAAAAATCAATTCCTGCTGACCATATCCACAGGAAACCTGTCCCTATGTCACACCATGTTCTGTAAGCCTCTTCATAAGGAAGGTTGTTTGTGCTTGGGACATTCCCAAAGAGCATAGGAACTACTTCACAAGAGCAGAGACATAATGTGGACTGATACAGCCTTCCTGATAATTTACTACTTCACAGTGTGGGCTACTCAAAAATTAGCTTGCTGGGAGCAAATTTTCTCAGTTAGCTTTCTAGTGCCTACATTGAAAATAGTGGAAGACTTCTGCAACAAGGTGCCCACCAAACCTGGGACATTCCAAATCCAGATCACAACTCTCATTATCCCTGGCCATTGGCCATACTGGCTGGGGCTGATGGGAGTTGTAGTCCAGAAGATCTGGAGGGCACCAGACTAGGAAGGAGCTTTGGATAAATAATTCCCCACCTGTAAATTGAAGTGGAATGCTCTCAGTAAGGCTATACCATGCAATAATTTAGCAGCCCTCCTATCTTAAATGAAAGCTTTCATGTGCTCTGTTGGAAGGAAGGCAAGGTCTCAAATTCTTGGTGTATTGAGAATTTTTGTGACTTGAGAAAGCATGGGTTGTTAGAACCCTCCGCCACTTTGTCATATAGCGTCCCTTGTACATTTTAATAAATGAAGGATTTCCCAGCGGTGCAATGTGTTCAACACTGTAACTATGACTTTAACTGAACAGCTTTATTCTAGTAGGAGCCACTGAAACACAATCAATGGATTGAGATGTCCTTTCTATATTTGTGACAAGCATTGGGCTAATTGCTTTCGCCACCAATTGACTGCCGAAATGGAGTGCCCTTGTGTAGCTTTTGTGCTAGGAAATGAGAAAAAGCATTGGATGATTATTGAGTTATGCTCATTGCTTTAATAACAGTTTCTCCAAGATGCTAGAGAAATGGCCGAGGAACAGATTAGGCATTTGGAATTATGTCTGTGTGGCTGATGTGCTCCAGACCTAAATGGGCTTTGCAATGAAAGATGGAACGTTGGCATTTTATTTTATTTTTTAGAAATGACCTGCAAAGAGCTCACCGGTCATGTAATGCCAAAGGCAAATGGATAATTCACACGCACGTCTGGTACTTATGGTATGGCCTCCTGACACAAGGACTTGGAGATCGCAGGATCCTTCAGAGTCCCAGTTCTTAGATTTTATGGTCCCTGAGTTGGGTGCTGAAGGTTGAGTCTCCACCCCACCACCCTTGCCTTGCAGGACAGAAGAACTACACTGGCTGTCCCTCTCCCCCGTTATTCTAACTGGTCCTTGGAGGAGGAAAATGGGACATCCTGGTTCAGGGAAGGGTGCACACTGGCAGTTACACCAATTCCATTCAGAGTCCCAAGCCCTTTCCTTCCCCTTCCTTGGCCCTAAATCCAGATGGCCAAAAATGGCCATCAGGAGAAAATGCAGAGCACGGGGGTATGGCAGCAGTGGATGTGGCTGCTTCTTTACCTCATGCATGGCACTGGATGTTTGCATGCAAGTTCAAAGGCTCACAAGAATCTGTCATGGGGGAACAGCCTGGCATTTTAACTGCTCCAAGCTTGGGACTAATGGGCATTCCTTATTAATAGCAGCAGCAACCCTGCTCAGACATCAGAACCAGAATGATGGGGCAAATGACATGGCCCACAGTCCCTGGGGGTCCCATTGGGCAAAACCCTTCCCAGCATCCAATTGATTTGGGATTTTTATAAGTTGCTTCACCTGGCACTTTTCTTCTCAGCAAAGCATGACCACCAATACTTTCATAGGAAGTATTAAAACTTCCATGTTGTCATTTTTGCTTCTAGGTTTCCTTTGATCTAGGACCCACTTGTTCATTTTTCAGTCCAGGGTATTCACAAAGGTCTTCTCCTCCAGCAGCAAGGGATGGATAAGATTACCTCCTCCCACCCCCTCCAAAAAAGCAAGCAAAGAGACACAGGATGGTGGTGTATGGAAGTATGCATGGTGTGTAGAAAGTACTAGAAAATACTACAACCTGGGGTCATCCCATTAAGCCGATTCATAGGAAATTCAGGACAGAGAAAAGGCAGTACTTCTCTGCACAGCACCTAGTTAAACTACAGAATTCACTTCCTTACAATTTAGTGATGACCACCTATTGGGGTGGCTTAAAAGGGGAATGGACAAATTCTTAGAGACTAGACTACTGAAGGCTTCCACTTCCGATGGCTCTATGCTGTACCTGAGCAGGCCTCAGAATATCATTTGTTGGGGAACACGGGCAAGATGGGGCTTCTGCACTTCTGTTTGTGAGTTTCCTGTGGTTCGCCACCAAGTGAATTAGAGGCTCCAGTATTGCTCTTCTTATGCTCTTTTGCCTGGCAGAAGCTACCCAGAATTTTGGATAGAAGGTTTTCCAGTCCTAATTGGAGATGCCAGGAATTTAACTTGGAACCTTCTGCATGTAAAGGAAGTGCTCTCTCATTGAACTATGACTTCTACCAGTCTATAGATCGCGTAAGGACTGACGCAATCACATCTGGAAAAATCCCAACAGTACGTTGAGGATGTAGGGCAGCTCCTGAAGAAGCCATTTTCTTCAAGGATGGATATACCAGCCTTGTTTCTCTGTTAAATTTGTGAACTAGTTTAGATGACACAGAAAAGTGATATGGAGTCTTGAGGCCTGAAGCATGCAGATTTATGTCAGAGAAGAAACCCACAGTTAATGCCCATCGTAAAATCTGAGAAGAAACGTTTCACAGTATTTTAAGCTTTACGTAGCTCCAAAAAGCAGATGGGGCATGAATAAGTACACCCCTTTGTGAAGCAACAAAGAACCATATTGTTTTATCAATACCTTACTATTTGTTAGCACTTTCAGGGTTTCCTGTAGAACACGAAATATTCTTTTGCTAGACGTAAATGGAAACATTAATGCTGGGTTTCATCATGTACAATGCCAAAGAAGCCAAGCACAGATTCATTCATGGGATAGTCCAGCTGAAGAATGAAAGGAAGGAAAAGTCCCAGGCTAAGACTGTGCTGGGAAGACTCCAAATTAAGCTATGACAATGTTTTTCTAGAGTGGTTTAAGAAATGGCACACTGTTTTTCAGGGACACTGACATCTGTGAGGGGTGACTCATATTGCTGATGGCTTAAGGTTTGTTGGTTGGTTTGTTTGCAGTTCTCAACAAAACAATATACATTTCAATAATGCATCCTCTCTTTCTCTTTGCTGACACATGATATTCTTCCATTGATGCAGTGCTTCCTGGTTGTCTGGAACCATCTAGGTGAGTAGCCCAGTATCACTGATCTTATTTCAGAAGACTTCACTTGGCCTCACTTTTTCCCACCATGTAGCCAAATCTAATTAGCATCATGAAGTCAACCTATTAAGTTGTTGTGACAGTCACTTGTTCATAAGGTGACTTGAAGGACCGCCTTCTCTCACAGGTCCCAGTCCCTTCTTCAAAGTCTGCTTCAGGAGCCAAACTTTGGGTCAGGTAGGGGAGGTGGAGATTACCCTAAGACATGGTCTTTTACACATAAGAAAAGGCACTTTCCTGAGGTGGAAAGAAAAGATGTTTACACTGATGATTGTATTGCTGCTTTGTCCTCTTTTACAGAGAACAGTCCTTTGTTTGCTGGATAGCCAGAGAACAGCCCTCTCAGTTGAAGGCAACCCTGTTGGAAAGGCTGTCCAATCTAAGACCAGTTTAAAGGTCAAGAAGCACCAGAAGCAAGAGCTGAGCCTTGAAGATGCCATCAACAGCACCTGGACTCCACATCAAGTGAGCCCCCAGGTCTTGGACATGTGGTCACCATCTTCCATCCTCTGGGAATAAGTCTGTATTTGCATTTAAAATAAAACAATCACATCCAAATTTGCATGTGCCAATTTTATGTAAATCAAGGTCCTCTTTTTTGGTGATTCATAAGTGGCCATCCCTTATTCTCATTCTGTATGCATGAATGTTAATGCTGTGAGCTGCCTTGAACTAGAAAAAGAAAAGGAAATGATATCAGTGAGAAAAATATTTCAGAAATCAGCCAATCACTCCTAATTTAAACAAAGATGGGGGTGTTGAAGGAAATACACTACATATTCTTGGAGGGGCAAAGCCTGCTCTGGGCCCCACTGTTGGGAATCCCACCTGCACTGTGGGTCCCTGCCATAGACAGGCCTTTTCTCTCCTCTTCTCCCAGGCTATGGAATCAACAAGGTGCTGACGTACCTTCCCAGTAGAGCACGGCAGTGGAGTGCATCTCTCCAGCCAGATCACCTCCTGCTAGACTCCACTAAAATATGCAGCACTATGATGAGCTGCCACAGAGGTGACTGAATGATGTTTCTCCACCAGGGAAAGCATTCAGCAAGGCACATCTCCTCTGTGATACGCTCTGACCTCCATCTTGTCAAATCAAGCATTCATGATCTTCATTCCAGTAAATCTGGGAATCAGTCTGTAGCTGCTCAGATGGGGGTGTGGGGATGGGGGAAGATTCCTGTGCTGGCCTTCTGATAGGATGAGGCAGAGGCAGGCATGACCACTAGGCAAAAAGGAAGAAGCAAGCTTCGGATCCCTTTGCTGTGTACAGCTGGGTATGATGAGCCTTGAGAAGAGAAGACTGGGGGGGGGGGGGCATGATATCCCTCTATAAGGACTTCAAAGTCTGTCACAAAGAGGAAGGTCAAGATCTCTTCTTGCTGATGCCAGAGTGCAGAACACAGAATAATCAGCTCAAGTTGTGACAGCCCAGATTAAGGCTGGACATCAGGAAGAGCTTCCTCACTGTCAGAGCAATGAGACAGTGGAACCAGCTGCCCAGAGAGGTGGTGGGCTCTTCCACACTGGAGACATTCAAAAAGAAACTGGACAGCCTTCTGAGTGGGGTGGTGTGAACTTGTGTCCTGCAACAGCAGGGGGTTGGACCTGATGGTCTCGATGGCCCTTTACAACTCTACTATTCTATGATTCTATGAAATGCTCTGGAGGAGGAGGAGGAGGACCACCACCAACGAGGCATGGCTTTTCCTAGGCACAAGCATTAAGACAGTATGATTTTCTGTGTTTTAATAGCCCAGTACACCCTCACCTTATGCATTCAGATGTGGCCAGCTCTGAAAGACCTGGAGTCCCAATGGGATTGCTCCAAACATGACTAAGTCTGGGTTCCACCCTTGATTCCTTGACGTTCATCTCTCATCAGTTCCAAGGAACATGGCCAATGGCCAGCATTGCTGGAAGGAGTAGCCCAAACATTTGGAAGGCACTAATTTGGGAAAGCTGTACTGGGCTATTATTCATGACTTGCATGGTTGTCTGAATTTGATCCCAGCTGGGTTCTACTAGGTAAAGTTAAAATAAACTACAGTTCCCTGAATGATGGTACATGATGGTAAACCACAGTTTGGTGGAGAATGGAAGCAGATGCTTTGACTTGGCATGTGTGCATGAGAAGAGGAGAGGTTCAGGGAGCCCAGATCCCTGGGCACACAGCGGTTCATCTCCCACCACCTAAGTCATGGTTTGAGTGATTGTCTGAACTGTGACTAAAGGTTAATCTGCCTGTGACCCTGACTGAGCAGTATGCAGCTCTACCTTGTTTGTTAGTTTGCTTTGCAGAGCAGGCAATGGATTGCCAAAGAGACCAAGTTTGAAGTTATAAAATCATAGAGAAAAGGGTCACGGAGAAAGATGGTTTGGGACTGGAGAAATCTTCAGGCATCAGATGAAGGGGTATCCTTAAGCTAATCAGAATTTCTTTATCTAAACTACCTCAGTGGAGAGTGTGGGTGTAAAATGGAATAAAAATAATACTGGATGATGCAGAGACATATTTCACTTTCAAGCAACAAGAGATAAAATTCAGACTCATTTGTAGAAATTGAATGGCAGGAGCCTTCACTCTTTTTTCTACATCTAATCAGGAGAGGTTGGTGATTCCTGTGTCGAAAAGCACCAGTATAATGCATATTAATATCACATTTATTAGGAGCAGCTGAAGAAATTGCTGAAACTCTGCTTGGCTGCTCCACTGCAGCACTGATAATAATGAAAGGTTATTTGGTTTCATCTGGTCATTGGACATGATTTACTCATGGTGACAGCAACCTAGAAAGATCCCAATAGTTTAAAAAAAGAAAAACCTCAAGCAAGCAAGAAAGAAACCTGATTATTCGAGGAAAGCCATTAGGAACCAGATCTGCCTGTAAGGGTATTTTAACCTTGCAATGTTTCCAATAATAGACCAACGGCTAAAAAGCTCGAAACTTAGAAAGGTATTACATGTTTAATTTACTGCTAAGGGCATGTAACTAATGAATTATATTACACAGTGATGTCCTTTGCTTTGACCATAATCTTCATTTCAAGCAACTGCAAGAAAAGCTTTTCTTCTGATCGCTCGAGGCAGCTGAGATTATCTGCACGGCAACATTCCTTCTCAGAAGCAATTGGAAGATTTTGGGACCTTAAAATGCACCCAAGAAAGCCCAAATCCATAAACGGCCATGCTCTGGGACTGCACAAGGATCACAAATCCGTATGGGTAATCGCCACAGAGATCAAACCATGGAGAGTGAATATTTATCACCAGTTATAAGAGACTAACACCATGGCCTTCATGCTTAAATATATGCTTGAGTGTATCCCTCGCTCATCTATTTGTATGGCTAAACATGGCACTTTTGTTAGGTACAACCAATCTGGATAAGAATAGCAATCAGGAGACCCGTTGGCCAGGATCACTCCCTGTGCAAACTCTGATTAAATTTACCTATTTATTATATTTATATCCCACCCTTTTCCTTTCAAGGAACTCAAGGCACCTTGCCTAATTTGCCTCTTCTCCGTCTTATCCTTTGAGGAAGGTTGGGCTCAATGTCTAGGACTGGCCCAAAGATACTCCATGGCTTAGTGGGGACTAGAGCCCCCTACACCACACTGGCTGGAATGAATGGAAAGTAGAAGACACAACGAGAGAGCACCAGCCCTGCCCCTTTCATGTGCAACGTAAGAACAAGCATCCAGGTGGTTCACTGGACAGCTGTCGAAAGAAAACACGCCCAGAACGCTGCACCCCTGGAGTTCCACACAATGCTGCTTCCTCTCTCTCACAATTGCTGCTACCTCCTTGCTTGAGAGGCAGAAAACCGGTGAACAGCAGGCAGTGGCATTTACTGCCCCCTTGTCATTGTCTGGGTCAGGGTGACAGGCAGGTGTGCAAGCCGACCGGATGGAGGAGTGAGACCTGAGCAGTCTCGGCAGTGGGTCCTTGCTGAGCCATAGGACTGGCCATGTCTAGAGTTGATGTTGGGTCTGGCTCTGTGTGTGATGCTCTGCCCCCTCCTCAGGTGATATGGTGTCCAGCATTCAAATGTCCCAACAGGGCTTATGGTGACCAAAGCACCCATGTGTCTGGCACAAACATTTGTAAAAGGGAGACCTCCTTATGACCTAGACCTCCGGATGCTCACAGCTCTATGCAACACCCACTGCAGGTTTTTGGGTCTTTCAGCAACATGTTATTAATGGGCCCCATCGCTCAATGAGTCTACCTTTTCAACAGCCTTATCTCCAGTTGCTATTGCTCTTCATTCTCTCTCCCATCCCCTAGAGAGGCAAAAAATAGGCCATGGACTTTATTTGTCCTCCTTCTCACTATAACCAGTGTCTGGGCTAGGCAAGAAGCAGGTACATAAGCTGATTATAATGCTTTTAATCGTGCTTTATTAAATTTGTTTTATTGCTATTTTGATTGACTTTTAATTGTGATTATAAGCTGCTTTGGGTGCCATTCATCTTGGTGGAAGGGTAGCATACCAATCAAACCAAAAAAATAAAACTTACATTCCTGTAATAAAGGTTCCACTCCTGCCAACAGCAGTTGCTAAAAAGGATATTTAGTAAGAAGTGGCAGCCAAGAACAAGAAGGAAAGAAAAGAAGGAACCTTTCCCCATCCCTATTAAAGTAAGTTTATGTACTAGATGGACGCTGCTGGGTACTTGCTTTTGATTTTCTGAAAACAAAAGCCTATCGAGCACATACAATCAAAAATGCTCTTTACATGCTGGAGTCAGAAAACCCTTCGATGATTAAAACCAGTGGGAGGGACAAGCATAGGGGGTAATCAGAGGAATGGATGGAGCCAATGAGTCTAGACCTCTTGAAACTTAGAAGAAGTAAAGAGAAAACAGAGCATAGAAGTGTAACTATGGGATAGATCAAAGAAAAAAACTCATACCTTCTTGCAGTGCCCGCTCCCCAAATATTCCCCATTACTTGATATTATTTATTTATTTTGTGATGAGATGCACATCAAAAGGAATCCCATAAGGTGCTCTCCCTTTCCTCCCCAAACAGCCAATTGAAAACATCTCCCCTTTCTGACTTGAAAGGCACTGCCTGCTTCCCTGTATACAACCACCCACACTTTACTGCATGGAGCCCAGTGTTGCAATCAAGACTTTTCCTTCTTCATCAAACCCTTGGAAAAATAGAAGCATT
Organism: Varanus komodoensis; assembly: GCF_004798865.1. Classification (NCBI taxonomy): domain Eukaryota; kingdom Metazoa; phylum Chordata; class Lepidosauria; order Squamata; family Varanidae; genus Varanus; species Varanus komodoensis. Next base: position 16,191,414 of record NW_025335440.1, on the reverse strand, counting down.
TCTAGTGTTGTTGAAAAGCATCTCCCTTCCAAATGTCATTTAAAGAGAAAGTGCAATGGCACACCAAGCAGGGCTCTTTAGATTCTAGTAGTTGTAGCACAGTATTATCATTCCAATAAGTTTAAGCTGAGTTTAAATGGCTTGTCTATCAGATGAAGAAAAGCAATAATCAGACATGTAAAGAACGGAGACAGAAAGCATTCCAAAAGAAAGCTTCCCTGCCCATCCTCATCACTATGGCATGACTGGGCTTCCTTTCTGCCTCCTCAAAGGAAGAACTGGCAATCAAACCATCTCTCTTTCTCCTCCTTTCCAGCTTCAGATTCCAAGATGCGTCTCATTCTTTCACCAACAGGGACAGACTACTGGCCTCCCACAACCACCTATTGAAAGAAAGAACTGAATCTGGTCAAGTAACAGAGGTGCTTGGTTGTAGATTAACTTGAAAAAGAAAAAAGAAAGAAACCAGGCTGTCTTACCTCATATATACCCAACTGATTAAGATTGGAATGTCACCATGTTATACTTCAGTGGTAGCTCTTCTTGGTGTTGGCACCCACCCTGTGGGGGGGGAGGATCCCTCGTGCAATTAAGAAGGCAGAAAAAATAGTTATTGCTCAATTGTCTCCTGAAAATGCACCTGTTCAAGGTTTTGCCTGACCTGTAATCAAATTAACTGTGCTCCATTTTCCAGCTCCTGCAATACTCTGTGTTGTTGTTGTTGTTTCAATTTCATTTTAAATGTGTGTGTAATTGTGATTTTTAATATTTATATGGAAATTGTTTAGGGAATTGTCTTCATAATTAGTGGTGGAGAAATAGTACAAATACATTAGATAAATAAATGCAAGCCACCATTTGATGAGGGGAGGGGGAATGAGCAGGTAGATGGATGGCTTTTCAGTATGTCCCCATTGGGGCTGTATAAAAATGAAACAAAATAAATCAAGGGCCAGTTGTGCCTGAATATCAATACTGTATCCCTTGTGGTTGGTATCTGAAGTCATTCTTCTTGTTTTTCCACCAAGACACCCAACTTTTTGCCAATCTTGGACTAGCATTTAAATGCTTTATTATCCTCATCTTTCAATGTTTTCCTTAAGTGATGGTACTCAAGACTTTTATTGCTCTCAGTATTTTAGTTTGGGAAAAACTAAAAAAGACCCCTTCAGACCTAGCATCTTTCTTACTTGCACCAATTTCTTTGACTCAGTGCAGAGTGTGCTCATGGCACCAGCCACACCAGAAGCAGGGCGCAGGCCTTCAGTCCTGGGTTCATTTATGACCAGACAGTGGCTCATCCAGCATCTTTCCTGGCATCACATTGGACATAGGGGTGAAAATTTCAGGCTTTCAGAAAGCCAGGCAAGAAGTGGAAAGAAAGCTAAAGGCAGGTCATGCTACCCATAGCAATCCCAGATAAGCTAGGATGCTGTCAACACCACTTTGGGATTTTGGTCCCACTGACATGGGACATGTTTGAATTGTTAGCGTTAGTGAGTCAGTAAGCATCACTGTTTGTTCTCAGTTCCTAGCTTTGCTCCCATTTGAGAAAAAGACATACATTCATGCACCTTCTTGAAAGATGATGAAATGTTGCTGAATGCCATCCAGATTTCTCCACAGAATGTAAGATACTTAAACAGGCCACTCCAAAGGATGCTGTGTTGTAGGCCTGCAAGCAGAGGTGTTCCTTTCCTTAGGTAAGGTAAAGGTTCCCCCTTGACATTAAGTCCAGTCATGCCTGACTCTAGGGGGCGGTACTCATCTCAATTTCCTAGCCGAGGGAGCCAGTGTTTGTCCGCAGACAGTCTCCGTGGTCATGTGGCCGGCATGACTAAACACCGAAGTGCACGGAACGCAGGTTACCTGCCCACCAAAGTGGTACCTTTTTATCTACTTGCATTTTATTTATTTATTTATGTAAAACTTTTCTATACCGTCCCATCACAGATGTCTCGGGACGGTTTACAACATTTGCATGCTTTCGAACTGCAAGGTTGGCAGGAGTTGGGACAGAGCGACGGGAACTCACCCCGTTGTGCAGATTCGAACTGGCGACCTTTCGATCAACCAGCCCAGCAGCACAGTGGTTTAAACCACCACGCCACCTGCTGTCCTAGCAGGAACCTGCAGTCCCTTTCCTTAAGCACCCTGCAAATCTTAATTAATTAATCTTGGTTAATTAGTGTTGGAGCACAACCTACACTAATGGAGAGTGCAGACCACAGGCTGGCTCCCGATTTAGTTAATAGCAAAACTCTAAGCATGACTAAGTCTGAATCCAGCCTACAAAACGCTACGGGAAGCATGCACATCGTGAAGTGGGGGCCATGATGTGTGTGTGGTGGAAAGGGACCATCACTTTAGATTTGCATTTCACTGCACTGTTCGTGCATTAACCTAAAGCTCATGATCTTCAGGGCAGACAGTCAGAATAATTCCTGAAGATTGTATTCTAACTAATGGATATATTTGTTTGATATACTTACTAATGGGTACATTCATTTGACCTGTTTAGCCTGATTTATACCATCTCATCCACTTCGTGTGTATTCTGTTACATATCCTCCCTCTCTTTCATCCCAGGGTTAATGAGAGGTGGAAAGATTATTTGGCAAAGCTATACAGGTTGTCCTCACAGCAGGCTGTCCATGGTTCCTGATTCCACCCTGCCCCTCTCCCCACTACGGACTCCATTATTAAGTGTTCCAAATTAAAATCTAACGAGATAACATTCTTTAGCTCCATTGCAGTGATTGCCATGGAATGGGATTCTCCTTGTGCCACTGGGAATGGAGACTGAGGTGGCAAACATGCAAATGAAAGCTCAGTTAGAAAGGAGATGTACCACAAGAGGAAAAGCGATTGCAGAAGAATCCAAATCAATCTTTCATGGAAGAAATTAGCTATAACTGCTCAGAAGCTGGGAAACTATTGACAGATTGGTGGTTGGGGAAAACAGGGCAAGGCCTGGAGGAGAACTCAGAGGGAGCAGACTTTGACCTAAGGAGGGCTGTCATTGGATGTCTGTTCCTGAGGTTCCCCACACTGAAGAGCACCATCTATTCTATTCTATTCTATTCTATTCTATTCTATTCTATTCTATTCTATTCTATTCTATTCTAAACTGCCGAGGCCTTCCTAGGTGGCTTAACCAAGCTCTATGCACAAATATTTTAAAGCCTTGTGAACCCTATTATTTCACTGTGCATCTCAAAAACTGTCTGATGTCTTCAGTAAATAATCCATTATCGCCCACTGACTTTAAAAAAAGAAATTGTAAGGCAATGTAGGGCACCACTGAAGGAGGAAGAGTTCATAGCACCACAACTTCACAGGTTATATATAAACCTTGGCTCTAGTTCTGGCTTTCATAAATATTTCCTCAGCTGTCGCAGGCTGAAAATTAAGATCTGAGCTGATTGATCATTGCTGTGAGGGCCACTAGTAACAATTATGGTAATTCGGTATGATTTCTTCATATGACAGGATGCAGAATTTGCTTTGCCTGGAGGGATTGTGTGTGTTTGCATGTGGCCATAATTCCAGCTGAATTAGAAGGGATGGTTTTGAAAACTTCCTGAAGCTGAGTCTTCGCTCCCTGTGACAGAAACCTGCCAAGTTAGGCTTCTAAAGTCAACCTTACTCACAAATACTGTATGCCAGGGGTCCTCAAACTTTTTCAATAGGGGGCCCATTGAAAGGCAGTGGCTACACGCGCAGGCCGGTGAGGAGGGGGGCCTGGGCATGCGGGCCGGTGGGGCATCGCTGGGTGCCATTGGGCGCATGTGGTGCCATTGGGCGCATCTGGCGGCGGCTCGTTCGGAGACCTCCCAGCGAGTCCAAAGCCATCTCCGAGCGAGCGAGCAAGCAAGCCACTGCCTCCAGCCCGTGCTGCAAGGCAGCAGTGTGTGCGCGGGGGAGGCAGGCGGCGGTGGCTTGCTTGCTCACCCGGAGATGGTTTTGGACTCGGTGGGAGGTCTCCCAACAAGTCCAAAGCCATCTCTGAGCGAGCGAGCCACCGCCTCCTGCCTACGCGGCGAGCATGTGTGCGGGCGGGGAGGGTGGGCTGGATGAATGGGCCTGGCGGGCTGGATCCGTCCTACGGGCTGTAGTTTGAGGACCCATGCGCTATGCCTCAAGACGCCACCTACACCTGCAACCCACTGAGCTAGACTCAGCCAGAGAACAGCCTGGACAGGCAACTGCTAAGGGTTCCGGTGACCAGAAGGCCCATCTGCTCCTCTGCAGCCCCTTTTGCACCTGGGAAGGGTCACGGCGGAAACTGCAAACTTCCTGGTGCCCCATTTTAAAAGACTTATTTTGAACATACGCTTTGCACTGCAGTGATCTGCACCGATCAGCGGCTGCCTTTGGGAAGGCATGGGGTGGTCTTAAGGTCACTGTCAGGATCTCATTGGCTGAGACCCCTCAAGGGAAGCATCAATCACAGTGCAAAGGACTCAAAATTAAACCCGTCTTTAACAGTTAAACTAACTTTTTGAATTGTGCATAGGCCAGAGGGGCATGGTGCATTGCCAGAGGCCAGCCAGTGCAGCAGGAAGATCTGCTGCTGCTAATCCAAATTAAAAAGTACCCTGAAATTTTTGGAGGTTTCCTGAGGCTGGACGGGAGGCTTGGGAAGGGGTTGGTGTAACAGTAAGCTGCCCCGGGGTCCTAGGTGCATGAGGGAGTGTCACACGGAGGTGGGTAGAGAGCTGTTCTGCCCTGCAGCTTTACAACCAGCTTCTCAGCCACTTGTCCTTTACCAGCCCTCATGGTGGGGGATCTTTGAAATGCCCAATGCTTGAATAGGGCTCCTTTCCCTTCCAAACCTCAGACTCATGTTTCTCCATGCATGTGTATCTACTCCCTTTCCTTTGCTGAGGGGAATGTGTGAATGAGTGCGGAGAGGGAGAGAGAGAGAATCAAGTGACTGGCCAGCTATCCTTCAAAAGATTCAGGGGAGTTCTTGATGTGTCAGGAAATCATCTCTTAACAATTAGCTCCCATAAAAAGACCTCAAGCGACCATTCAGGACCATTAACCAGCTATCTACTTAGCAAAATAAATGGGGAATCTGCAGTCTGTAAGACTATTGATACGTTTGTTCTGGACTCTTAGACTTCAGGCATATTTAGGATCTTGGAATGAAGACCCCAAGCCTTCTTGGAGATCAACACACTCAAGCAAAATGTTAAATTGTTGTTACAGCCCCTCCTTTTTTCTTTTTTCTTTTGTTTTGCAGGGGGCAAGGATTCTAGTTGTGCCTGTGGACCCCAGCAAAGACAGGTCACACTGTGGCAACCCGGCTCACATGCTTCCTTCATAGCTTCCCCAGTGCATGCATTATTTACCACAAGGCAATTTAATTTGGTCCTTGTAATTACTGTTGCCCCATTTATTGTGATCAAATACACGTCTCCATTTTGCAAGGTAAATTACCTCCCAGTAACTCCGATCTCCGCTATATGAAGTCTGATTGAAATAGACAACCAACTTTTTGATTCCCGTGCGCCATGCCTCAGAGCGGCACAGCGGGAGAAGAGGGTGTTAAAACAAATCAAGAAGGCAGCCCATATAATTTGCTGACCTCTCTGTGGCCTTGATTTGTAAAAGCAAGCCTGACTTTTGTGCATTTCAAGCGGCGCCATACTTGCACAGTGCAAAAAACCTGTCAGTTCCCTTTGCAGTTGGCATATATTGTGTGCACACACGCACCCACACATGCACGCGCGCACACAGAGACAGCCTGCTCCTGTCCGCTGGCGCACTGGTGATTTCTCTGTCTGCACCTCTGCTGTGCACGGAGGCAGAAATTTTGCAAGTTATCGGAAAACGCTTCTCAGTGGTTATTTTTATTACTGCAGATGCAGAATGTTTTGCAAAGGTCACCAGAGAATGAGTTTTCTTTCTCTCTCCTCCTGCAAGTGCAGCATAGCTAGGAGAGCTGCAAAGTTTGCACACCACGGGGATTACTTTGAACAGCAAATGCATTTGCTTTAATTACCGGAGTCCTGGGCTTGCTGTGTGGAAAGCCACTTCCGGCAGTTAAGATGGGAGACTACAGGTTTTATTAGTCTAATTTGTTTATCAGATCTGTATTCTTCTGTTTCTCGAACAAGCTGGGGACATATATGGGTGCTATCAATTTTATCCTCACAGCTACTTTATGAAGAGTAGGTTTGATGAGAAATCAACTGACTAGCTTACTTAAGCCTCTGACCACTTGGCTGAATGGGATTCAGACTCAGGTATCCATGTTCCATCTTCCACTTTTTAATACAGAGTGTGGTACAGCAAGTCTGGGCCAAGTGCAGCCCTCCCAGGAATCCCAAGGGGGCTTCCAAATGGTCACATCCCCTTTTCTTAGCATCGTTCCTCTCCCCAGCCTGGATTGGAAACCCAACCAATTTGCTGGTTTGCTGACTTCTGCATAATGTTTTCCCCCTTGGGAGCCATTTTCCCCACTGGAACACTTTCCATATTGTCCGCTTTCCATTTTCTCCATAATATTTCATTTAGAACTAGTGCTTGCCCATTCCTCAGGCCATACCTTGACCTACTGGAAAATCAGCTGACATGAGGAGCTCTGCCATACTTCAGCCCTAAAATATGACCAATACACGGACCAGAAAAGGCCAGAGATGCTGGGTACCACCACAGAAAGTATCAAGTGCTGCTTTTCCTGACAGAACCACTTCCTCATGTGATTTTTGAGCTACCGCTGATTTAGTGGATTTGGCATTTAAGCATTTCAGCCAAAAGTGCTCAGAACAGCTTGCAGAAGTTCATGAAGGTACAAAATATGTCACTGAAGTAGTAGAGTTGATGGTGAAGACTAATCATGACATTCAGTTCTACTGACTCCTATGTCAGTGGGGCTGCTTATCCATTGCTCATTTTCTTTTGAAGGTTATAAGAGCTTTATAGGAGTTATTCATGGTGCTGAACCTCATCCTCAAAATAGGTTCACCTCCATGGAGTACCAAAAATAGCTCTATAAAGCCGAAAAGAAAAGCTACCCACACTGACATGGAATCACCAGGATTCCTGCATATAGCTTAGAGGTTCCAGTAAGGTGGTGAAGGTTGTTCCTGCAGCCTAAATTCCAGGACACTCAGCTTAATACAGCTGAAAATTTTGCTTTCAGCTGCATCCGAACAGACATCTCCAGATCTTTTTCTGCCAACTATGGACTTTGGGGCTTGAAATGAACAGAAATTGAACCCATCCCTAAGAAAGTGGGCTTAGATATGAACTCATAGCTTAATTCTTTTTCTCACCTCTACTCTTTTGAGCATCACCTGATATCCCTAAAATGGATCACAGGAAAACAGACACTAGGTTGATTATAGTATACAAGAAATCCATTTTATCACATCATGTGAATTAGAGAAGCAAAGCTTTTTCATGACAACCTGTTGTCATGTTCCATCTGGGATACTCTGAAATAGGAATTATTCTTCATTTACCAATTGCAAAGGGTATCATTTTTGCTTTGGCTTATGACACATTCGCACATTTTGTTGCCTTACTCCAAAAATACTCACAGAATGTCAGAATGCTAACACAAGAGCAAAGTCATGACATCCAGTTCTCAAGGAAGATGGTGACATTTGTGCTTCCCAGAATTAGATAGACATTTGATTTACATCAGTACAGTAGGTACCACTTTAAAGAGTTTGTTTGCTTGCTTCTGCCTCAAGAATGGCACAAGTTAGTATGGCATAGTGGTTGGACTATACTTGCTGGACACCCAGTTCTAGCCTTCATGTGGCCATGGAGCTTAGTAGGAGACTTTGGGCCAGTCATGGACACTCAGCCTAAGCAACTTCACGGGGTTGTTGTAAGGATAAAATGGATAAGAGAAGGACCATGAACACTGCTTTGGGCCCCTAGCAGGTATACAAAAGACAAGATAGGTCAATAAATCAATTGAAATGATAACTAAAACCCTCATCCAATTGATGCTGATTCATTCTTCTGCTTTGCTGAGAGAGAATTCAGCCATTTACTGTTTCATGGAAGCTGAACTTCCACCTGCAAAGTCCTCCCCAGCAAATAAGCTGTCCTGGAGCACCATCTGTGCCTGGCAAAACAGAGCATCCACATCTCTTAAGCAGATGCCCTCTCTGTCTCTTCCTCCTCCATGTCTTTTCCAAAGGGCTCTGGCCTAAAGCTGTTAGCCAGAGAAGATGGTTAATCAACTTTTATTTCTCTTTCTTTTTCTGGCATAAAAGCTCAACATCTTTCAAGAATGATAAAATGGTGTGATTATTCTCAAGCACTCATCAGGCTGCAGACAATCCCCCACCCACCCACTCTTCCATAATCCCCACCCTTGCTGACTTCCTTCGGCCTCCATTTTGTGATGGCGAATGATAATGCTGAACATGATGGACAGGAAGATGCAAGCTGCCCTTAATCCTTTCATAAGCCTTTATCAGAGTTCTCTATCTCTGGTCATTAAAGTTACCAGGAAACTGGGAGGGGGAGTGGTAATATTGAGAAAGCTAAAATTATCACTGTAATACAAGCAAAGTCATTCTTTCTTATGTTTGCAAGTGATGTGAGTTATTTTTTACATCCCTTTGAGACAGGGATGTAAAAGTTTGATGAAAAGAAAGTATGATTAAAGAAAGGCCTGGGCAGGAAACAGGGACCTGATACGGTTAGGGTAGAAGTGGAAAGCAAGGGTGTCCTTGGAGCAAGTGACCACCAGCCTAAGCACTGCCAAGATTTCTTTTCTCCAGCTGGAGGATGCAGAAGCCAAGCAAGTGAAAGTGCAAACCTTCGTTGAGGTGTGTGCTGCAGATTGTACCCTTAGAATGTTTAAGCATATATTCAAAGGACTTGTACTGCCAGCTCTCTAATAGAATGGGCCACTGAAATCAGCCAGTTCATCATGACTGACTTCTCACATTGACTTCAATGGCTCTTTTCAAAGCATGACTTAGTCTGAATCCAACCCTATGGAGTAGATGGGACAGTAATTGCAGCCCCCACCCACAAAGCGGTTCAAGGCAACACTGAACACAGTGCTAAGGGGCTTTCTCATTGTCCCAGGATGTTCAGATGAAAGAGGAAAAATTCCTGCAAGCCACTCTTTACAAGGTAAAGCAAAATGAATCCCCCGTCTTTCCATCTCTATCTCTCCATCATTGTTGTTATCATCACCATCATCATCATCACCATCATCATCATCCTCTCTCTCCCTTCCTCCCACCCTTTCCATAACTTAATATATAAATATAACCTTCAAAGCCTCCTTGTTCTCTGCATAAGGGTAAAATTCTGGGATGGCTACCTTTGTGTTGGCTGGTAATCGAAACTGCATTTAGTGGCAGCAGATGCATCAATTTCTAAGTCTTGAAGGCTGATGGACTGCCAGGGGGAGAAATGTACTGGGGCCCTTTTCTTTCTGTTTCCATTTAACCTTGCAAAAAGTACATTACGTGCTGACACATCCTTCTTGATTGTTCTCCTTGTACTTGAGGCTACCCCAGGCTGTCATTCTGTCTCCATTGGGAAAGTTGAGAGAGAATATACATATCAATACAAACAGCCTCAAGCCAAACCTATTCATACACTGTGTTAACTGCTGGCAGTGTGACCTGGTTTGGCTTGTGGGACATCTGCAGTAGATGCTGCTTGGGGACCTCATGCTGCATTGTGGCATCAAAGGTTGTCTCCGTATGCTTGGCTCCGATGCATTTGTATGGCTTAAGCCTATAGTAGACCATGCTCAGCTGATTCTGTGCTGGCATAAATGCCATTGGATTTTACTTGGCTTGCTTGGTTTGAGGATCCAGTCATCCATCCTGGTCCTAGATGCCCTTATGTTGGTGGTCATCACCATCACATCCTCTTGGAGGGCATGTCCAACCTATGGATTACAGTGTGAAGAAACATACCTAATATTACTTTGATATTTATTCAGGAATGTTGTCCATGGGGTCGCAATGGGTCGGCAACAACAACAACAATTTATTCAGGAAGACCTGTTTCCACCAATCATTGGTCACATGCACACACACTGCTGTTGTTGTTACTACTTGCACACATTTTCCACCAAAATGGCACCCAGTTAACAATAATAGAATACATTAGAGTACTTCAACCTAATTAATACATACCATAAAGCAGATAAATTACCATCCTGTGTATTGGTTTAACTGGATTCCCCTGGCTTACATTCTGGTGTGTCAGTTGCAGAGGAGTAAACCTATACACTAGTCCTTTTAGGGCGTTCTCAAAACAAGACCCCAAGTTCTGCCCTGCTGCTTGTTACCATCTTCTTTCAACAACCCAACTCTTGCCCAGGGTCACACAATGTCCCCCAGTTGGCATGCAAATATTTTCGTGAGGTGCTTTTGTGCACCCTGAAAAGGTCCCAAATGAAGGGACAAAAGAAGGTTAAGGGAGATCATGTTAGTTGCTTTTGAAAGACAAGGATCTGGGCTAAAATTTCCAGCAAATTCAAATCCTTTCAGAGAAAGGTTTTTTGTGCTGGTTCAATGTGTAGGCTGAACTGTTGTGATGCAGAGTGAAAGTCAAGAGGCTCTGCATAACACTAGCCTCAGGAAAGATTAAATCTTAAATAACCTGCACCTGCTGAAAGCCGAAAGCCATTCCTATGCTGACTGATACTTCTTGGGGGAAACATTCAGTCAGAACAAAGGTCTTTCATATGCAGCGTTTTCCTTCCCTGAACACTCTTGTCTGGGGTCAAAAATGATCCCTTTTGTGACTAAGCTAAGTTCCACACTGACACAAGGCAAAGTTTTACCAGGGAACTGAAATAAACCATGGTTTGTTAGCCATGAACAACCCATGAAAAGAACCCATACTTTGTGGTTGGGTTGTGAATGGTGGGTTGTTCATAGTTAACAAAGCATGGTTTGTTAGTCCAGCTGGTCAGACAGCACAATAACTCATGTTGTTGCCAAAGATCAACCCTTGCCCAACCCGTTTGCAACCATGATTGTAGGGGACCAAGTGTGAACCCAGTCATTACCCAACCAATGAACCCTTCTTCAGCAACAGATCAGCTTACTAGCCAAGAGGTGAGCCAGAATAAAAAAGAGGACTGCTCTGTGTACCAGCTGGCTAGGAAGGCCCAGCTGTCTGGTCTGCATCTCCACTCCACAGCAATATGAGGAGCTACTGCTGTTTTGTCAAGGATCGGAGGCTTCTGTTTCTCTGTGCTGCAAGATACCTGTTTCACATTTTGGGCCAATGGGGAGGGATTTCTTCAAGTGCTCATTTTCCAAGAGTGCATTTGTGCCAGTGCCTGCTTGCGCAAATGCATACTTTCACAAGAGCGCATTAGTGGAAGTAAAATACAAATGCCAGTATGAGACAGAACGAAAAAATCCTAAGACCTGTGCTTTTGTTTGTTTTCATGTTCGGGACTAGATTGAATGTGCTTGTATAATTTGCAGACAAGGATGGAATAGCCATGTATCCCTCTAAAAAGTCTGATTCCATCAGAGAGCAGATGACAAAAGAAAAATTCATGGAAAGGTTTTGATGCAATCCATATATCCCCAGCCAGGACACCACTTTTGATTGCAAGCCTTTTGACTTCTTAGTGGATTTTCATAGGAAACTTTACACTTTGAGGATTCTTTTTCCTGAAGTGCTAAATCCTCAATCATGACTTTGAGGATGACATTTTGGGTGAAGTCTCTAATTTCCCTTGGTACCATCTGCATTTCCTCAGAATGTTCCATTCAGTGTCGTCTAAGGTTTTTCTTCTCCCATCAGGACAGGGCTGTCTTCTGACCTTGAAATGGCAGAGTAAATAGTCTTGCCTTCTTGTTGAAAGTGTGGCTTCAATGCGTGTGCTGTGCTTTTCTTCTTTACAGATAACCATCTCTCACAGGGAAACCAAGATGCATAAAGGGACGAGTTCCTACCTAATTTGGATGAAAGAAATAAGATCACCATTAGTTGTGCTGTATTTTGTTTTCATTTTGTTTTCATAACTCAGCAGTGTAGTGGAGGTACATTTTGAAGTGTAAGTGCTTTCCATGGCAGTCTCTGTGGTCACAACCTCAAGAAAATCCCAACATTCTGGAAGCTGTACTGATCCATTTCAATAAAACCCATTCAAATAGTTTTCATCTTCACCAGCAGTAGGTCATTGGAAAGCTGTGTCTCTCAATAGGCCATGAAAAACCAAAGCGCCATGCATTATACTTAGGGATTTGTGAGGAATCCGTTTCTCCTGCCTCCAGTCCACGTCGTCATCACCCAAGTCCAAGTTCCCGGTGGCCCACACACGACACAAGCAGCGGACCTCTTCCATACCATGCGATGCTGAAGGCTGTTTCGACAGGGCTTGCCAGGAGTGGAGCCCCATGAAACTGCTGGGCAAGCAGCATCCCTTTCCGTGGCACATGCGGCAACCTTCACTTGTGCTGCTGCATCTGGTGTGTAGGAAGGTTGTGCAACCTTCTCTCCACAGGCGTTTGCAGATGTCCTTCTGCCTTGCCTTGCTTTCTAAGACCGGGGCAAACACTGGAGGACATCTGAGAGCACAAGAGCGATGGATTCTACCGAGTCTCTTCCTAATTCTATTTCTTATTTATTTATTTAAAACTTTTGTATACTGTCCCATCACTGATGTCTCAGGACGGTTTATAAGAACACCAATAAAATAGGATAAAGAGATAAAGGCAGCACAGCATCTAATAATAAATATCAAACCACAAGTTAAGACAATTAACAATTAAAATAGTGGGAAAATAAAAAGGTTTTCACCTGGTGCTGAAAGGAAAAGAGTGCTGATGCCAGGCAAACCTCTCTGGGGAGCATGCTCCACAGTCGGGATGCCACTGCAGAGAAGGCCGTCCTCCGGGTAGCCACCCTCCTTGTTTCCTTCAAGGAGGGTTCCTGAAGAAAGACCTCTGTCTCAGATCTCAGGGGGTGGGAGGGTAAATAGGGGAGAAGGGACTCCTTCAGGTATCCCAAACCCAAGCCTTTAGGGCTTTATAGGTCATCACCAGCACCTTAAATTGGGCCTGGACTTCAATTGGTGGCCAGTGTAAGCAATAGAGGACCGGCATTGTATGTGAATACCTGCTGGTCCCCATTAATATCCTGGCAGCTCTACTCTGGACCAATTGAAGTAGTTGCACCATCTTCAAAGGCAGATGGTAAGGAATATATATCTAAGGAACATATATTTTTGCTGGGAAAACTCATCACTGCCCCACTAGCCCAAAGTTACTGCAAAGATGCTCTCAAATTCAAAGGTGTGGGGAAAGGTGGCAGATGATATTAGTATCCCAGCTAATAAAACAGTGCAGGTACCATGTCCGTATGACCCCATAGCTCTACTTCACTGCACTGGAAGTCTGCCCCAAAACAAAACGCATATGCTGAGATGGCATCAGGGAGAGAGGTAATCCATTCAGTCTACTTTCTAGCAGTGCTTGACTTGACTGGTACAGGGACAAAAGGGAGTGCTCGTGTTTTGCTTACAGTAGCATGTCGCTTAGCTGCTCTTCCGGAAACATGGATCACTGTCTCTGAGTCCAGCTGTTGACTATCCAGTTCAGCATTTACTGCATGGACCATCAGGGGCTCTCCAGGGTTTCAGCCAGGAATCTTTCTCAACCCAACTTGGATTTATCATTATTAATTTTATACCCCTTATTAATATCCCAATACCTAAGTGATCCAACATACATATATAATAAAGGATAAAACTGATGTAAACACAGAGCAAGATAATAAGCATTCAAAACCTGCCAGTGAAGACATTAATAAAGCAGTAATTACATGGATCAAGGCATGCTCCTTTACAAGTCAAGGAAAGTCTGTGTAGACAAGCAGGTCTTCAAGAGGTGCTTAAAAGGCACCACAGCTTCTGCCTCTCAAACAATAGGTGAGATGGTGTTCCATAGGGTGGATACCCCTACCAAGAGGTCCTGCTTCCTTGCTGTTACCTGGCCACTTTCGTTCAGTGGAAGAGCGGCCAATGAAGTCTCCTCAGAAATCCTCAGGAGTCTATGGAGTGGGAAAGGCACACAGCTAGGTTTTGATTAAACCAGTCAGCAGCCATGTTCTTTTCATTGTACTTTTGTATTTATTCATTTATCTTAAAAAACTATATGTCATCATTCATTAGAAATCTCAAGACAGTTTACTTAATTTTTAAAAATGATATGAACAACTCTACAACAATTAAAAATCCCCTAGTGCCAGTACTTGAAATAAAAATAAAATAAAATACCAATTGAGGATTAAAAACTGGGTAAATAAAAAGGTTTTGACCTGGCTCCAGAATGAATAATTACGCGTTCCGTAATTAGGGTGCTGGAGCAGAAAAGGCCCAGTGCCTCGCACTAGCCCTCCTCACCTCTTTCAAGGAGGGATCTCAGGGGTATCTCCAGGTGGATGTCTTGGAGCACAATTCTTTTGCCTTGAAGAATGTTAGCTTGCTCAAAAGTTAGATTTTACATCTTAATTACCTCAGACTTCATTTGAAAGCTTATCAATAACATGTATTTGTTACCGTATTAAATTCAGCTTTGCTCTGTGATTGCCTGATGACACTAAGAAAACATAGCCATTAATTTTGAGATAAGTAATTTCTCTGGGAATAAGATTCTGAAAGGCTATTTAGACTTATCACTCATATAAAGGTTTGCATATAGTTCAGCAGGATTTTAATATTCACAGTGAGTGAAATTTAACCAGCGCCTTCTGTTCCTCTTCATTTGGTGCACATTTCAGTTAAGATGGCATACAATAATATAGTTTGCTGTTTTTGAAGAAATTAAGCAAATATGTTATCTAAACACAATATGTCAAGCGTCAGCATGGATTCTATTGATCCTTTGATGTTAGGCATAATTAAAGCAACTGATGTCAGTGGAATTACATTCACATAGCTAAAGCACAGATTTGAAGGCCTAAAGCCCAGATTTATGATCCTGTGTGAAGCAAAACCTGGAGAGGGCCAGGTGCAAAGTGTCAGGGTTAGACTGCAGCTGAAGGCAACTCATGTGAAGGTGAAGCTGAACTCTTCAGGAAGCTCCCGTTGCCTCCCCAGTGGGTTTCAGGAGATGAATGACTGAGCTGAAACCTGGACCAAAGGTGGCAGAAGGTGGCACTTTGTTCCCGTACTTTACAGGGAAAGTCTTCTAAGCAAAGGGTCCTCCCTCTGAAAAGATCTGCTCTTCAAGTCTGACTTAATGTCAAAAAACGACAGAGGGTGAGAGGCATGGGCTTTGAACTTGCCAATCTACCTAGCACCTGGGCGAGCAGGGTTCCTGAGTGGGCATACAGGTAATTATTCAGTCTTGCACTATGGGGAGAGACGCTGCATTTCTATTTCAGTTTTTAGCAATTGGCTCTAAATTTGCATCTGTGGCATAGATTAATCTCTGGATATGATCTGCAAACTGCATAATCATTTGTCCTCCTCTTTGTTTTCTTTAGACCAACCTCACCATTCCCTCACTATTCTACTGGCAGCTGGGGATGCTGGCAGTTGTAGTCCAACAGCATCTGCAGGACCACTGGTCTTCGAGACAGGGCTGGGCTTCTGTCTTCACTCATGAAGCAAGAATGGCTCCAGCTCATGTTATAGCTGGCCAGTGAATGAATTCAGTAGATAGGGGATGGTAGACAGATGCAAAACCATTCTGAATCTGAGCACTTTAGACTGTCACTTTTTAAATGTGCCTCCACATAAAACTCTCTAGTTATCTGAAACAAACCCCTCTGGGCTTCTGTGAACCTCCCTCACTGTTGCTAATTTATTCTGGTTTTATTTCTTGCACAAGCAGGGATTAGAAATTAACAATCTCAAGTTTTCAAAAACAACCGCACCACCATCACCCATATCCTGGAATTGCACAGGCCAAACTGCGGCTGCCGCATCGTCGTCGGTTACCTTGTCCAGGCTCCATTTCAGAACAAGCCTCCGACGCCGCCATCTCACCCAGTCTGTTTAATATGTGGCCCGACTCCCGCAACGTGCCAATAAAGCATCTTTTAAAGTGACTGTTTAGCACACTAATAACACCGGTGCTTATCACCTCTATACATTCCTGCTGCTGTACAAACATTTAACTAATCAGTGGTAGCAAAAGCAATCAAACCGTCAGGCTTTCTCTGGCTAATGTCCTGCCTTGCACATCCATAATAACGAAGATACCTGAGAGTGCTGGAGTGAGGGAGAGACAGGGGAAGTGTCGTCTTAATGCACAGTTGTTAGACACTGCTAGGAGTTCTCCTGCCAACTAAGGAGTCCAGATCGCTGCACAGTAATGTGCTGGCCCAGGGCTGCTAACAGCCATGCTGGGCTTACTGGCTGCAAACTGGGTGGCTCAGCATCCGAAGCCCATGGAGTCCGTGTGTGATCTGGCCCTCCTCTGGCCATTTTTCTGGCTCCCGGTTCTTGCCTGCCTTTGCTCTGCTCTGCTCCACTCACAGTTGCCATTTCATTGCATTTCTACACCTCCCAATAGCTAAAGCCCTCCAGGTGGGTTACAAAGATTAAAACCTTGAAATACACTATAAAGAGCACATGCATGCAGACATGGAAAAATATAAGATAGGGAGACAAAAAAACATATTTAGAAACAACATTCAAAAATAAGCAACAGGAAGCCATGATCCATGATCACTATTTGGCTTCATGGCTTCCTTGCTCTTTGAATAAATGAGCTTGGAATAGTTTTCCCATTCCAAATGCTGGATTTAGGATGTGAGAGTGTCAGGACATGAGAGAAGTTTAAGGGCTCAACCTGCACAGTGAAGTTAATCTGCCGTATTGACTTTCAGTTTTGTCACAGAATTGAAACTCCAGCTTTACACAAAATTGTTTCCTTTTCTGTTTTTCACCACATAACCTCTAGGTGGCACTGCGGTATAGCAGACTGTTGCAGATGCACATGTGAAAACACTGTTTTCTTTCACTTTCATAAATAATACTGCATTTCCCAGGTGGAAAAAAATGCTGAAAGGGGCCACAAAATGCAAAAGCGACACCATCACCCATCATCCATTGCAAACAACTGTGGATATAGAATGAGAACCATTCAATAACATCCTTGTGTAGAAAAGCTGTATGAGTTGCTTAGCTATTATCATTATATCTTATCTCTAGCTGGGAGTTTTGAGTTGGCATAGAATGAATCTGTTATTTTAATATGTAATAGAGTCATAAGTACGCAAGTATTAGATAAAGATGACCTTATATACTGTTAAGGGAAATCCCTTGTGGGACTTCCTGACCAATAAACATGCACTGAGTTGTGCTGTTACATTTTCTTTGCTCTGCTAATTTTATACTACAAAACAACTAATTAGAATAAAATGTTCATTAATACTTTTAGGGGGGGTCAAGAAAATTTCTCCCCCCACACATAAATATATCTTTCATAGGAGAGTCAACCAATTAACAACTGCTGTTGATTGATGTATGAATTTTAATCAACTGATAAATGAGTCTTGCATAAATTTACATATTTATAATTAGTATCAATGAGGCAGGGGATTCTTAAGCACAGACACAAGCATCCATGCAAACTGGAGCACAAAATCACACAACTCCAGATGGATTCTCACAGAGTAACTGCAAATTGAAATAATTTGCAATTTTTAAAGACTGATGTTTAGCATAACGGAGATTTTAATGTGAACTTTATTCTAGAAGGATGGTGCTGCTTTTGTTCCAGTGTAATTATCTGTTGTAGTCATGGAAATCTATATGGAAAGAGCATCATTTCTACTCATTTCAGTAGGAGCCCTGCATAAATGGATGCATGTACACATCTGCCTCTTCCATTGAGGTGAATGGGAAGACCATGTATATCATGGCTCTCAAGGAAGTACACATTCTTCCCCATACCATTTAAAAGTTCTGAACCTATGAAATGAAAGAGGAGGAGGAGGAGAAAATTATTCAGTGGCTTCTGCTACAACAGCCATGATCTTGGTTGACAAGCAGAGAAAACAGTAAACAGCATTTGCAGTTTGTTAAAGTCTTGGCCCTCAGCCAAAGTAGCTGCTACTTGCAGAAATATTTATTGCTTCATACACTGTATTCTGTCATCATTGTCCCCTTTTAATTCTCTGTGGTATAGCAGCATTTCAGAACCAATAGCTCTTGCATTTTAAAATTTTCTGTCCTGCATTTTTTAAAGGATCACATGAACCTGGGAATAAAACAGTGATTATAAAATAAACCTAATCTTCACACTTCCCTACAGTTCTAAATATTCATTTGAAAAATGTTTCATGGATGTCAATACAGTTTAAGATCTTGACAGTCTAACTCTCTTGCTAATCCGTTTGTTTTGAGTTAATCTCCTGATAACAAGAAGAATAGAATAACAGAAGAATAGAACAAGCAGGTAAATGGGAAGGAATGCTGCTAATTCTTATAAGCCAGTAAATTAGTTAGAGAAAGTCAGGTTACTAGAAGAAAAGAGTTGCTTCACACGATGTGTAATTAGATATCTTTTCCACCCAAGAAAGCCGCTGCACTTCTGACATAAGGGAAAGAAGAATTGTTTCTCTATTATATGCCAAATGAAATGGAGACTTCTTTGATGTGACAGAAAGGAGATTTCAGAAATCATATTATCTGAAAAGGAAGAAGTCTTGTCCCAATCTCATTGAAATGGAAGAAATTTCAAGAAAGGATAACAGAGAGAGAGAGAGAGAGAGAGAGAGAGAGAGAGAGAGAGAGAGAGAGAGGGAGGGAGACTACAATGGAACTGAAGTAAGGTGTATCTGTGAATATAACTGTGAAGGATTATAATACAAAGAGACAGTCTGGAGCTGCAGATCAGCAAATGTCTTAGAATGAAAGTGGCTATGAGTCCCATCTCCCCTCTTTGTTGGAGATTAAAGTTCATGAAAGAAATACAAACAGCAACAGCACGGAACTGTGTGTGGGAGGGTGGGGGAATTACTGCAATGGACTGTGGGACACCATAGATTCGATAAGCGCTGGCTTGATTTGGACTTAAATGAAACCTTGCATTTCATGCCAAGATGGGCTTTCCTTTCGTACAAAGGAAGAAAAAGAACCATACAATGGGGCAGTTCAACGGATGCTGTTTTGTCAGCATGTGAGTTTCAACAGTGCTGCCAGGTTAGGGTGGCACTCAAGCCGATCGATACATCTGCGCTGGCAGATCTGCTTGCAAAAACTGCCTGCAACCACGAGAGATGGTGTTTGATGATGATGTACGGTAGCAGAAGAGCCACGGGTGCTTCTACCCTAAGCCCTCGTTTGCTGGCACAGCATTTCTCAGGACTGAGTGGGAAAAGGGGGAACGGGTTGGTACTTCCAGACTGGATGCACTGAATCAGTGCTGCTGACAACCACAAGCTGTGTGCAGACAGAAGCATCATTTCAGAGCTGATTAGGAGTGAGCAAGGCACTCTGAAAGATTAAAAGCTTTGCTCTGGGATGCTGTTCCACTTCCCTGAGCAATGAGGGCTACCAGAGATGTTGGAGTGTTGGTCTCCCAGGGAAGGTGGGATCACCGGAGACTTAAAGCATTCTTGATACTGGAGATGATTGACAAATATACGGGTTGTGCATCAGTGAAGGTGGGCAGCTCAAACTCTCTGGCAAAGCACTTTGTCAGGCTCCAAGTCAGATCTCCAAGGAGGCTTCTGCACAACCCCAGATGGCTTTCACATTCAGGACCTTCCAAGCAGCCTCTCCTGGTTTCTCTTACTAACCAACTATTGTCTTTCCATCCACAAACCTAGAGAAATGAGACTTAATTTGGAAGGGGAAATGTGTACCTCTTTCCCTGTAACATACATTAGTCTTCTGCAAATTTCCAGTTAGGGACCTTATCTGAATATCCAGAGCTATTAACATTCCTTTGTCAACTTCTTAAAGCAAACCCACAGCAATGGTCCTTTCACATAAATCTGATAGAAAAGTCCTTAAGGAGAAAAAGCAGGTGAGGAGTATGAGCCACCACGGGCCTCTTGTGGAAGGGCAACTATCAGTATAGAAATGTAATGATGCAGAAATTAACACTTCCAAAGTATTCACATCGCATATTCACAGCCACAAATCAGCACACGTAAGAACACCTGTTTGGTTGCAGATGATGGGGGCTGCAGTGAAGCACATCTGGGGAGCCCAGATTTGGGAAAGCTGGCACATAATGCCAGTCCTTTACCACCTGCACTGGCTTCCAGTTGAAGTGTGGGCCCAATTTATGGTGTTGATGATGAGTTATAGAGCCCAAAACTGTTTAGGGCCTAGGTATCTGAAGAAGCGTCTCCTTCCTTATACATCTGCCTGCCCCATAAGATCTGGGTTGGAGGTCCTTCTTTGGGAGCCCTCTTTAAAGGAGATCAGGAGAGTGACTACCTGGAGAAGGGTCTTTTCTGTGTTGGCACCCCGGTTTTGGAACATGCTCCCCAGAGAGGTGTGCTTGGTGCATTTCAGCACCAGGCCAAAACTTTTTATTTTCCTGGTATTTTAAGAACTGATTTAGTTTTAATACAAGTTTTTATTGGGTTTTGTTTATCTGATGCTGCTTTTTATTGTATCACCATCCTGAGACCTCAGTAAAATGCCTGTAATAAAATACAAATAAATAAGAAATAAAAATATATTTTGATACATAAAGTATCTAAATACAGATTTCTAAAAGCATTTTTCTGTACGATGCACATTTTGAAATAATTTTGGTACATTGTGTTTATTTGCAAGTTGCATGGCCAAAACTAGAGATATGAAAACTCTGAAAGGCATTTGTCCTATGAGCCATGCATTATTCTAAGAGATGTAGACTAAGCCCCTTTGCATCAGATTTTATTAAGACTGAACCCTTAAGCATCCCCACATGAAGCAGCCCACTGTTCCTTGGGGTTTTACTGGGAGCCAGATCCTTACCAACAGGATGTCTGAGCACAAAGAATCCTGGGAATTGTAGTTTGGCAGGGGTGCAATGCCCTAAAAGGATCAAGAAGCCCTTCTAAACTACAGTTCTACTGGGGCTATGCTTGTGCAACAGCAGAAAATTATTTTTCCAAGAGAGCAGCTGAAGGGCTGTGTAATATAACCACAGAATATGATACAGAGGTGGTTATTTGGTGTCAACAGGATTCCACTTTCAGGATACAGCGACAGGAGATTTAGTTTAGGCTGGAAATAGAATCAGAATGACACAAATTGGATTTAGCTACCAGTTTCATAGGAATTTATGGGAACAATAAAGCAGGTGGAGTCTTCCTTTATGGTTTTAGAGGATTGATACAAGCGAGTTTCAAGGCAAAAGCCATATAAAACATACACCGAGAAGCACCAAGTTCACCAGAAAGCAAGGAAATATGTCCATGGCCTGGAGGTACAGTAATTGCAGCCACTTAGGAATGGCATTTTTCTGGAAGGCATTCCTAGAAGTTTGTCAAGTTCTTAGTCAGGGTGAGGGATGATTTGCTTAATCAAATTATCTCCTTATCACCACCCCTCTCCCTGTGTGCACTTACACAAATCAAATAGGGAAATAATGGAGTGGAGAGATCAGATACTGGATTGGAGCTGCTGGACAGCTGAAAAACTAAACACAGAAAATAATAAGCCCCGTCTAGTCTGAAAATTTTGATCTTACAAGGCCTTCGTAAGAAATTACATTGATCCTCTGTACTGCAACGGACACTCCCTTGATTTTTCATGTTTTTCATAACCCAGAATATCCCTGACTTTTTGTCTTTCAGGAGCTGGTAGTAAGGGACAGCGTACACCTCTGTATAAAGTATTTAGTTGCAGTTCTATCTCCCACCCAACACAATGAATGCAAGTCTCTAAGCTTGGAGGTTTATTTGCACCCAATGCATGGAAAGAGGTGCACTTGTTCTGCCTTTGTCACCATGCTTCATCATATATTTTATCCGGATGGCTATTTTCAGAGAAAGCACAAAGGAGGAAGAGGGAAGAGAATCGAGGCCCCATCAGGAATTAGCAGAAGCCCTTGGCCCTAACCTTCTTCCTTCCCTGCTCCACAGCATGTCCGCTTGCGCCCTCTCTGAGGCCCAGCTGTGCCCCTGGTGGTGGCAGGGGTGGATGGCGCAGTACTTTCCACACCAGCTGCAAGGGGGCTCCGAATAATCCTATGGTATCCCAGTTAATGATGGGAAGCCAAAGCATCACCTGCTCAGTCTCATACCCTCAGAAACAATTTTACTTGTTGACTTCAAAAGATAGATCATGCTGAGCTTTCCAAAGGCAATTTTAAAGCTAGTTAGTACAAAGGCATATGCAATTTGTATTGATTTTATTTGCAGTTGTTTACTGTTCATTTTAAGAAAGTTGACTGCATTTATTATTTCTTTTATAGCCCCTAAAGAAGCACCCTAAAACAACAGGAATGAAATGCACTGGGCTTTATTGAAAATGAAGCTATTTTTTTTCCTGCATCATGAGACATGTTCTTTCTCCCCAGATCTGTCATGGATACTTTACAGTTTGTCTGCACTCATAGAAGCAAATCTAGAAGGGATTACAAAACTTTAAATAGAAATACAGTACCTCTCACCCAGCTGGAAAAGAATGTTACCAGATTACTTGCTGTTTACAGCTTTTCCATATGAGCCTATTAATCTGCTGTATGCAATTTTGGTTTGGTTGCAGAGTTGTGATCCAAGCTTTACACAAAAGGTTTGGTTGTCCTGCTTTTTTGCTAAATAACCTCTAGATGGCACTGTGTTTGTATTTGAATAATGCAATTACACAAGAGCAGACTTGTGTTTTACTTTCACAAATGATACTGCATTTTCTCCTTCCTATGAAAGTGCTCTTAAAAAGAAAAAACAAAACTGGACAGTCACAACATCACCTAAGCACCTGTAAACAACCGTAAGTGAGGAATGATGATTGCACAGCATAAGCGTTGTGTCGCAAATCCTTTTGTCTGCTTACCAAGTGCTAAGCGTGGATGAGAAATTTCAAAGTTGCTCTCTAACTTTCTTATAGCTCTTTATTTTTAAACCATTGTTCATCCGGATAGCCCTTCTTATCTGTGCTAGTTAGACCTTTGGTTAAACTATGGCTATTATTATATGCCAACTAGATAATGAAAGAAATAAAGTTTCCTCCTATTTTTCAAGGGTTGGAGTTGATGTGAGTTATTTTGCTGATGGTTAGCTATGATTTATCTTGACTTCCATAAGGGGTCGCTGCACTGTGCCTCTAAGTAATTATTCAACACTCTGCTCATACAAAGAGCATCTCAAAAGTAGTTTCTTTCTAACAAGGCCGATGTCATTCCCCTTTCTCCTTTCTCTCCAAAGCCCTCTTTTGCAAATGTGGCAGACTGTCATAGAAAACTAACCTCAAGGAAACTAAGTATGAAGTCAGTCAAACTAAACCACAAAAGCTTAGGCTACTGGGATTTTTAAAAAACGTTTCTCTTGTCATGAAGCTCTGCAGTACAGGGGGAAAAGAAAAAAAAAGATCTGTTAGAGTCATTACAGCTCAGGAAAGTGCATGGAAAAGGTCTGGCACTGAAGCAATTTCAGATGCTTATTCCTGGAATTAGCTGTGTCCTAAATACAAGCAAGCAAGCTTCCACGCAGTATTTTTTTTTTCATATTTGTGCATGCGTGTGTGTGTGTGTGTTTCATGGAATAGAAGGGAAAGTTAGAGAAGCACCAGTCCTGGAGAAAGTTATGACTCAAGTAGTAGGAAACTAGTATAGGATGTTGGT
This sequence comes from Varanus komodoensis, assembly GCF_004798865.1. Taxonomy (NCBI): domain Eukaryota; kingdom Metazoa; phylum Chordata; class Lepidosauria; order Squamata; family Varanidae; genus Varanus; species Varanus komodoensis. The sequence continues at coordinate 16,167,694 of NW_025335440.1, read as the reverse complement.
TAAGCAACTGGTGGTACTGTTCAATGGCCAATGGACAGCATCTAGATGCCCAAAGGTTTTTTCCCCCCAGATTCCCATGTATGAGGTTGGAAAATGGCTTCAGCCTCATAGTTGGGGATCAGCAACGGCAACCTCGAAGAAGTGGGCAGGAGGAGACCAGTGCTGTAAATACGCCCGCTATCCAGGTGATGCCTCAGTCTCTTTCCTGCCACTTCATCATGCAGCCCTTAGGTGGCCACAATCAGGTGTCTGAAGCCCTTCCGAACCAACAGACTGAATTTCTCCCATTACCTTTTCTTGTTCAGGCACATCAGACCTGTTCAGCTACTGGCTCAGATTCAGTTCCAGGTCAGGAACCTTCTAAAATGTTCATACTGAGTTTGGGCTCAAGTCAGCCTTGCTTTGACGCCCTGGTTGCAGGGTGGTTTGAAATGCGGAACCCATCACAAGCAAGAGGTGGTGCTCTACTTACCCACCTCACCAGCTGCGAGCAAGTTTCGGTGAAAGAGAACAAAAGAAGCAGTTTTGGAACTGAGAAATGAAGCAGGTTTGAGGATAGTGAGAAAGAAGCTGTGGAGACTTAATGATGCAGGCACAGACAGAGGCACAGAGAGAGACAGAGAAAGAGAGGGAGTGCAAACAGGGAAGGATATGCTGTTTTACCTTCTGAAATTGTACACAGGTTTAGTTGTAAAAATACTTCTTTTATGTAATACAACAGTTTTAATACAACTGAAAATGCACATTTTCTGCATAGGCTAAAGTGTGAAAATCAATATTTTGGGGAGAGGGCATTTGTGCATTTGGCAGGGTTGGACTAATGCAAATTTTCAGATGTGCCAATTTACGCAAGGACACACTTTTCAATGTGAGTGCTGATCTGGAAATTGAGAAACATCCACTTCAGTGAACAAGTGGACAGTGGAACAAAAGACATCTGACAAGCTGTGAAACATGGAGCAGATCTAGGAAATGCCATCCATCCCTGTGGCGTAAGTAATGCATGAGCAGGGCTCACAAGTCTCCAGAAATTCCTTTCCACAAAATCCCACCACAAGTTAACCCCGTCCCTCGAACCCTGTACTGATCAGGAAAGTGGAGAGCACGCGATGGAATACAGCTCTTCCTTTGCCAGAATGAAAACTCCCAGTGCTGGAGATGCTTGAAATGCATGGTTCAGCCATGCTGAAATGCATGCATGGAAGAAGTGCCAAGAGCAAGCCAACTTCATGGGGTTCGGGCTACAACCCCCCCTCTGTCATCCCCATGCAAATAAGAATGAGCGAGATACCCTAAGACTTTCCTCAAGTGGCCCAAAGGCTCCCTGAGGCTGGTAGACCAAAATTTGAAATATTCAGGATTTCGCTGCTGGGCATTCAAAACGAAGTTTGAGGCATCCTTGGTCACTACATGAAAAAAAGAACAAAATCCCTTACAATTTACAACATTTAGAACTCTGGCCTCCAATTTTCACCCTCATCATTCTAGCAAATGTTATTAGTTCTTTTCAAAATGCGGCCACTTCATGATACATGTGTTTCCAGCAGGAGCAGTAAATAAGCTATCCCAAGAATGCAAGAACTGAACATTATTTATATCTACCAAGTTTGTCAATTAATTTTACATTTAGCATAAATATCAGGTACGGGGAGGAATACTTAGCAGCATGGCAGAGTTAGCTACCAGAAATGATATATGAACCCTGGAAGTCTGTATAAAATCGATATAGTTTTTCAGTTTATTTTATTAATAATGAAGTGACAAATAATTCTTTTAATTTGGTATTTATTCCTGCTCATTAATTGCCTCCCAAAGAGAGGGTTAAGGAGTAAGCAAACTGCAAATCACACTGTTTGTCCAAAGAAATAAATTTTGTATGTCATGGGGTTGAGAAGTGAAGTTGGGGGGAGCTGCATATAAAGATTCACAGACTGTCCACACACTCAGACAAAGCAGTCCTTGTGGTGTTTTATCATCCTACTCATACACTCGCAAGAAGCAATCCTGGCACCAATGAGATAGCTACTCTGGTGGGTCCAGACAACTGTCTAGGCCCTACTGTTCAGCGCTTGGAACTCACCCCTTTATTTTAACATCATCTGTCCGGGTGGGTCCAGGACAGAGGAAGGAGAGTCTGCAACTTCCAGAGATCCTTTGGAACAGTGGTCCCCAGACTTCCTGGCTCAGTGGGCACATCAGGGATTTTGAGAGAGCGTTGTGAGTATGCTAGTAAAAAGACTGCCATGAGAACAAGGCTTACTCATTCACATGGCTACAAAATGCTTGTTGCCCAGCAAGCAAACGAGTACAGCTAAAAGACGGGCACGTTGCCCCAAAACCTAATGATAACGCAGAGGTATGGTCTGAGTTCGATACTCATGACTCCTCTGCAAGCCAGCTAAAGATTGTACTTTGCTTTGCTGTATCACAGCCTCCCACATGAAAAGACACAAGTAGTCTTGACACATCACCAGAGACATTGATCTATGCCACATTTGGTCTTCCTTGTCGTCTTCTGCCTTCAACTTTCCCTAACATGATTGTCTTCTCCAGTGAGTCTTGCCTTCTCATGACATGTGCAAAGTTTGTCAGCCTCAGTTTCATCATTTTTGCTTCCAGATAAGTCTATTCTTTAATCCATCACTTCCTGTGGCAATGATACACTTTCCCCCATTCTCAGAGATATGATCCTCCAGCTGCAAATATTTTTAGAAGTTGTACGATTTTTTCAAGCTGAAGCTGGAGAATGGATGGCTGCTACCAACAGCTGCCACCTCCAAACCCCACCAGCCAGACCAATCCAAGAGCAGTACCAAAGCTCTCTCTCATTTTTAATTGATCCAAATGTAACAGCCTCCCCCATTTGTATCTCAGATCTGGAATGTCTAGCCCACGTGTCCTAGTATCGAGGAGAAAGAAAAGATGCTTCTGAACTAGTAAAAACATGTTGTATCTTTAGTATTGGTCTATATATTCCATGCATTCATTGCTTCATCTGCTTTGCCAATTGCCTGGGTAAAGTGCGACAAAAACATGATCACAGGGTCTCAGAAACCCAATGAACACAGGAGCAAGCACAAACCCACACAATAAAATTTGAGAGTGATATTACAATAAAAAGAATGACAAGCTTTACACGCATTAAAACCCCGAACAGAACAGACTTCACTGCCCAACTTGTTGCCAGGTGGTTTTAATACACAGAAGCACAGGTTCTCACAATTGGCTGAAAGACAAAGAGAGGGAGAGAAACACTGAGTCACCAAGAGAAAAAAAGTTAGAGACGGTCCAATCACTTTATAACTTGCTCAATCTGCAACAAAAAATCTTAGGCCCCATTGGGTGTGTTCCTATCCATGGCAGATGATCACAAACGTCTGGACTTGGATCCTTACCAGCAACCATGGCATTGGTGGTCGTCCCCGGATGACCATTTTCAGCCATCTAGACCTAGTGCCAAGTAGGGAGCAAGGAGGAGGTTGGGTTCACACTTGGAGATGACTTTGTCCCACAACCCCAGCATCTCCTTTCCTTCCCTGGAATGCTTCTTGTTCCCTCCCCAAGACCCACTTCTGACCTCAGTGTGTTTGTGGGTGGAAGCTGGTGTGGTTGCTTCCATGCTACCCATGAGGGGGTGTGGCAGGAGCTCATCTTTTCCAGTCCCAGCTATAAGATTGAAATCTTTGCAGCTTTGGGATTGATATCATTTCCAATCCCAACTTTTGGGACTCGAAATAATTGTATGGCTTCCCAGACAATGTTGGGAGGCCATAGGATTGTGGCCATCTTTTTAGCAAAAAGGATAATTAATGAGGGACAGAAGGTTCCATACTAGAAGTAACTTACACATCTGCTCAGCCAAAGTCCTGCTCGACATTCTTTTCAGCAGAGGTGCAAGAAATATTTTCCTGGGATCAATGTACCTTTAACAAAAATCTAGATATATAATAAAATACCTAAAAAATGAAGTTCCATATATACACACATCCAGGGAAATAGGTATATTTTTATATCTCCTGTCCATATATGGAGAAGGCTTTGTCTAGAAAGATAAAATCATAAAGCTCTTCCTTATCTCTGAGTGAGTCAAGGACATGATAATTCAGGAAGATCACTCACCCTAATAAAGATGGTACCATCTGCTAAATCCTGCTTGTGGAATAGCTTCCACATCTTTATTAGCATCCTAGGAAGCTATCCCTAGTTTTCATCTTAGATTCATGTAGGTGAAAGGAAGCCAATGAGAGAGAAAAATGGAAAATGAAGAAAAGCAGGAAAACAACACAGCACCTGTACTCCGCTTCTAAATAGCAAGGCTCAGCCAATACCAAAGGTTAGCATGTTGATCACTCATTTCATATAAAAGAAAATAGCTTTATTCATTCAGACAGAGCATGATAGTAGTAGCCCCTTTCTGTATGAAGAACTCCTACAGCGTGAAGAGAAAGGGCTAGAAGGCCTCTTAGAAATTTATTCTGCATTACTTTCAGATAGTCTGTTTTAACACAACAACAAAAGCCTTTTCCCTACCCCTGAAATTTCTGCACCATGCAACGTTTGCACTGAGATTTTCTGTTCAAATATTTTCAGTGTTTGGTAGATCAACTGGTTTCTCTTAGTTTGAAAGAAGCTTTAAGAAGTCTCCTCCACTCCAGAAGCTGCCAAGATAATAGCATGTTTATGTGCCTTCAAGATAAATCACCCAAGGAATGTATACTCCAAAGACTTGTACGATGAGATTTGTGCCATACAATGAAGAATATGACTCCCCAATCTCTTGCCAAAGTTTATAACTTTAGTTTCATCAGAATTACTTTTGAAAAATTGAGTTCTACAACAATTTCACTACGTTTTAATGATCTATACATCCCTTTCTGTGAAAGGGATAAGAAAACCAAATAACTGACATGTAAGTGAACAGAGATTTTTTGAGGCAGATGGGGAAGGATGGAGAATACACTTCATCTAGGATATAATTAATGTTGAAACTGTATAAGACACCCTCGTCTTGCCTCTCTGAAAGCAGTTATCTTCTCTACTGAAGTATCCAGAGCCTGCTAGAATAATCTGTGTATTGCTAAAAAGCTCTTGACTTGGAGTAAGAAAACCCTTATTAATATTTGTCACCTGCAAGTCATTCTATCATCTGATTCTTTTTGCCAGATTGAATGTAGGTGAATGATCAACAAAAGTAGCAAGTGAAGAGTTCCATTCCATGCCATTTTCTGATGGCTTCTGTAAGAAACATTGCTTTCCATGCATGTTGGGATTCTTATTTTACGACCACTTCTCCATGGACTTACATCTGTCGTGGAAAATTGGTGCTGAGAATGCCAGAGCATGCTCAGGGGGAGATTGCCATGTCCGAAGAGTGCTGCTTTTGTACCTTCAGTCCTGTCTGCACCATGAATCCCTCCAGGTATCGTGGTGAACTCAGAATAATCAAGCGGAAACAATAAGCACATGGGATGTTCGGCGTGTCTTCCAAGTTATGAAGGAGACAGGCAAAATGGGAAGCACCAATAAACCAGGGACAAACTTTCATAACCTAGAATTCTCTCAGGACTTTCCCTTGATAATCAACACTTGCCTTGGGGAAATAAACCATGGTGAGTTCTCTCTCTTTCAAGCTTGTCTTGCTTATTCGAAAGGAGACGGTGTATTACTGCCGTCATTTCTGTTTTCCCTGTCCCTCGGATCGACTGAACCCTGTGGGAGACCTTCACACGTGGAGGTTTTTCATTTGAGAAACATGCAGCGGGGAAATAATAAGACCACACGGTCACATAGGCGGTCATAACATCATCATCCTTCTTGGAGGCAGAGATGCTCAGAAACTGGCGGTATACCTAAGACAAGCTGGCAAGCTTCCTGTAGACAGGAATTTGTCCTAATCCCTGCAGGAGTGAAGTTTTGATTGCTGTTTGTACACTGATCAGCGAAAATACCAAATTCCATAAATAATAGGATCTTTTTAGGAGTGTGTGCCTATCTGTTGTTTTCCCCTACAAACCATTGAAAGCTCTGCAGAAATTGGTGCTGCAGAGTAAAAGACTTCTGCTTGAGTAAGTCTTTTTGGATGGAAGGTTACATATTTTCCTGCAAGTCCTTTATCAGGGTGAGTCAGTAGAGACCAAAACAAGGATGTACAAGAGTTTTGTTTTTCTCACAAAATCTGGAGTGTGCTCTCTTTAAGCCCTGAGCAAAATTGTGAGCGTGCATCTGCTGAAAATCCTTGCAAATGGTTCATGTTTGCATCACTTTTCCAGTTCAGTTTTGTGCAATTTTTCCAAATTTCCCCTGCAGAGACTGAAAGGCTCACTTCAGTCAGTGGAGGAAATTTACACACTCGATTGCAGCTTGATTTGCACAATTTCCCCATTTGCATGGACTGAATAGGGATTGCTAGTAAAGGAATGATGCACAAGATGAGTGGCAAATGACATTCAGAGAATCTTAATGCTCTTGACCTTCACTGTGCCCTGACCTTGAAGACTGCTTCTTCACCATCCTTCTGGAAGGAAGGCAAATGTTTACACAGCACTTAGCTGAACTATGGAATTTGCCATAGCATTCAGTGACATTCACTGATGAAGGTAGTTTTAAAAGGTGATTAGACACATCTGTGCAAGATAGGCCATGGTGGCCATACACCACCTCCAGGATCAGCAGAGAGCCATTACCTTCATGCGGGTTTCCCGAGGAGTCTGGTTTGCATTGTGGGGGAAGCAGAGCAGTAGACTAAGTAGGTCTTTGATCCCAGATGTGTTCTAGCCTTGTGCTGCAAACTGGGAACAGAAATAAGTCAATAACCAACAAGCTGCATATTCTTTCCATTTCTACACCAATTGTGCATCTTTGAAATCTATTAATATCATTTCCCCTTGTCCATTTACTGAAGTTTATTTGTGTGCATTTTTCAATATTGCATAGTTTTCATGTGCATTTTTCAAACATGCACAAGCTGTCACACACTTTTTTTATTCTGCAAATCACATGGCAAGCTCAGAAATGTGCAGACTTTACTTTTAGACTGCACTGAGTCCGTCTTACCGGGAAGATGCAAACTGATTCACTTCTGATCAGAACGGAACCGGCGCAACTTTCTCACACATTCCTCCTCAAAGCCCAACTCTTTGTACATGCATTAACTTCAAGTTTTTACCCTGAAATTTTGCCAGGGAGGTTAATGAAACTGGCAGCCATCCCTGGCTTTGCCAATCTTTGTTTTTTTAACATAAAGGATTTGGTTGTATCAGACATGGTGAAAAATGTGCTGTTTCACTAATGTGTTTCCTCCCCGTTTTTATGAAACCCTGAATCTATGTGCACGAGGTGCAATTTATTAAATGTCATGGATGGGTCATCTGACCAGTAGTTTGAGCAAGAAATTCATTTTCCATGATTCTGAAGGCTGAAAGGTTAATACACAACAGATGCTGCTTTGGAGGAAACCATTACAGGCAATGCTTTTCAATCAATGAGATGCTATTATGAGCAATAGATCCAATTTCTTTTAATCAATGAACCTTTATTACTACATTTACTAAAAAAAGAGGCCATATGCAGTTCATATAAAACAGCCTTCAGCCTTTGGCCAAGGTGTCCCCCACCCGCCTCCCGCTGAAGCTCTGCTCCTCCTCTCCTCCTCTGTACTTCAGTTGAGGAGGCAACACTGTGCATTCTGGAAAACGAACTCCCATCTTAATTATCGGTACATATTTCAGAGTTTAAAAGAAGCATGGAGTTGGCAAGGAGTCACTGGCTGCTTACAGTCTAAGACAGGATAAATATCATGCCCCGCAATAATGTAACTAGAATATAGCTGTCCTTCTAACCCTGCTGGGGCTGTTCTAACAGGGTGTTCCGATGAAGCCAGAAATCCAAGGATAGACTGGATAGGAGGCAGGGCTGGCCATGGATAGGCTGGAATGAGCCGTGGGCGGGCCCAGTGCCTGCTCATCATGGCTGTGGGGAAGGGTCCCTCCTCAACCAGCCAGAGTTCACAGAGGCCAAGCTTCCCAGTCTTAGGGTGGCTCTATCTCAGATGCCCTGAAGAAATCTGGAAAGCACCTTCTCCCCATAGCGCAGAAGCAGATCATTCGTGCTGCACACAGAATATTTGAGCTATGATCTGCAATGTCTCCAGATAGCCCTGGAAAAAGCGGCTGCCTGAAGCCCTGGAGCACCACTGCCAGTCTCTGCTTCTCATACAAGGTTAGATGAACCAATGGTTAGATCTGGTATAAGACCTCTGAAGAAGACCATCAGAGGGTTTGCAACAGATTTCTGTGAATGCACACAAACTTGCCCAAGTGGAATGAAGATCTTGTATGTTCCCCCACCTGCCACCAAAATGAAGGAAGGAAGGAAGGAAGGAAGGAAGGAAGGAAGGAAGGAAGGAAGGAAACCAAAATGATACTTGCCATAGCTGGGTGATGGAAGAGAAGGTGCCTGACAATCCACAAAACTCAGATACAATGGATTTAACAAAATCTGCACTTCCCAAGTTTGAGATACTACCCTGGGTAAAATTCCCAAGTTTTTCCAGTGCCTGCACTAACCACTTAATATGACCAAAGTAGAGCAAGTCCATTTCAGTGTATCCACAGTCCCATTTGACTGTGGACACAATAAGGAGGCAACAATAAATAGGTATTTTCATGGACAATCAGGAAATGCCCCAAATGTTTGCTCTGCTCCCACAGTAGCCTTGCATGAGCTGGGTCTTCCGAAACTTTAGCCAAAACCAGTGTTTCCCTTCCAACCCTTTGTCTTTGGCCAGGTTCACAGGTTATGAGAAACCACATTGACTTCTGACCCTTGTTGGTCTGTGATGGCTTCCGGCATCTCTGTGTGCTACCTTCAGTTTCTTGAAATCATGGGGAGAATCAGTGGTCTCTTCTGAGGTGGTCATGCTTCACCACCACTTCTCTGGTCCTCTGGACCCAGGATCTTCTTTTACCATTATTGGTATGAACACACCATCTAGTAACCTGGAAAGACCTGGATGTGCTCTGCTACCCTCAACTCCCTAGCAACACACATGTCATCACCTGCTTTATTCCTGTTGGTTGAGAAGTCTGCTTATTTGTTCATTTCCAGAAAAAGGGAGGATCTAGATAAATGCATGGAAGGAGAAGGAGGGAAACATGACAGAAGTGTTTATTATGACTTAATAGCATTTTATTTGAGAGCAGAAGTGGCCAGGAAGCATTGCAGAGATGCAGGAACACTTGGGAGGAGAAAGGGAAGAATCCGTCTCAAAACAGGAGAACTAATCTGGATGAGACTGCTAAGGTCCTCATGGACAATAGCAGAAGGAAATAGATTTTGGTTGCTTGGGCTGCTGGGAAGAATGACAAGCTAATCCATCAGCTGCGTCCCTACCTGGAGGACGACTGCCAGCAACAGTGACGCATGCATTGGTTACTTCCTGGTTGGATTTCTGTAACACGCTCTATGTGGGGCTGCCCTTGAAGACAATCCAGATACTTCAGATGGTGCAAAATAGAGCAGCCAGGTTGCTGACAGGGAATGGGCATTATTCTCATATAACCCCAGTCCTCTACCAGCTTCACTGGCTTCCCATCGAAGACCAGGTTCAATTCAAGGTGTTGGTAATCACCTATAAAGCCCTTAACAGCTTGGGACCTGGATACCTAAAGGAACGCCTGCTCCCATATTTGCCTTCCCGCCCCTTGAGATCAGCAGCAGAGGCCCTCCTCCAGGAGCCCTCCGTGAAAGACATCAGGAAGCAGAGTACCCGGAGGAGGGCTTTCTCTGCAGTGGCACCCCATCTGTGGAATGTGCTCCCCAGAGAGGTCCGCCTGGTGCCGTCGTTATTTGTTTTTTGGTGCCAGGCTAAGACCTTTTTATTTAAAAAATATTTTAACAATGCTTAATATTTATAGGTTTTAATTGTGCAGCCGGGGTGTTTCCGGAATTTAACTGTATTTGTACTATATTTATTTATTTGTGTGAGCCGTCCCGAGGCTATATAGCAAGGGGACGGCATACAAAATCTTTAAATAAATAAATAGTAAATAAAATAAGTGTGGGAAGGTGGAACAGGCAGCATGGAAACCATATGTCCCATGACACATGTTGGGAAATTAACCTAAGCAAAATGGCACATGTATCAATCCTTTAGCCCTGTTCTAAGCGACGGTAATAAAATTAAACACTAACTCTAGTTCAGGGGACATTGAATTGTAGGCATTCCAGTCTCATTTTAAAGTCCCATTGTTCAAGAATGGCCACTTGTTTGGAAGACTGAAATTTTGCCCCCTCTCACCCCGCAGTCTGAATTTGTGATGTCTGTCGCACTGTGTTATACGAGGTTTACTCTTAGTAAGTGTGTTTAGTATTTTAGACTCTCAGCATAAACCCATGTACATCTACTTAGAAGTATGCCTTGTAGCATTTAATGGGATTAACCCCCAGGTAAATGTTCATGAAAATACAGCATTACATATTTACTGAATTATCTTGTTTTTCACATTTTGGAGTCTCTGTTTCAGTGAGACAACTTCCTTTTATTTTTGAGACACTATAATTCATCCAAATGGTATTGCTATCACAAAAGCTCCATTTGAGTTGTCAAAATGTGCAAGGACTAGAAGCTTGTATTTTCCCCAAAAGTTTAATTTTTCACCAAGAGCCATCATACTCAAAACCAAATATACAATTTCCTGATGTATGTGTAGAGATTTTTCAACTATTTTTGAAAATATGCAAGCCTCCCTCATTTTCTTCAAGTTTCATCCATTTTTCTCCAGTGCTTTTGTTGTTCTTCTTCCTCCAATGTAGTAAATGTAGATGACATAACAAAAGCATTTTAAGAGAAAATTCATTAACTTTAATCACTTTAACCCCCATAGCTCTCTTTAGCCTACTATAGCATTTCTAGTTTTAGAAAGCAAAGAATATAAAGCTGTAAAATTAATTGTTTAAGAATGGCCATTCAGTGGAATTTCCATAAATTAAAAATAGATTTAAATTCCTATTTCACCTAAGCCCAGTTATTTTACAAGAGCTGAGTGGGACGGTCATGAATAGGACATTTCAAAGAGACCTTTACTCAGAGATGCCATAAGTTGGAGACAACTTGATGGCACAGAAGAGCAACAGACTCCAAGGATTCTTGCCCCCTCTTCAAACTTCCAACAAAACCCACTTTTCCCATGAACCCTTTGGGTGTTAGAACCGTTAGACTGATGGCTGCAGGAGTTGAGCCAGCCCCCCTGAGAAGAACGTCTTGGCAGGGAGTCAGCCCTCCAAGAGTCCCAGTGACACAGCATGGGCCCACAGGCGAGTCTGGCAACCGAGCAAGGAGGCCAGGGCAGGGGAGTCTGCTGTCTGTTCTCCAGTCAAGAGGACAAAGCACAGGTAACCACTGAAAACAAATCTGCCTGCTGCCTTTTGTCTTCCTCTCCCTTTGGCAGAGCAGGACCTGTACAGGGATGCAGTGTAAAGGTGCTGGTCAGCATACCTATGAATGAGCATCCTGGGATGACTTTCGCACTCCAGGCTCCTATTTTATTGTTCAGTTTACACACAAGTAGAGCTGAAATTACGTTCTTCCAGGACCTTGTCAAGTGTATAGTAGTAAATGATGCCTTCAAATTTCATTTGCTTGCCTTTTCCTTTTTATGAACCAGACTTGACTGGGGCATTAAATAGCCCCCAAATTCTGCATAACTATAGGAGATTGTGGCATCCTTTTTAATTATCCCATTCGTAATGCAAAGAATTGCATTAGAGGGGTCAAGAATTGTAAAGATATAGAGGAATGAAATGAAGTTGGCTACTGGTCATCTTTATCTGTTTTGTATGCCAGGAAGAGGATCCAGCCCTTCTTCAACCAAAAACTGCAGTCCACTGAGGCAAAACATTATTATTAGTAAGTTGATGTGGGGAAGCATCGCTCTGCTGTTCATACACTGATGCAAGGAAGTTTCAGGCTGAAGTTACCTGTGCCTCTGGCTGGAAAATGAAATCCATTGTTCTGTTGATAGTAACCCATTGGGAAAACATTAAGCCAGACAATGGCCTTTCATACTGAACATTGGCATGACCAAGAAAAGTTTCTTATTGGGTGGTGGCAGCAAAAATTTCCACCCCCCAAACCCTCCCCCAGCAAACATTCATCTTTATTTTGGTGATAATTAAAGACCACATGTTGTCTCTTTCTGTTAAATAGGAAAGAACCACTACTGGAGGAAATTCACCTTTTTCTTGCTTAAGGTAAAATGTGTTGATGTTCATTTACCTGCAATCAGTCATAGTCAAAAACATACCTCATTGTTTGCTCAGTTTCCTCTAACTCTCCTCCATGATCAGTGATAGTACATTTCACAGATAGTCCATATGAAAATTAAAAATTAATAATAATGAGTGGTGTACATAACCTGGTTATTTATGCTGTACATGTTTCCAAATTGCAACACTTTGATGCAGTATGCCCTCATGCTTATATGCATCAAACAAGATTAAAGGAAAGTTCTCCTTCAAGCAAACATTGATGTATTCCTTAACAATAAACAGAAAATTCACCCAAGAAGAGAAGTGGGAAGAGAGACTTTTTTATTTACTGTTTATTATATTTCTATACTCCCCACTGGGACTGCAGGTGGCACAGTGGTTTAAACTGCTGTGCTGCTGGGCTGGTTGATTGAAAGGTCACTGGTTTGAATCTGTACAACGGGGTGAGTTCCCGTTGCTCCGTCCCAGCTCCTGCCTAACTTGCAGTTCAAAAGCATGCAAATGCGAGTAGATAAAAAGGTACCACTTCGGTGGGCAGGTAACAGCATTCTGTGCACTTCGGTGTTTAGTCATGCCGGCCACATGACCACGGAGACTGTCTGCGGACAAGCGCTGGCTCCTTCGGCTAGGAAATGGAAATGAGCACCACCCCCTAGAGTCAGGCATGACTGGACTTAATGTCAAGGGGAAACCTTTACCTTTTTATACTCCCCACTAGTGGAAGTTCTATTCAGAGGTGAGCAACCTGTGTCCATCAGATGTTTTGGCCTACATCTCCCAGCACCCTCAGTATTACCTATATGGCTAGTGCTGATGGGAGTTGTAGGCCAAACATTTGCCACCCTTGACTTGGCTAATGTACCTAAGATGCAGTTCTTTCTGATGCCCAAAAATGCCCAGACTCAGATGCTGACACTCATCCTTTGCAGGGCAGGAAAAACAGTGGAGACAACCTTTGCATTCCCATCATCATGCCTTACATGTTGCTGGTGGATGTTTTTGCCCCATCTAGTAAAGGCATTTTGGAGGGGGAAAGAGGGAAGCAGAGGAAGCCCCAGGGAGCATCATAGCCTGACCGCTCTCTCTCTCCCAGCCCACCCCTTTCCCTTCCCTAAGGCCAAACCCCAGTGCCAGTGCCATTCTTTCCATGCCAGCAATGAGGGGGTGGCGGGACAGGACTCAAATTCTTTCCTTCTTGGCTGGACTGCTGCCTCTGCCTTCAGGTCTGGAAACCAGAAGTATTGCATGACCCCCTCAGATACTGTCTAGGATTCCTCCCTTAAACCCATATGGTTTCTTTAACTTAACTTGAACCAAACGGACCTCACTTATGCCAGTGGATGCATGTGTAGCCTGCACTGACCACTGGCTGCAATAAAAGCGGAGTTAAATCCCTCCTGGTATATTACCATAAGCAGGAGCATGCTTCAGGTAAAGCATAAAGTTCAGGCAAAGTTTGCATGCAGGAAATGCCAAGTGCAAGCTGCAACATTTGGGAAAGGTGATGGAAAGACCCCTTTCTGAGACCCCGGACAGCATTGCCAGTTTCAGAAGACTGTGCTTGGTCTTGAAAAAAGCCTATGAGCCAAATCTTCATATCATACCCTATAAACAAGATGCTATTTGACTCAGAACGGGAGGGGAAGGGCAAAACCCAAAATGGCCATGCAAATGCGTGAGTGAGGGAATCCAATTCCATTGGAAGCTGGACTTATCCCCTTGCAACCTGGGCCTCACCATTGCCCAGGCCCTTGTTGCTTCTCAGTCCTTCCTTGCCAGCCTATCACTTTCTCCTGGTTGCACGTCTTCGTGGGGGCCCTTCATTGGATTTGGACTGGACAGCTCTTCGAATAGGGAATGGCCTGGTTTGCAAGGCCTTAAACCTGGTCGGGATGCATTGCAGGAGGGTTAAGCAACCCCTTCACTCTCCTACAACTCACCATGGGTTCTGTGAGAGCTGGCGAATCCTCGGATAACCTAGCCCAGCTGGGTTCAGACAAGCCAAAGTTCATGGCTCCTTGTGGCGTAAGTAAACCACAGTGCATTGCTCATTGGTGCAAGCTATCCTGGTGCCCTCAAAGCAGAAAACAGCCTTCTGGCACTATTTGGAGCTAACTGGGTAACTTTAGGTCAGTTACAGACTCTCAGTCCAACCTTCCTCACAGGGTTGTTGCTGTAAGGATAAGACTGAAGGGGAGGAGAATTATATACACTGTCTTGAGTCCCTTGAAAGGAAAAAAGTAGGATATAAATAAACAAACACACAAGCAGAGGACAGCTTCTGTAAAAGAGGACACATGGCCTCCCTAACTCAAGCTCTATGTCTATGGGAGATGCAAGAATTCAGAAGAAGGGAGTGGAATGTTGGAGGATCTTTTTACTCATTTATTGGTTTTAAATTGGCTTATTGGAAATTTACTCAGGAATTACATATTATATTCTGGTTTTTTTCTCATTATTTTTATTAGCTGCTTGGAGCAGTTTTGAAAAAAAGTACAGTCCTTAAATGGAAATGAATAGGACCTTCCAGATTGGTCTGTAACTGCTACCATTCCCGGCCATCTTGTCCATTGCTGGTTGAGATTGATGGGAATTATAATCTCTCACCTGGAGGGCACAGATTGGGTAACCTGTGGAACAAAACTCCTCCTCTACCTCCGCTGCTTCTCAGTGACATTCCTCTCAAACGACAAGCGCAGAATCAAACTTTCCCCTAAGCTAAACCTGAAACCTGAAATGCACTGAGAGCTTTTCTGGATTCTTTGCTGTTATTTATGTTGACATTTATTCAAAAAATCCCAAAACAACCCCCACCCCACCCCCAGATTGGCTTAAGACTCTTACAGAATTTCAGGCTCATTTTGATTCTCTGTGTATGATAAAAATTCATGGACGTAAAACAGTGGAAAGGTGCCAATGCTGAAACAGCTTTGATGCAGAAATAATACTACAAACAGCTTGTCATTTGTCTGTCTTTAAATTGTATGTTGGGAAACAGATGGTCAGCTTTGGGAGGGTAATTTCAGTGTTGGGTGGGTGGGTACCAGTTTATCCTGATCAACATGTAAATGTTGTATATTTTAAGAGTTTTTAAAAATGATTCATCGAAATTTCTGAGTTAATCTTGCAGTGTTCATTTCCCTCAAAAGAAGACACAATGGTGGACTACACCAATAGTGTGGTGGGTGGGGAAGAAAGGGTAACACTGCCTTCGTGTTCCTATCAGCCCATAAACAGTGCTCTGCTGCTTGCCCTACTCATGGCGAGATGGGATCTTCCAAACTTTGCATGGATGCATGGAGTCTGGAAGCCGACCACGAAGGTCTCTCCACAGACTTCCCCATTTTTTTTAAACCCTGTGTGG
The DNA here is from genome assembly GCF_004798865.1 of Varanus komodoensis. Taxonomy (NCBI): domain Eukaryota; kingdom Metazoa; phylum Chordata; class Lepidosauria; order Squamata; family Varanidae; genus Varanus; species Varanus komodoensis. The sequence goes on along the minus strand of NW_025335440.1, from coordinate 16,152,063 downwards.
TTGGCGTTGCAGAACGTGCAGAAATGAACTTGGCTCATAGAAATCCATGCACAGATGCTCCACCTGCTCATATGTTGACATGGCGATAGCAAAGGCTGGAAGGAGAGATGAAGTGTTGGGAGGTGTTCCAAGCAGGTCTCCTCTCTCTTTCCCTCCTTTCAGTAGACTCAAAATGAAACCTTAGAAGTGCAGCTCTTTCATTGACACTTAGTCGGTTACAGCCCGGGAGCAGAGTAGCAATCTCTGAGAGGCGGAAGAAGCATCTGCCCATATAATGAGCTGATCCAAATGTTTTCTCCTTCCCTCCCTTTCACGAAAGCGCCTTGATCCAGTCTCAGGGTGGCTCCAGCCGCTTGTGGGATAGGCAGCAGGAATGCCAGAGACTTCATAACTGGTCCACTCACTTACCCTGTCATCTCTGGATTGGGTCAAGGAGTTCTGTTTCTATCTTTTCGCCCAGCAGCTCTGAAAGATCTCTCTGCGTTACCCAGGCAGGCTGTTTCTCACAGTCCATCTGAGAAACTTTACTAGAGAACCTTGAAACTTGAAATTCCATGCCTTCCTCCTCCTCCTCCTCCCCCCAGAATCAGAGAATTCTATCTGGGCAGCCTGTAATGTGCAAGGGAGAGGCCCCCCTCTACAGCAGGTAGTGACCCAGGCATAGACCCTTTCTACACACGTGAGCTCTTCACATGAATAACAGAGGTGGGAAGCTAAGCTCTTGCCTCAGTGTCCTTTGGTCAAGTTTCAGAAACTGCAAAGCCAACAGCACTTGCTCCGTTGTGCTCCGGGACTCAGTCTAGACTGTAAATGTAGGGAATAGGCTGCTGCCAAGTGCATCTGTCTCAGTGTTGTCTCAACTGGCTGGCAGGGGTTCTCCAGGAATTCAGAGACAACCTCTCCCAGAACTCCCTGGAAATGCTTTCCAGCACTTCGTACTAGACAGTCCCCCAACAGCAGCCACAGGGGTTCTGCTCTGTATCCAGTGCCTGCTCCTTTTAAATCAATGCTGGAACTTGGGACCATCTTCATGCACAGCTTGTGATCTACCAATGAACGGAAAGCCATGCGAGAGTTGCCAACTATTCCACCAGCTCCTGTGAATTTGCCTTTACATCAGCTTCTGCAGCAAAATTGTATGTATGGCATCAATACTTACTAGTGCTGAGAATGCATTTGACTGGAAGGGCTTGGGGGTGGATGGAGTATTCCAAGAAAAGGAGAAAGTATCTCTCTATCTAGTAGCTCCACCCCAAGCTTCATTGTATGCAGCTATCATGTCTCCATTTAGTCACTTTTTTCTAATCTTGAGAGGCCCAAACATTTGGTTTCCAAATAGAGTAATTGCTCCAGCTCCTTAATTGTTTTGATAGCTCTTTTCTGTACTTTTCGCTTCACAAAGTTATACCTTTTAACTCTGAGTTGATCAGCACAGCTGTCTTCTGCTTTAAATGCACAGCACTTGTTTCCTCTGAGCATGATCAGCTAGCCAGGATGGTAAGACTAAACAAAACACATCCGCACCCCAGTTATGTACATCTATTTACACCATAAACTATTGCACTTACTTTGCAGAAGGCTACCTAGTGTAGGTTGTTTTAATTTAGTTTTAAATTTGTCTGTGGGGGTGTTTTAGTTTGACAAGAATATTTAGTGCCAGAATGAACTTGGCTGCCTAAGCATATACACATGTCAACTGATATTTTAAGTTTTAAGGTTAGTTGATTTCACCCTGATCCTGCTGTACAACATAGAATATAAGAAACGGCCTCAAATCCTCAACTGATGCCTTCTTGTCAGGATATTTAAGATGGCCAAGTGTGGTGAGTAGTATTACTCTGAAGGATCGGTTTCTAAAGAAGCATTCTTTAAAACACTCACACCACAAAATAAATAAAAAGGAGGCTAAATTCAAATCTAGAGGCAACACACGAAGGACCAAATCTTAAAGCATGCATTTCTTTACCATCTGGAAAACATACATATTTAGGTCCTCACGGCCTGTATATTTTAAAGTGTTCTATTAATCTCACTTCTAAGATCCACACTTTTCAGCCAAATTCTTAGATCTGAGACCAAAGAAAAAAGCAGGTCTTCAATCAGGCAAAGAGGTACATATGGCAGATATGCATCAACATTACAGGCATATTCTCCATATGCCTTCAGCTGGGACTCAATAGTGTCTGAAACGTGATTGCTGCTCATACTTAGAGAGCCAACAATGGGTGTGCTAATGTAGAAAAGCAAGCTGGCTCCTTGGTTGCTTTGGAAATATGGAGACCTTTCTAAGTTTGTTAGCTGCTTACAGATCTCTTACCAATTTTTCCTCCAGTCAGAGCATTCCCATTCATTATGAATGCTGTTGTTGCTCCCAAAGCTATGGATGTCCTGGACACACTCAGACATGGTTAAGCATGCTTAGAATCACAGAACTGAAGAAGGTTTGTAGGCTGTCTGGCTTAGCCCTTGTTCAAAGCTGGAAATCCAGAGGTAGCACATCTTCTTGACGATATCCAGAAGAGAGCCAGCGTGGTATAGTGGTGAAGAGCATGGGACTGGGGCTCAGGCGATCCGGGTTTGAGTCCCAGCTCAGCCATGGAGCCAACTGGGTGACTTTGGGCCAGTCACAGAACCTCAGCCCAACCTACCTCACAGGGTTGTTGTTGTTGTGGGGATAAGATGGAGGAGGAGATGTAAGCTGCTTTGAGCCCTTTGAGGAAAAAGGCAGGATATCAATCAATCAATCAATATCCAGGGAGGACAACCCCCCCCCCCCGCCACCCAGATAAGCATCTCTACTGCTGAACTGCTCTTACCATCAAGCAATTTCTCCAAAAGTTTCCCTGAAATTTAGTAAGTCTTCTCATTACACCACTGTCCTGTTATGCCCCCTTTCTGCTTCTACCTTATTTCTCCCCTCTGCCCCATGCAGTCATGATCCTATTATTATTATTATTATTATTATTATTATTATTATTATTATTATAATAACATTTCTATGCCGCCCCTTGCCGAAACCTCGGGGCGGCTTACAACATGATAAAATACATTGAAATACAATAGTACATAATAAATTACCATTAAATATAACAATACAAAAAATACATTGATTTACAAATACAAAATTAAAATTATCAGTATAAAATAAAAATATAGGAGGAGAAAGAGAAGGAAATATAGGAGGAGAAAGAGAAAGAGAAAGAATTTTACAGGTATCATTGCCAATGCAGGGCAATTCCTGCACCAGAGGTGATGCGATACTCTCTTCTCTTCATCACCTAAGGACTGAAATGAAAGCAGCAGCAACCATTTCTTAAGTAGTGGCATCTCAGCATTCTCTATAAAGAAAGTTCTTAAGATCAGAGGCAAGTTGGTGCATAGACTCAGTTTGATCTCTGTAATGAGAGGATGGCATCCTTTTTCTGCAGAGGAATGCCTTTCCTTGCAGGTGATCTGCTAGGGACCACATGCTGATGAGCTGGACTAAAGCCAGGAATGGGCACAGGCAGTGCCAGAAGTGCCCCATGTCTCTTTCTGCTGCACTTTTCTTCACCTTTTCTTCTACCATATCTTCCGACTCTCCCACTTCCTTCCCACACAGTGAGCTGCCAAGGAAGAGAAAGATTGCGCTTGCCACAGGTCTGAACTGATCTCACACTGAAGACTTTGGAAATTGAGAAGGCCACATAAAATTAGGTCTTGGGTCACAGGTGGCTTCCCTCTTCTGGAAGTTGCCTGATTCATTGTTCCATCCACCCCAGTATCATCCACACTGGCTGAAGGTGCCCAGAAGCATCTTTTTCAGCCCACCAGGAGAGACAAGACGCTTCTAGGAATGTCAAAGAAATTCAATGTAGATCCGGATGAGTTCAGGTTTCTCTAACTTCAGCTTGTAGACTGGCTTTTTCTGAGTCATATGAATTTTGTGAACTTGCACACTGAACTTGCACATTTGGATTTGCACTAACTGGTTTTAGTGGAATTCTATTTTAAAGCAAGTGAGTATGAGCACTAATGCATATTAGCAAATGTAAAATGAAGGAGCGTCTCCTTTTCTATGTGCCTGCCTGCCCCTTAAGAGCTGGATTGGAGGTCTTTCTTTGGGAGCCCTCTTTGAAAGAAATTAGGAGAGTGGCTACCTGGAGAAGGACCTTCTCTGTGGTGGCACCCTGGCTATAGAACATGCTCCCTAGAGAGGTGCACCTGGTGCCAACACTTAATTCTTTTTGGTGCCAGGCCAAACTCTTTTTATTTTCTTATTATTTTAAGACTTATTTTTTGTTTTAGTCCGGCTTTTATTATAGATATTATTCTGTGCCTTTGTTGTTGGACTGTCTTGAGACTTTCATGGATAGAACGGGCTACAAAAGTTTTAAATAAATAAATAAAATTCTAATAAAAACACTGGATTCCACCAGTGAGTGGACAAGTAAGTGAAATATGCCTGACAACCCATGAAATACAAAAATAACAGATCTGGAACAAACTCCATGCATTCCTCTTGCATGCGAAGCATGAGCTCTGCCTTTGATACTGTTCATTTTGATGTGTCATCAAGCAATGATTATGATTTATGTGAATGAATGAGCATCAAAGATGTAACACCACAGCAAGAGCTCTGGCATATTCTAACGGTGAACCAGTTCCTCTGCTTTCCATTGGAGTGAGTCACACATTCGGTTGTTTGGCTGTCATCTCGTGTCATGTAGAGAAATCTACGGATGTATGAACTTGGTGACAGGCAGCTGAATGTGTGAATTCCTTGTATGGAAGGAATATTATTGCAGTGGCTGAAGCAATGGAGCTCCTTAAGGTAGGTGCTGCCTGGCTATTTTTTCCCAAAAAATTATGCCTCAAAAAATTAGGATCTGTTTTTGCTCTGTTGAGCAGGGTCTGATGAGCTTGTCCTAGGGAGCACAGGCAGACCAGGCGGAGACTTCAGCCTCCAAGAAAGGAAGCCCAGCTTTGCAAGTCAAGCAACAAACAAGGTGCTTTCTCTTCTGCACAGCTGTATTTTTCTCCAGTTCTTTAATTCTTTAAGCATCTGTCCCCAGTACGCCTGAAATAAGACCAGAACCACTCCCTAGAGGGGCAATGGTGGCTGCCAGAATGGCCAGAGGTGAAAATTCACACACAAGGGGACCCAAAAGAAACTGGAATCATTCTCTGGTGCGCGAGCCCATTGTAGAACATGCTTCTGCCGCTAGATGCCTCTCGCAGGGACCTTTCTGCATCAGTCTGCCAACTGGCGTCGTCAAGTGAAATTGTGGTGAAACGTTTGTGACTTCTTTTTATTCCCCCAAATGAAAAAAGTCCTCAAGGGAATACATTTTGCTGATGTGGAAGAGGTGAAGAAAAAAATTATGGAGGCATTAAAAGTATCACTTTGCAAGAGTTTCAGGACTGCTTCAAAAAGTGCTTTGAAAGAGATTCAATTCGTAACACCTAAAACTAAATGCACAATTTTTAATTACAAAATTCCGGTTTCTCTTGGGTCCCCTCTCGTATGACAACTTTTGGACCAGTTTTTAACATATAACTTGCCCAATGTTCCTAAGCCTTTTTTACTTGCTTGCCTACTTTTTTTCATTTTGCAGAATATGAATCCTGGTCTTCCATGTCCAGACCTACCAAACTTCTCAAGGGATGGCACTCACCCCAGCTTAGCATGTCTGATGATCATTTTTGGTATTGTTCTTGATAAAATGCTTGTTCAGATATAATTCTTAAAATCGCTTTCTCTTGATCAAAACTGATGTTGGGCAGTAAACAAGATTGTTACAAAATAAGTGTAGGCGTGTGTGGTCTCAGTGTTCAGGTCCCAGTTCCCACTCAGCCATGAAGCTCACTGGGTGATTCACACTCAGTCTTGGCCTAACCTACCTCACAGGGTTGTTGTGAAGATAAACTAGAGCTAAGTAAGCCACCATTTATTTTTTTATTTATTATCTATTTATTAAAAGCTTTTCTAACCCACTCCCTACAAACATCTTGGGACAGCTTACAATAAATAAAATTGTAGAATAAAACAAACACCACAGGATCCGATAGTTAAAATACTAAAACCCCAGTTAAAATCAATGAACATTAAAACAGCAGGAAACTAAAAAGGGTTTTATTTTTCCATGGGTTCTTCCAAGATGAAAAAGCAGGGTATAAAAACAATGCAATAATAATAACAATGAAATAATACCCTTAGCATTTTGACCACAGAAAAGCAAGTAACATAAATGTAATATCATATGTATTAAATTTCTGTACAACCCAATAGCCAAAGCTCACTAAGCAGTTTACAACATGATAAACTGAAATGAAATCTTTAGCATTTTAAATGTATAACACTTTGAAAGCAAATTAAAATAAATGACAATAAAAAGGGTAGGACCTAATAAGAAAGTTATTCTATCACGTGCTTGGCAGAAGAGGAGAATGTTAACCCGGCACTGGGAGCACATATGGAGCATGGATATGAAAAGGGATCCATGTTATCATCTCCATCTGGGAATATGCACTTTGCTGTTACAAACAAGAAGGAGGAAAAACAAATCAGGAGCGTATTACGGAAGACTTTTCCCCCCTGCTGGAAGTAGCATATTCTTAGCTTTCGGTGCAACAGACATTTGTGTCCTGCATGTGAGTTATATTGAAATTTCCTGTGGCTGTTCTGGATAACAGGGAATATATGAAATCATCAGTCATGCTTAAGACAGGAGTGACAGGCCAAGAGAGAAATTGTCAGAAAAATAATCTGTGCTTGAGAGGCAGCGAGAAACTTCTCCAGAGTTCATCATTTCAAAAAAGATTAATGCAAGCATCTCTCTGCAAAGTCATTTATCTGTATAAAACTTATTAGTATAATGAATTACTTCCCAAAAGAAACCCTGGTGTTGGACCTAAGACCTTACTACTGGTTAATGTGAGTTTTCCCATTCATCATAATGGAAGATCTAGGGATTCCATGGGATGGGGGTGGCTAGTATTTGGCAGTTTCCATGGATTTCCTGTAAAGAATGCCCACAGGGTTGAAGTGCCAGCTGCTGTGACCAAGCGTGCCATGTCGCAATTCGGAAATTCTCTCTCCCCCTTTAAAACTGCTGCTGCGACCCCTTCTTGCTTTCTTTGTTCCCTCTCCGGCTACTGGGATGCTGTCCATGGGAGCCAGTTGGAGGGTGCAGATTGGGACTGTCACATGCTTCACTTAATGAACAGCCTTACAGGGCCAGAAACAAGTCTGGGTAACCACCAAGCAGCCCTTACTGAGACAAAACACGAGGGACCAGTTATGGCTTACAGTCCAAGACTGAAAATTAGCTTTCCCACAGGCATCTGTTTGGCATGGTGTGAATTGAATGCTGGACTGGGCAAATCCTTGCTTTGATCCAGCAGGGCTCTTTTTCTGTTTTAACCAGGTGTGGATGAATCTATCTTTTCACAGGCCATGTTCATCTTGCAAGCTTTGGCAGACAGTGCAATTCCATTCCCCCCCCCCTCAAAATATTATTTAAAGTGCACAGTGCATTCTGTCATATGCATGATTAGTAGCTGAATTCCGACATCCAGAAATGTGCAAAGTCTGTGAGAACACAAAGTACTGATCTGAGAAGTGTACATTGCAATATGTCACGCAGGAACTTGCAATGGCTGGATTCCTTTACACCAATGGATTCCTGCAACTTAAAGCAGTGGAAGGATATATTTCCCAAGTTCTAAAAAGCATACTAGTATCATGTTCTAAGATGCAATTTCTATCATTGCCTGATGCTATGTTTGGAAAGCTGCTTTATTTTTAATATATGAGAAAGGTCTAGTTCTCACTGAGGTGCTAACTCTGTGTCTTGGCTGAATCACTGCAGGACCGCTAGGAGCAGTGGGGAAAGTGTACTAGGTCAATGTTCTCGGCTGATCTGCTTGCCAGCACCCACACCTTAAGTCTGGAGTGATGCAATGAGATATAGAATTACCACGCATGTGAGAAATAAGGGGGCGACCTAGTTATGTATTGTGAGGCCTTAGGCATGGGATGAAAAAATGGGAGCTGTGTTCAACACTGTTTAGTGTGTCCCTAATGAAGAAGTTGGGGTGTGTACAGAGTCACTCTTCCTTTTTTTAGACAAAATCAGGAAAGCAGAATAAGTTTGTTGTTCCCTGAAACTCCCCCACTCTTTCCAGATTTAGGCCTGAGCACTCAACTTGGGCCAGCCCACTGGGTGTTTTTGCAACTCTCCCCAAAAGTGAGAGAGTTCAACTTTCAACAGGGATGCATCAAAGCCCTGCAAAATCCATCACTCTAGCATTCACAGACTTTTGTGCTTGGCCCTGTCCTGGAAAGTGAGCGGAATCAAGATGAAGTTCACAACTGCTCGCAGAATGAAGGCTGCACAACTGGAGGACCTTCTTGTGCACTGTGCACAGCAACACAAGCAAAGGCTGCGGCACATGGCATGAGGAAGAGCACTGCTTGCACTGAGTTTGCATGAAACTTGATTCTTGGCGAAAACCACCCGGACTCTGGGCCTGCTTGCCAGAAACTCGGATTTATAGCGGACGGATCCAAAATGGATTCCTCACGCCTCTCTATGGCAGTGCCAACATTTTTGGCTAATGGACCACAAGTCAAATCCAAACCCAAATGTCATGCATACGCAATTTTTTCCCAAGAGCATGGCAGGGTCAACCAACCTCCTGTAATACCTTTACGTAGGGTTTTGGGTTTTTTTAAGATTTCTCAGATGCAGAACAACAGAAATATTATCTACTCCTAATTGTAATCTCTGGCCTGAGCAGCTTCATCCAGGAAGGTTCACCTAATTCTCTGTCATGAGCAGCTTTTACCATGTTCTTGATCTTTTCAAGAAGGGCCAACAGCTCTTGAAGCATCCAGACTACACATCTGGTTGTGTCCAGACTTGAAGCATCCAGACTACAAGTCTGGTTGTTTGTCTGAGACAAATTCAGTTGCTCCCAGGACAAGAAATACTCCAAGCTCTTTAAAGCAAAGGGCACGGGTCATGTTCCCACGAAGCAAAGACAGTTTAAGCTAAGTTTTGTCTAGTTTTTGAGAGTGAGTCTGAACATTCCTCCTAAGGCCTTCTCAGGTAGAAATGTCAACTGTTTCAATCATATTTCATATTTACAAGTTGTAAGAAAGGGAAAAGGTTAGACACAGTGGCACAGTAATGAAATGGAAAAGCACGGCTTGGAGATAAAGGGTTAGATACACAATTAAGAGCAGGCTCCTATTGCCCTCTGGCAGATGCTCAGAAACCTCCCAACTTGGAAGCTTATAAGCACCCCGTGAAAGGCACAGGGTGTGGTGGTGGCCATTTCCAAGCCTCATGCTCCGTATTTCTTGTAGACATTGTTTGTTGTCTAGGCTTGGTTGCCTCCCCACTCTTGTGGTGGAGGTCCTGGGCACTTATTAGAACTGGCACAACTCCATGGCCCCAACCTTCCCCCCTTTCTGTCCCCCATGTGTCCCTCTTCCCCCTCCAAGACCCAGCTGAGACCTTGAGGGGCACAATCAGTACGGTTCATTCCATGCCAGCAGTAAACAGGCAGAGCAGAGATTCAACGTTCAGAGTCTGAGGCCTGGTGCTTGGACTCTGAAATATCCCACTGCCTCTCATAAATCCTCAGGTGGCCATAGGGTTGGCGTCACATTGTGCCTAACGAGTAACACTGAAAAGTGGCTGAATAAGCCACATTCTGGGTACAAGCGACCTCAGCACAGAATCATAGAATCACCCAATAGTGGAGCTGGAAGGAGCCAGAAGACCAGAGGGTCTGACCCCCTGCTCAGTGCAGGACACTGAGTCGAACCATCCCTCTCAGGTGGCTGTCCAGCTGCATCTTGAGTGCCTCCAGCCTGGAACAGCCCATCACCTCCCTAGGTAATTGGTTCCATTGTTGTAGTGCTCTAACAATCAGGGAATTTTTCCTGATATCTAGCCAGAATCTGGCTTCCTGTCACTTGAGCCTGTTATTCCGTGTCCTGCCTTCTGGGATGATGATGAGATCCTGCCTTTCCTCTTTCCGGTATTTGTAGAGTGTTATCGTAACTCCCTTCAGTCTACCCTCTCAGGTCTGCATTGACCTTGGCTCAATCAGTTCCTGGACCATCTTCTGAACCCTCTCCCACCGTCTGTATCTTCAACTGTAGTTTCCAGAACTGGACACAGTACTCCAAATGAGGTCTAGCCAGTGCTGAGTAAAGGGGAACCAGTACTTCAAGGCATGTGAGCTTGAGTGGACTCCGGGGGATGGTGGAGGACAGGAATGCCTGGAGGAATGTTGTCCATGGGGTCATGATGGGTCGGACACGACTTCACGACTAACAACAACAACTTCAAGGCATATTTTTCTCTCTGTATAAACTCAGTTGAAATGGACTATTTCAGACTTCCTTCCTTCCTTCCTTCCTTCCTTCCTTCCTTCCTTCCTTCCTTCCTTGTTCTCAATTCCCATTCATTTTAACACCATCTGCATACTATACATTACTTGTGGATTTTGGCTTTTCTGCCAAGGGATTTTGGTATGAGGAAACTGTAGCTGTGATATAGAATGCAACAGCAAAAGTCACAATGAGAAAAGTACCCTGCTTAGATGAGAAATGACTTTGTAAAGTTTTATTCTGAGTCATAGGGCAGGGGCGGGGGTGGGGTAGGGAGGAAGCAGGACTAGCTTATTAATGCAAATTGCCAAGAATAAAAATGGTGGTGGGCAGGGGGAATCCTTCAAGCCTTATCCTATTTTGCATCTGCACTTAAGAAGAAATAAGAGGCAATATAATTGCTTTGGAGGGGTGCTAAATTAATATCAGTTATGCGGGAAGATTAAAGCACTGAAGCTTTGGGCTCATTTGCAAAGAGGAGACTTCACAGTGATATGGCTGAAGTTTCTAAACCGGGGGAAGTAAAGCTTCCATAGGATAAAGTGCGAGAGAGGACTGCAATACACAATGCAAATGAAATGCTGTCGTGTGCCCAGCAAACAGGGTGTCACATAGGGTGGCCATGTGTGACCCCTATGAGGCACCCTTCAGAGAGGACAGTCCTCTATCTTATGTCAGAGGAGGGACTCTGAAGGCATAGTTTACTTGTCCAGTGCAGCTTTGGCTTAAAGATAGAGTCATAAGAAGGGAAAGTGTGGACTCAACACTGAGCACCTGGACAGCAGACTCAGAAGTCACCTAGTCCTCTTACCTGGTCACTGTATTGAGATGCATTGTATTCCGAAAGGCAGTGTGACATCCTGCTTAGAGTGTTGGCTGACACTCATCAGGAAGTCTGGCTCCTGGCCCCCGTGGCCATGACGCTTTCTGGGTGACTTGGGGCCAGTCACCGACTCTCAGTCTCATCGACCTCACAAGGTTGTGGGGAGGATAAGAGAGAGAGGAAGAGGATTATGCAGAGAAAAGGAGAAATAGAAATATAATTCATTACATTCTGGTAATCATTTCTGATTTTAATCTATTGATCAATTTGCAAAGGCACATTTTATGCAAGTATGTGTCCTCTTTTTTGGTGATGCTAAGCCTTCAGGGTAATGCTTACTCCACAGATTATCACTATCTAGTCTCTCACTTTTAGGTATAATTTTGTAAGACTCTCTTTGCCGCTGAGAACAAGAAAGAGATTGGGGAAATTTCAGCTCCAAACGGTAGAAGCATAATCTTACTCGAGGGACTTGATTTGTAGCAACTTGATCAAACAGTAGGGAAATGTTAATTCAGGGGTAGAGAACCTCAGGTCCATGGGTCAAATCCAATGTGCAGGACACCCCATCCAGACCACACCATCTCTTGGATTTCCAAGTCTCCTTCCAGTGCAAAAGAACAAGGAAGAGAAGGCTGGGGGCAGGTAAGAAATCCCTGGCTCCAAAGAGGCCAAAAGGGGGCATGAGAGGGGAAGAGGCTGGGCTGCCAGTTCCAAGTGCTGCCCAACCTTCCTTCCTATACTTCCATGGTGCTAAGTATGGACAGCTGAAAATTGCCAGAACGGGAGGCATGCGATACAATGCCATGCATAAAATGCAAGAAATCGCCACTGTTGTGCCTTGTGTCCCATGTCCGATGCTCAAATGTGTCCGAGTTCAGATGCTAACAAGCATCTATGCTCAGCGGGCTAGGATTGTGTTCACCCACAGACTGTAAACAGACTGCAGCGGGTTCAAGACACAAGTTCGTTTTAAGGAAAAATGGGGTATCGACTCTCTGGTGATGCTTGTTGGGGAACATGGCTTGCAGTGACATACTCCAAAGGGCAGTTGATGAGCAAGAAGGCAGTGCAGGATAACACACAGGCTCCTTCCTTTCAGCACAGCCCCTGCTGAAAGACAATTTCTGGTATTTTTAGACAGGTCTGGAGTTTTCTTTTTCTCTTTCTCTTTTAAATACCCCTTCCTTTGTAGCAGTTTCTCCTACCTTCTGTCCTTCTCCGACTCTCTATTATTTCTTTTTAAATCAGTAGGAAGCATGTCCAGTTAAAACTCTGAAATGAATATGTGACAGATACTTAAATGGGTGCTTATGAAATTGATGCCTGAAAATAAGGTGCCTGATGACTGGGGGAGGAGGAGTGTATGAAACAGTGATGGATTATGAATGAGGCATTCAGCATCATGGAGAGAATATGATTACGGAAATCACCGAAGTAGCATCCAGGGAGAGTGAACAAGCTGAGTGTGGCAGGATCTTTGATTGGGCAATGCTATTGATGAAGTGAGGCAGCGAGAGATTCATCAGTAGGAAATAAAAGTGTGGGACTCAACTAGCAGCAGAGTCAAGGAAGGGGAAACGCCGGCCTTTGATGGTGTCAAGAGCTGTGCGAAGTCGCTCTGTCTCCTGCCCAGGGCTATCAAGGCAGCAGATGGCAAGCAGCTAATGGAGCTGGGAAACATCCCGAACTGCTTCAAAGAGCACCTTGCAAATTACCCAGAGCAGCAAGAGAAGGGCTGTGCGTGCTCAGCGTTGGGCAGGGGCCGAAGCAGCCCTAAGGAGGACCGTGTCCTGGATCAGCTCTAAATCCCTGCTCTCCTCTATGCCTTCCTCATTTAGTTATGACATTTGTATTCTGCCTTTATTTCTTTTTCAAGAACTCAAAGTGGGTTACATCATTCTCCACCTTCTGCTTTCAATCTTATCCTCACTACAACAACCCTGTGAGGTAGGTTGGGCTAAGTGCCTGTGAACTGCCCAAAGACAGCCACTTGGGTCCATGGCTGAGCGGGGACCAGAACTCAGACTGCCTGAGTCCCAGGCCTGTGCTTTTCACCACTACACCACACCGGCTCTTATGCACAGCATCCCACACCCTTCTTTGAATCCCAAGCCCCTTTGATCCTTTCACCACTTAGAAACATAAAAACTGAGCGAGCCAGAAGGGGTCACCCGGGACATCTAGTTTGACCCCTGGCTTCATCCAGTTCTGCTCATGACATGCCTACCACTTGCATCCCCTCTTCCTATAAGTGCATCCCAAAAAGGAAATTAAAGTTAAAAATCAATTAAAATCAATTAATATTAAAAGAAGGGGGCTTGTCAGTGGTGGCCCCCCTAATTGTGGAATGGTCTTCCCACCAAGGTCTACCTGGAGCCAATACAGTCACTTTTCAGCATCAGGTTAATACTTCCTTCTGTTTCCATACATTTAATGGAAAGATGTGTTTTGTTCATTGCTTCAGTTAGATTACGTTTTTAATGGAAGTGTTTTAGATGTTAAACTGTTTTATATTTTTTTGGCATCTTGGATGTTTTAACTGTTGTAAATTTGCACCTCGGAGTCACCATGGTACATTTGGTCTTGATAAGCCTTGATGAGAAACAACCGTTTGTTCTATGGTTTCTCTGTACCTTGGCTTGCCATGTTGCCTGAATTCAGGGTCGTGATTTCCATCACCGTATGCAACTGCCACGGAGTCCTCTGGAAAGAGTGTCAACTTCAGGAGCCTCCATGTGCGGGCCAGTGAGGAAGAGACTGGTGACATAGGCAGGGACTGATGAACCTTAGGACTGAATGCCAGCACAGTGGCTGATGGGATACATGCCAGCAGTGGGAAGACTGAGCACAGAGGATGCAAGCCATAAAAAAGAAGAATCCATCTGGAAGGTAGATCATGATTTTTTTTTTAAATGCATAACACAGGGACCACTCAGGTTGCTTCTCATCTCGTGCGATCATGAGTATTCGGGATGAGTTGTTCATTTGTGGCAACTTGATGACCACCCATCTTCTCAAACCAGAGTTCCCCTTATGCGAATCACTTCTTCAACATCCCGAGGATTTGTGGGGACTTGTCCACAGCCAGAAGAAACCTGATTCATACCTCCTCCCCTCTCTAGAAATGCAAGATTAATTATACCTATTTCAGCACAGACAGATGGTGTGTATATATAATTACTATTTTATATTCTAAAACTTTCAGGTGATAGTTGGCAATGTGTTCCACTTTCCTGCTATTCCTACAATGAACATTTCCCCCTTTAATATTTAGCTTTAAGTTGCTTTTCTACAGATTAAGCCCATTAACTCATATATCAGCTCCAGCCTTCTATACGTTTAAACAAATGCAATCACACCCCTATTCCTAAACAGTTGAATTGTGTGGAGGAGCTTGGAAGGAAGAGCAAAATCCTTTGAATGAGGAATATTTTGTGCTGGTACACATATATGCAAAACCCTGTTGTTTGTGGTCTTTTTCCGGTTCTTTTTCCTGAGTCCCAAGCAACAAATGTCCATGAAAAATCAAGCTTGGTTTCTGAATTCTATTTGATTATCTTCATGGTCTCAATAATATTCTTCAGCAGAAGGTTCCCAATGCATCTTTATGTGCATGTTTGTTAAGTGGCACAATATATCATAGAGTGTGTATGTCGATTGTAGCTCCACACAGCTTCTTCCATGTATGTGTTTCCCTTGTGATGTACCACCAGGGCCCTGCCCAGCACCTGTAAACCTGTGGCTGCCTTTATGGAGTTGGTGCATCTCATAGTTGATCTGTTTCTCCCCAGCATGCATGTCATCTTCAGTGAGCCTTGTCTTCCCATGAAGTGCCTCAAGTATGACCGCCTTGGTTTCATCATTTTTACTTCCCAAGAAAATTCTGGTTTGTTTGGATCTAGGATCTTGGACCTTCTATCAGTCCAAGGTACTGGCAAAGCTCTCCTCCAGCACCATATTTATTCATCCAGCTTTTGCATGCACAAAGAAATGATGAAGAATACAGTAGCATGGATGATCTTGGCCTTGGCTTCCAGTGAAACATCCTTACACTTGGTGATCTTTTCTAGTCCCTCTATTACTTCATTTCTTCCAGTTTTCTTTGCTGCAGTCTCCCCTTCAATGGATGATTGAACCAAGGTATGCAAGATCTTTTGCAATTTCCATTTTTTCATTGGTGACATTTAAGTTGTAGTCTTCTGTAGTCATAATTCTTGTTTGCATGTGTTTTAAACTAGGGCTTTCATCCTATGCAGACTTACCTTGGAGGAAACCGAGACACCCACAATGTGATTCACTTCTGACTAAACATCTACTCAATAATGGTTCACATATTGTTGTACCAAGTGTTTTGTAATACGATTTCTTTACCTAATTTATATACAGCCCAATTGGCAAAGATCTCTGTGTCATGCACAATTCAATGTTGTTAATATTAACAGAGTTTGAATAGTTTCCTGGTTTTGTCCCGAAACATTCATTATGCTTGAAGTGACAGAGATGGTTGGTTGTTGAATTGAGACTAAAGCTGATCTGATACAAAAACTTTAAAATAGCGCAACACAAATATCACAGAAACAAACACGAGCAAAATTATGGCAGATTTTAAATGGGTCACTTCTCTTTGATGAGTTCAGAACTAATTTGTCCCTCCTTTCCTTTAATCCCATGTAGCAAACAAAGCCACATAAAGGTCTGGTTTCAAAAGTAAATTTCATATTTCACAAGAAGATTTTTTTAAAGAAATCATCTCTTACCTTTTCTTTTCAGTTCACAAACCAAGACAATTTGTCAAAGGAAAAGTATATTAATGGCAAATTGGGCTGGTTTTGCTTAACCTGCAGAATTTCCCCTAACTGTCTTGAAAGATACAGCCCTCAGAAGACCTTCCTATTTAAAAAAAGGCTCTTGACCTTTCAGATCACTTTCAACCTTTGTTTTAATTTATAGCATGTCCTAAGTTACAAGTTACATTTTACCAGCCTTTTGGCATTTCTATCCCCCAGAAGCACACCCTGAAGATTTAATGACTGGGCAGGGGTACGCAAGAGAAACAGCCGTCCCCCTGGAGCGATGATTGTTTCTGCTTTAGCTAATCATGAAGATTTCTGGCATTGGGATTTGATCAGCCTCCATGTCGAGTCAGCAATCTTTCTACAGAGCTAATATTGTGGGAGGCATTTCATTTTTATATAAAGCCTGTCAAAACATCTTTTGGAGCCAAGGTCAATGCAGCCTTCGCTTACCATGGAAAAAGGTTCTGGACCAGTGTTTCCCATATATGATACCTGGAGCACAGGGCATCCCCCCACACCAGGGCATTCCAGGAGGCATCCATCCATCCGTCCGTCCATCCATCCATCCATCCATCCAATCACCTTCATTTTTCAATTGGATCTTCAAAGAAGGAGCAGCTTTTTGCTTTTCCTTTGCCTGAAGCTTTCTGGGTAGTCATCTACAAGTCATCTGGTGGCACTGTATTACCTCCCTTATTGCTGCTGTCCATGCAGAGACAGAGAAAAAGGGGCAGCCATGTACTTGGGCCCTTTGATGTGCAAAGCATGAGCGGTGCATTGGAGCCAAGGGTTGCAGGGCTGATGCAGCAGGACATTGTTTTTAACGGGGTCAATGAATTCCTCTGCCCCAGATTCCTCTCTCCCCTGAACCTAGCTGTATTTTCACAATAGCTGGGCATGGGGTTTGATTTTCCCAGCAAGCATTTATTGTCATGACCATGACCCTAACCCTAACCCTTTGTAATGGGAAGTGTCTTGGGGTAGTCTGGTGGTAAATGGGACATCAGGGCTAGGGGTGTGCCGGGAATCCATTCTGGGCATAAAATCCACCAGATTCCCTGGTTTCTGCTTCCTGGACTCTGGCCCACTTTGCAGTAGCCCGGAGTCTGAATTCTTGGCAGGAATGTCCAGGATTTGTGGGGACGTGCCAGGAATCAGGCCCCACATGCTGGGCAGCACCATACTTGCGCTCTTGCCATGGCTGCTGGCAGCAGCCGGTGGCCTGCCAGGGTTCACGGACTTTCTCTTGGCTCAGTTCACTTGCAGGACTGGGCCAGACAAAAGACGATTCCACCTTGGCCAGGATTGTCCACCTTGACTGACAGGGGCATTCCAGAGTTCCAGGTGGGATTCTTTCCAGCCTTACCTGGAGATGTTGAGAATTGCACTGGAGGCTTCTGCATGCAATGCATGTGCTCTTCCAATGAGCCACAGCTCCTTCATGGAGCCATGGAGAGCTGGCCCTCAAATATTTGGATGGTAAGACAGGGAGGGAAAAAAACCACACCTTCTATTTCTTGCCCTCCACCCTCGCCACCTCCTCTATAGCATCCATAGCTTTCCCAACCTTGGAACCTTGGTCACCGTTCTTTCTAAGACCCAAACTAGGTTACCTTTCCTTGTTGTGAAGTCATTTGAACCTCTTGATGAGTATTTTTGTTCCTTTTGGCCCATTTCCAACTCAACAATTTCCAAACTCTTTGGTCAGTGACTTTGACATCCCCTTAGTCTTGCTACTGCCTAAAGTTAGGGTGGAAATCTTCAATGCTATATCTACATTGCTGGGAACAAGCCCCATTGAACTCGGGTACATATGAAGAGCGCACTGGAAGCATCTTGGAAAATAGGCCTCTGTTTCTGGAAACTGTCATGTACTGTTGATATGCCATCACTAACATTCTAGCAATAGCCACCATTGTCTACTTCAGTGTGAAAATTCAGCAACTGTTTCTTGGGGAATTGTTCGATGCACACAAAAGTTATATGCAAATAGTATTTGTGCCATAGTGAAAAAGCAAGAAGTTGAAAAAAGTTCTAGCCAATAGGTTAGCCCCATCACCGTGGGGGATTTGCTTGAAACTGCAATTTACTCATTTCCTCCCGCACCCACATACCTCCCCCCCACGAGTTTTGATTGGTGGCTTCATTTGTACCTAGCAATAATGTTCTTTTGTAATCTTAAAATCCCTCTTTTTATTTCTTCTGGGTGCTTTTGATAAGCACAGTTGAGGTTAGGACAATTTTGTATGGTGGTTCTCAATGTAAAAGTCAATTTGAGCACATTGGATGGGAAAATGGAAAAATGAGCGAAACAGCTACAGAGAGCGAATTAGAATCTGAAGATTTTCTCTGTCTATTTTCTCTTCCTACAAAAAGAAGGGAGGGGGAAAACAGCTTTTCATCCCCCTCCCCCGACAGAAATACTTTTGCCAGAGACTATCTCGGTACAAAAGCCCAGGGACTCAAATATGTTGTCTTGTCTTATCACTTCTGAGCAGACTCTGGAGTTTGAAAGGAGTTCAAAAATTTGCTTAACTTGCCATTCGGTACTATAATGAGGGAACCAGTGTGTCTTGCTTTCAGAAATGCTGGTGGCTTTAGAGCAATTCAAGAGTCTGCCAGGATAAGCAGAAACAAGATTGCAAGAACTTGCTCATCGCCTGGGTATCTGAGATGAGTTCCTGATTTAAAAAAAGAAAAAGAAAAAGCAGAAGATAAAAAAGGCCACATGTTAATGTAGTGTTGTGAGGAAGTCCTATATATTGGGAGACATACTTCCAGCCTCAGCTTTTATTAAAATAGACATTTAAATAGGAAAATGAAGGGAGCACTTGACTCAGCATTTTCAGACATCAATTTTGTGTACTCAAAGGTTTACCAGCCAACCAGAAAAACAATTACAATGCCCTGGATAGGTTTTGGAGAACTCTGGATATTTTTGTGACTGGTGCAAAGGCTGGTCAGGGCATTTTGCTTCCTATGATGAATAATAAGGTGGCACCCCTTGTGTTCCATTTATGGAAAATGGCAAGAGTGGGACTTGGTGCTTGATTCAGCACTGCCAGTGGGCACGACCCTTCCCCACTCTAGCTTAGGGGCTTACAAGAAAGCTGATGCAGCTCCCAGAGTTCTGCTTGCCATAATGATATACAAGAATATTGTTTTAATTCTTTGTCAAGTCAGGGTTGTGGTTAAGGCATAATTTTAAGTGCAAGTGGAAATTGGAACACAATTTTTGCACATTTCCAAACCATCATTCACAAAATGCATTCTTTAGAAAAGATGCATACTCTGTACGTGTGTATCTTTCACCTTCCTCCTTTTCATACTTTAGTCTATGGGAGAAAGGGGGCATGCATTCCAAAAGACACTTTCCCCACTTTATTGAAAAAAGAAACAGACCACATACAAGAACAGAAATGAGGAGATCTGAGCCTCAGGATGGAGTTTGAAGGATCTTGGTAAGCTCCAAGATAGTTGAACCTCCCATCTTTAGTTCTTCAACATCTAATTGCTCCTCACCAACAGGGATGTTATTTGCAGTGATGGTAGGACTGCCCTGTCCTGGTGCCGGCCAACATGGGTTTAGAAGTTCGTAAAAGAGACTTGGCCAATTATATGGTCTATCAATAGTTATTTTGTTGGAATCTCCAGTTTTAAAGGCTCTGAACTTCTGGATGAAGTTGCTGGAGCACAGAAAATAGAGAAGGACACATGCCTTCATGCCCCGTGGCAGGAACCCCTGCAGCCATGGTCCAGCCAATTCTGGAAAGAAGATGATTAAGTCACTGTTGAAAGAGCATTCCCTCATCCTTGCTACTGCAGGTCTGCTGTTTCCCCCAATGCTGTTGGTGGAAAAAGTCAAGGTAAAGCACAGCCCATGCTCAGGGAAATGCCTACTTCTGTCTGTAGCCCGTTGCCCTCCTAAATTTCCTGGACACACTGCTTTTTGCGTCATTACTGTCATGGGTGAAAACATCTTGAAGTAGGGCCTTCTCATAAGTACCGTTGGAACCACGGAATTGCATTTAATAGGAGGTTTATGACGCCTCCAATCCATTACCCTCTTGCAACACAAAACATTCACCAGATGCCATTTAGCTCACTCCTAGAAGAAATCACCTGGCAATACAGACTCAGCAAACAGCTTCTGTGATTACATGAGAAATGCAACATTGAGGCACCTGTGGTTATCATTGCTAGTAACAGTTGTAAAAAAGGCACGCGTATATTTGTATATGCACAGCCGTCTTGCAGATGAGGCCTTTTGCGTTAGCCAGGCAGCAGAGGGTGCAGTTTGAGGCACACCAGAACGTCCACATGGAGCAGCCGTCTCTTATTAAAGCGAATATGGAGATTTGCTCCAGGAGCTCTGGGCAAGGGGTCATTGCCACAAACTTACCACAGCATCTGTGTTCCATAAGGACTCATCCTTTAAGGACAGAAAGTAGTGTCTGCTGCTGCACTGAGTGATCCTGGGTAACTGAGCAGCTTTGCAAAATATTTCTGCCTTGAGATGGCAGCCATTTTGGGTCCTTCTACAAACAATCACCAGACCTGCTGTAAGGAGAGAAAATTGCCACCACTAGAGAGAGCACTTGTGCTGATCTAATCACAGGTTTCTTCGCTGCATGGTCTCGAAAATAAAAAGGTACCGAAACCACAAAGAACCATTTGGAATCATGACTGGAAGTTATGACCTGACAAAAGAGGCTAGTCCCAGATGGATCTAGGAAGAAAAAACTGTGTTACAGTCTCTGTGAACTGTGGCATATCTGAAATACTGGAGAGGCTAAATATAGGCGAACCTTTGATTGGGTTGTAGTTCACGTAAAAGCATCTAAAGGGCAATGTCTCTAAAAGAAAGGGTATCATTTTACAAGATAGTTTTAGTAATATATTGTGGGCAAATTCAGTGAGACAGTTGCTGCCTATGGTATTTTAAGCTTCCCCATTGCCTTTCATGCAAAAAATACGGCATTCTTACATCTTTGCAAATGCTGTGAAAGGGTTTCTTGCAGGGGAGAATTTACAGAGGATGGGTAGTCATTTAAAGCACAAAGGGGGAGTGGCCATATGTATAGATATGGATATAAAGCACAAAAAACATTGACCTTACCAGTAATGTTTAGAGTTTTGGGATGCAGAGTCCAACTTATGCTGAGAATACCCTTGACCTCGTGTAACACTTCCCACCTCACTCACACAATCACTGTCTTTCTCAGAATACAGCATGCACTGGAGATGTTTCTACAACCAGTGGGGACCAAGGACAATTGGAGGTTAGTATGAAGCACATCCCCCCCTCCCAAAATTTAACCCATGAGAGCAGTGCAGAGACAGAGGCTGGGCAGGCCTGCTGAGCGGAAGGACTTGGGTGTCTGCCCAGTCTGCTGCTATCTGCCAGCAATGGTGTCTTTTCCTTTACCATTTGTTTCACTTTCTGTTTGGCTGTTGGCATTTGCTGCTTGAGTGCTTGCCATGGAGTCTGTGCTGTAGCTGGTCTGGCTTCTCCTGTATTGAACAGCTATGGGGAAACGCTCATCAGAAGCAGCTCTGCTGCAGGGTCGCCTACAACATCATGGGAAGGGGAGCTTCTTTGCTGCCCACTCTGCGTGAGAGACAGACCTCCACTGCAAGTGCCTAGGGCAAGTGCCATGCTCCCCCGGGAAGCTGTCATCTCTCCTGGGCCATGCTCCATCAGGAATGCTCCTCAGTGCCATGCTCCACCGGGAAGCCGTCATCTCTCCTGGGCCGTGGTCCATCAGGAATGCTCCTCAGTGCCATGCTTCATCGGGAATCCATCCTCTTTCCTGAGCCATGCTCCACCAGGAATGCTCCACCAGTGCCATGCTTCATCAGGAATCCATCCTCTCTCCTGAGCTCAGGGTCAGGGTGGTTAAGATGGCTGAGTTGTATCTGACATTTGGCTGAGATTTCAGAAACTTGATCAGCCCTTCTGAAACTAAAGAACTAACAGAGTCCAAGCTCAGAACATCACTACTGAGCAAAGCAGCTTGCGTTCTGGCTGCTGGTTGCAACGAGATGCACGGATGATGCAATTCTGAGGGCACTGGATGCTGCTCCAAATCAGCACTGAGTCAGGTCAGGACTTCAATAACATCTGGGAAGGTTCAGTGTTCAGAAGGGTTAACCTTCTTCCGCCTTGCCTTCAAAGTCTCACTATGACACAACTTGAAGTTCCCTGATCTGCAGGAACATTTTTACAGCTCAACGTTCATCATCACCAACAACACCTTCATTACATCATTGCATCGTCACATTGTCACACCACTGTTTCAGAACAGGAGAACATAAGAAAAGCCATGTGGGATCAGACCAATGGGTGATCCAGTCCAGCACTCCCTACACATTGTAGCAAATCAGCTGCACGCAGGATTCTGGCAGCGTCCAGGAACAACTCGCAGGCATTTATAGTCAGGCCAGGAGAGGATCTTCCTTCAGGTGTTACGTTTGGCTCTTATAGACCAGCAGACTTTTCCTACACCATTATCTTCTTCTAGGGAAGGCAGGTTGGAGGAATAGGGAGGCAGTTGGAGATTGCTCCTACAATCTCTCCCATTCACCAGGGAAGTCTGAATTCCACTCCTATGGGTCAGAAGTATCCCTTAGGGTTTGCATGGAGTTTGAGCTCCACCTCAGAAAGCCCAGGAATTCATTTTCAACACCTCTCTGGAGGCATTGTCATTGGAGGCTTAAGTTTCTGAAGGAGGCCATGACAGTGAGAACCTCTTTTGGGAAAGGGGGTGATTTCTGAGTTTCCCCTTAGTTGGAACTTAGGAAAATGTGCAGTTCTCAGGTTGCACTTTTGCACTCTCAAACCATGATGCAAAAGGCCTTTTGTTATCCTTTACAATGTGTACTTCTCCAAAATATTCAGTGAAGTCCTCCCGTCAAAAACACTATATGCCAAAATGTGTATCTTAGGAACAGTAGTGTTAAAAATTCAGCATACTAAGAAAATGGTTTGCAAAAATGGTGTCTATTAGGCCAAAATCCAAATATTAGGAGAAATCTGCAGGAAAGTGCTCATGAATTCATCCCTACCCACCTCCTCACCATTCTTCCTCTCTCTTTTCGAGAAGGGGGGAAGCACGGCGTTGCAGTGGCCATGCCCCTCCCATGCACACACAGAGCACCTGCACAAGCGCAAGCCATTGATTGCCGAGAGCAGCAACCTGATTTCGCTGAGAGCGAAAGAGCACCAGATGTCCACCATCAGAAGCTGGGTGCAGGGCATTTCCCACCTGCACAGCAAGGGGCTGCGTCACACACGGGGCTACATCCTGGCTGTGGGTACAGAGCAGCCTCAACCCACCTTTCTATTGAAAAAGACTAATTGCCTTATTTAATTTACCTTAGCCTTTGGTAAAGTTTTTCAAGGGCAGAGTTCTCTTTTTCAAAATTAATTTAATCCAGGTCATTAACTGGAAGCCTCAAGATGTTTATAGACCTTAAAAATACAAATAAAAGGGTGTTCTTTGTCTTTAATTAGTAACGCTTCAAATCTGGAATGGTAGCCTAAAGATATGAGGCTCCATACTCCATTACCAAACCCCTGAGCTATGCCCATCTGTCAGAGGGCTTTCTCCTCTCCAAGCATGGAAAAGGAAGCCCTTAGTAAGTTTGCCCTTCTCTTCCCTTCCCCAAAGACTTTAAAGAAGCTTTAAAAAACCCACTGTGTGTGAAATGCAAAGTATATATAAATGTTAGAATCCACCACTTTCTGCTGCTAGAAAATGACTCTGTATGCAATAGCTATGATAAGAAAGGCTTTTAAAAATACTCTTCCAGCATAACCCATATATTTTAAAAGTCACTTTTTAAATATGCTTTTCATACCATGTCTTGGGAATGAAAGGGGTGGTTGTTCTTGGTGCATGTTCCAAGACCAGGGAGATGCAGATTCTTCAGAGAGGGAGGAGGAAGAGCCCTGGGAAATGGGGCCTTCTGATTTCAAGATGGAAGAGGCAGGGGGGCTTATCGCAAGTGTTCAGGCAGGTCCCGAGAATAGCTACTGTTTGCAACTGCCAGGAGGGGCTATGGGACAGGAGCAAGACAAGCCTGGTGTGATGCTTAACCCCATGACACAACACTGGGAGAGAAGGGCTAGTGAACTAAAGGGGTGGGGTACAGCTAAGAGGCTGGCCCATCTCCAGAAAGGCCATTCCAGAGGAGGCGCCCAGGAGTACTCAAGAGGAGGGATCTCGAAGGTAGCTCCTAGTGTGAGTTCATCAAACCACTCTGTGCAGACTCAGAGATTCCCACTTTGCCGGATGTACACTGGAGAATAAAGAGCATTTGCTTAAACAAAAAAACCAAGCCTGCCTCTTGTTTTAAAAGAGGGAAGAGGAAAACCTAGCTCCCAACACCGTGAGGTTGATGAATTCTTCATTCACATTGGAAATGACAAATGCCCTATATAAGAGTTTCTAAAGGGTCGCTAAATGACTAGCACATGTTGCCAGTCAGAGGATGTTGTCTAAGCAGGGCGCCGATGTCAACTGAAGACCGGTATTCTTGGTTCAACTCCACCTAACTTGGAGGAGCTGACTGGACGGTTAAAAAGCCACTACCTGAGTTTTTGTAGCCCAGACTTATTTTCTTACAGGCATCTCTTCTGCCCCTGTGTGAACTTAATGCTGGACTAGATGGACTGATCCAGCAGGGTTCTTTTTAGGCTCTTCTGTTCCTACACTGCTGAGTTGGATGTTCTGCTGGGGACCTATCCTCACAGCCAGAGCATGATTATAGGGCTGTACCTTTCTGCCAGGAAAGCCACGGATATCCTCATCAGAAGCTTTGCATTGCAAAAAGAGGTGGGGATCATGTGGACAGAGGATGTTGCTGGAGATCACGAGATGGGCAAAGGCTTAAAGCTGTTTTGCCAGCAACTCTGGCTATTAGTCAAGCAAACAAAACCAAACCACAGTGACTTAAAGGGAAAAACCTCATCACATCTTTATTGACCTAATTTAGCACCAATCTCTGAATGATGGCATGCTGAAGAAGGTTTCACTGAATGATATCAAAAAAATCAAAGGAAACAAAGGATGTCTTTATCATCAACTGCATTACGAAGTTTCACAGGTATTTCTGTTCATTTCCTTACTCTCTTCCTCTCATGGAAAATGAACCAAGTTCTATGAAGGTATGAAAGGAGGAGTCTCAGTTTATAAATCTGAAAAGTCCAGTTACACTTCAATGATTTCCCACATTTAAACTGATAATGCATAATTGAATCCAATTTTATGTAAAATGGGAATAAATCAGGCAAAAACAAAGAATATCACAAACTTTCTGAGCACACTGTACTGTGTGATGATGCAAATCTTTTTGGAATGATTCTCCATGTCCTGTGCTTGTTTGTTGGAAGAATGTTCCAAAATATTTGTCATTAACTGCTGATTAACCTCTCCTTCTAAATTAACCTCGTGATCTTTCCCAGCTTTGAAATCAATGTGACTTTAAACACAAGTCCATTTATTAAGTCTTTTTATTAGGTCTTTCATTATGCATGCTTGTAAAGATCTTAATAGAGATGTTAAGTAATGAAATTTTGCAAGTTCCTAAAATCTTCATAAATCTCCATAAATTGTCTCTTTATGAGAAACCTGCTTTCATTGTATCTGCCTTTTTTTAATTCCTATGCAACAAAAATGTTAATATACTTTAATTACGCTAATATGATTTATCTCTTCACTCATTATGCAAGTTAATTTTGTTCCAAAGGAGTCCTGTTTTCAAATTCTCTCCAGCAATGGAGAATTAAAGTAATTATAGTTTAGCACAGGAAATTAGTCATAAAGGTCTATGATTTCTCAAATAAATTGAAGTTTTCATAGGGCAGATTAGGGCATATGCCTTACGGAGATGAGGATTAGAGGAAGGCAATGTCTTAACTTTACAGTCTTACATGCCCATTAGAACTCATATTTTGAGCTGGTAATTCTCAGGTAATGAAAAATTTTATGAGGAAATGGAGCCAAAGAAGACTTTCTCTCTAGTGTAGCATTCTCACATTTACATTCACTGAGAGGATATTCAACTGATTCCTGCATGAGTTCGCACATTCATACCTGTCACTTGTATTTGTACAGCAGGTTAATGCATAGAGTGGGAGCAGTGATCTACCACAGATGTCCCATGCAGGGCCGGTTCTGGTGCTTTGACCATCCTGCAGCTGAATGTATTTCAGCATGTGCCATTGCTGGCCATGGGGTCTGACCACTGGCTGGGCTGAAGCACAGGTCTGGCTCAGTCAAGATTCTTAGGAGGAAGCCAGGCCGAAAGAGATCAGCACCATGGAAAGCTCCACGTGGTTCTGGGGCTGAAGGCCAGGCTTTGATAAAGATCCAAACAAGACTAATGCTGAAGCAGGAAATTGTCCACCTTCTGGTTGCTTAGCTCCACCTCTGCCTTCACTGAGGCACTGGCCCTTAAAGATGCTTGGATGGTTTTAGCAAACTCAGGCTGATGTGATTCTGGCATGCTGCTGTATATTTGTAATTGATCTTCCAGGATGCTTATGCACGTTCTACCTGCTTCAACGCCCTCCTCAAAACTCATCTGCTCCAGATTTTCTTATCACAATTTGCAGTTTTCATCTCTTATTTACACGTGTAACTAAACTTTATTCTTCCCATTTCCTTTCTCCTCAGTTTTATGCCCGCTTTTCTGTTGCTGCCTTTATATAAAATATTAGATTGTAAATTCTTTGGGGCAGGACTGTCTTGCTGTTGTTATGCCTCAAAGCACAAATTGACGGTATTATATCAGTAATAAATAATGAGTCATTCATTCAGTCATTTGGTGCATGTGTCACTTCACAATAAAAGTGAACTGCCATATACGGGAAAGAAAGTTACAAAAAACCATAATCAAGGTAACATAATAATACAGAAAACAGACTCCATAGCAATATAACAAGACAGAAATGTGCTTTGGAGTCATCTGGATCCTGAAATCTGAACAGGAGCTGTCCGAATCAAAGGGGTGATCCTCCAAAGCTCACTGAATCTGGAATTGAAGACTCCTGAAGATTCAGGATTTATACACACATGGAGAATCTCTTTCCAAAGACTGATGCATTTATCTCCAAGCTAGCCATTTAAGGAAAGCACCAGTGTGGGGAGAGAGGGGAGTAAGAAAAGGGATTGCAGTGTTGTGACTGGAAGCTCTAGCTTCTAATTACAGTGGAAAGTTCCAGTGGGGTTTTCCAGTCCTGGTGCTTTAGGGGAGGGATGTTGGGAAAATATATTAGATGTTGATCCAATGATGAGTGATCCTTGCAAGGACTCTCTGCAAAATGCAAGGGCATTAAGAGTAGTTTGGTGGGGACTGTTTGCCTCCTAGGGTGCTTGCTTGAAAATGTTAGATATTTAAGACTTTTTGTCCTGCCATTGTCTGTTCCATAACTACCTCTGCTGTTGTATTTTCAGTAACTTTGGTGCCAAAAGAGCTGGCAAAAACAAGAAACATGTTTTTTATTTGACCAGAAATCCCTATCTCCTATACTTATCCTCTTGAATTTTTTCAGGATTCTTGCCTAAGGGCACTTAAAATTATATTTTCATATTGGAATGTCCACAAAAAAAGAGGGAAATAAATGCTTATTTTTTAATGGAACTGTTGCACAAAGCTCATCATACCTATTTATTGAAAACTGCCACGAAGAGGCAACTTTCACTAAGAATTCATCCAGTTCTGCCATTTTTTTAAAAAATTCATGTGGCTTCCTTTAAAAACAAAACAAATTGAAGGCTGGTCTCTCTCTCTCTCTCTCTCTCTCTCTCACACACACACACACACACACTACACTTATTGTTCTGACTTTGTCAGACATCCACCTCTCACAAATAATATGCTTGCATTTCACTTTTATTGCCAGTTATACCTCCACCTTGATTTTCAATGATAATCAATGGGAAACCTAAAAATTTTAATTTCCAGACTGAGATGAAGTTTCAGACTGCAGTTGAAGCACATGGTCTCTGAATTGGTGTCAGCCCCGTTGGGCTGCTTCCTGAAGACCTGCATCAAATCATGTGGCCAAGGCAAATTCTATCAGAGAATCAAGGCATGCTGGAATTGATAATTCCTGCATGCTGGAACCTGCTCAGTCCAACCTCTGCTCAATGCAGAACTCCAGGATTTCTATCATTGGATCTTGACCTTTAAGCAATGAGAATTCCAGAGACTTATGTGCCCACTGCCAAGCACACCTGAATGGATGCTTGGCACAATTATCCCATTTCAGGGGTGTACCAGAGAATTTAGGAATGTAATAGTATGGATGATCATGGCCTTGGACTCCAGAGAAACATCCTTTATCATTCTTTTTTGCTATTGGAATTTCTGGATTTTTTCCCTATAAAGTCTCTGATTTCAGGCCACAGTTCTTCTAGTTCATATTCACCTGAGTTCAATAATGTAGATCTGTTCTTTATATGAATTTTAGCGTCCCTGATGTTATTTCAGTTGCATTGTGGTAGTTTTCATCTGTTAGCAATCCTTTTCCATTCTAGTCTGATTTTTGACATAATACATCAAGGTGACTCACACAATTTGCTCCAGGCCTTGTCTTGGCAGTGAGAATACAGTTTCTCCATCTTCTCCTTCCAATTACATAGTCTGTTTGGCCAGCTTGTGATGTTCATGTGCACAGTTATCTGACTGGTTGCCTGAAGTATGTTCTTGCAATGAAGGGATTGTTGTCTTCACAGAATTCTGTGAGCCATGCTCCTGCTTCTCTTCAGGTCTCCAAGCAAAATTCTCCGGTAACATTGGATTCTGCTTTGTTGCCTGCTCATGCATTCCAATCACCAATGATTATCAACACGTCTTGTTTTGGTGTATTATCAGTTTCCTCTTGGGAGTTTGCATAAATGTTTGACTCTCTTCTCCACCATCTGTTGCTGGAGCGTGGACCTAAATGATAGCTATGTTAACAGGTTTTCTTGGAACTCTGATTGATATGGTTCTGTCAGAGTTTGCTTTATAGCTCCTCACTTCCTGTGCTACATCTTGCCTCAGTGTTAGAGGCACTCCGTTTTTTCTGAGTGTCATTTTGAGAGTAAACACTTTCTGGTCGCCTGACTGAAAATGCCCATTCCATTCCACTTTAGTTTGCTTACACAAAGTAATGCAACGTTTAGCCATTCCATTTCTTTCCTTAATATTTCCAGTTTGCCTTGATTCACACTCCCCATATACCACATTCCAATCATATGGGCTCCCCAGCATCAGACTTTCCATTCAATTCTATGCACATCAGCCTCTAGACTTCCTTTTGGCTTTGATCTAGCAGTGTCACTCAGGATGTACCTGGACAGCCATCTGAGAGGGATGGTCTGATTTGGAGTCCTGCGCTGAGCAGGGGTATGGACCCAATGGCCCTCTGGCCCCTTCCAACTCCAGTATCCTATGATTCTATTAGTGACAGCACTATTCATTCCTATCCTTTGCTCTTCCTCACTTGAGTGCCTTCCAACTGGTGAATCCCATCTTCTGGAACTGTATCTTGTTTCGTTTTGGATTGTTTCATCATAGGGTTTACAAGGTAAAAAATATTCAGAAGTGGTTGATGATTGTCTTCTTCTGAAGCCCGAACCAGGAGTTAGCTTAAATGCCACTGCGGTTGTCTGTGAAAGTATTTGCCAGTGTTGCCTTCAGCTACCACTGCTGCCCAACGGCTGCTCCTCAGAAGTTTCTTCACCCACACCACCACTAGAGATATCCATTCTCTTCTGACGATTCGACTGTTACTCCTTAACAGTGTGGATGCTGACTTTGACCTTTTGAGAGAATCTGGCCTCCTGGAGGTATTGCTTTGGGCTTCTCTAGTGCTCTCAAACCCCTGCACTGTGTAAGGTGGGCATCCAGGAGTGGATGAGTCCAAATACTCATGACTAAATTACAACTCTTTCATTTCAAGGTGTTTACTGTATATGGAGTTAAATTGGAGGCTACCCATTAATAATTGTACAGAATTTAAAGGGTGTACTTGGGTGGGTGAAGGAAGCCATAGTGGGAAGCAGCGGAATATCCAGCTTGCATCCCATTGAGAAGGGCTGAGCTTGAAATTGAACTAAGCTGACAAGAAATTTCCATCTGTGGTTCCTTCTGGGTTTTAAGAACTTAGAGTTTGGGCAATATTGGCTTTAAAGGTGCACAGCCACGAATTGAACACAGCCCATGTCTAATACTAGAAGGTCAGAGACTGTTGAAGGAACTGGGAGTCTGTGGCAACTAGAGGGACAACTTTATACTATCCCTTAATGCCATAATTTGATAATTTGCACATTCGCCATATTGTCTGCTTCTATTCAATAAAAGTGACACACCATGTATTTTCCTTGTCTCAGTATTGTGTGTATTTTTTGATCCAGGGGAGTAAAATAACAACTAGTCTGATAGGTTTGTAAATAAATACATGGTATGTACTGCCTTTGACAATTCTTTTATTTAAAAGAAATCCTCTCATTAAGCACAGGTGGGATTTTAAGATTAAAGGGATGTATCTCTCACTAGCTCATTACTTTTGAGGGATATTAATTTTATTTTTAATTTTTTTCCAGATAGCTTGTGTATTGATGGACAGCATATTAACCTGTGTCATTGGGTGCTGAAATGTAGGTTATTGTTATCACTTGCCCATTTCCTTCTCATAATGAGAAATAAGACAGGCAAACATGACATAATAGTAATCAAAAGGGGGAAATGGTTTCAATATCAGAAGACATATTTTAAGCTACATTCCCCTCTGTCTCCTAGCCCCTTTTCATATGCCAAGTATTTGAAGCAAAATCTGGGAAAGTTGGAGGCAGTTTCTGAAGCCAGAAGAAATCATGAAGCTGCCATGCCTTGCATTTCTCCTCTTGCCACTTGCACAGCAAGTTTGAATTTCTTGCCTCTGCAAGTTCCCCTTTAGCTACTTTTCAATACACACCAGAAGAAGTGTGAGGCTAAAAGCCATGTAGGGAAGTGGCTGCAGATCACGGGCAGAGCATGCATTTTGCATGCAGAAGTTCCCCAGGTGCAGTCTTGGTGTTACCAGAGGGGAATCCTGCCTGAAGTCCCAGAGAACAGCTGCCAACCAGTGTCAACAACTCTGGGCTAGATGGACCAGTTCAGCTCAGGATAAAGCAGCTTGCTATCTTCCTCTCTTCAAGCTGGGCAGCTGATCGCATCCAAAGCCTCAGCTTTGGATCTCGAGATCACAACATGCAAGAAGAGAGGCAAGTAGGAACTTCTCATACTGGAGTATGATGGTTCATGAAAGGCAATTTCCAGGTGCTTGTATTTAGAAACATACCTGGAATTTTAGGGATAACTTTGCAATGACACCATTGACAAAATGGCTGCAACAGGTAGGTAGTGAGAGCAGAGGAAAAGGTAAGTTTGGCTTTGCTGGGGAGCTTCTTGAAGCCCCTGGAAATGAAGGAATGCTGCTGCAAACAACCTCCCATTCCCAATTGGCTCAAGAGAAAGGACAGCCTCTTGAACCCTGCTTTCTCTAATATGTGCATTTCTGTGTGCACTTTCCTATAATCTAATATTTTTAATGATGTTTCAATGTGCGAACCTTGTTGGAAAATCCTGGGAAGTGTGAATTTTCAAGGAAAACTGAGTTCAAGATTGTGTATTAATTTGAATGTGTAAAATGAAGCAAAGTCACATGGAAACGTGAACCAAATGAAATTCTCCCCCATCTCTTTGCCTGTGCAATTGCATTGCCCTGTTGTCTGTGATCCTTCACAAAGGAGGGGATGCATTGTGAGTATTGACTGACATGTCTTAGCTGACTGGATCGCCTGATTCACAGATAGCATCTTTTTTATTTTAGTGCAGGGATAGCTGACACTTAATTCGACTTTGAATGACTCTAGAAGAGATGCAAATTCACAAGCTTAATACACTCAAGCAAACACTTCACCTGGGCAACCTCCGAATGTGTAGCTTCACCAAATTCATCATGTCACTGCAGGCTAAACCCTTTGGTTTGCTTTGCTGTCCTTTGGTGGGACTCACATGCAATGATCAGATCCATTGATAAAGGGCAAGTGCAATTTGGATCCCTCACTGCCCACTCCTCTGTGCTGCCTCTAACATCTGGTTGCTACTGTATCAGCAGCAGCATCACAGGGTTTATCAGGATGCCAAAAACATCAAAACAACCCTCTGAGTATGGGTCAGCTTAGAGATAAAGCTTATTCCCCTGGCTCCGTTCTAAGCACAGGTCTGAAGCCAGGTTCAGCTCATGCGAGCGGCTATATCTTCTCCTGCATTCAGAAGAACAGCTGTTTAAAGATGCTGGCAAAACACATGCGTCACTGCTTCATTGATTTATTTAATGTCTGGACTGTGTGGGTTTCTTCTTTCCATGTTTCCCTGCCCTGAGGTGTTACGCTGAACATGGGGCTAAGAAACACCATCTGGGAAGCGGCAGATAATAAATGCGACACCAGCCAGTGCTTCCGAATAACAACGTTGCTAAAAGTTTGCCATTCCACTGGAAATGACAAAATGCGAGATCCATTTATTCACCCCTTTTTGTCTTTTATGAGCCTTTGTCAACGTGCATCATTCATTATTGAGTTTATTACAAAAATAGGATGAAACATTGTCATCTACTGAGAAATGGAAAGAGAAAGCATTTTTCCAAATGCTTTTTTCCCTGTTTGGAATTTAAAGTTATGTCTGCAACTATGAATGGCCAATGGGTTACATTTACCCCATGGAAAGGCTACTGTGTGATTACTTATTCCCACTGCTGCCATAACGCAGGATAATGTGATGCGTAATGCGCAGCACCATTAAATATGCTCTACTTCCCCAGCATGAGGATGGTTGCCACACCAGCACCAGCTGCACAGACAGTCTACGACTTGATTCTCCGTAATTAGGATAGGCAGTGGCGGAGAACATATTTCGCCTTTAACTCCACCCTGTGCATGGCTGTACCTCTTTATTTCTCCCATATACGAAAGGCTACCAGATGCTCCAATAGGAAAGGTCAGGTGACTCACTTGGGGATATTGCTCCAGGGAGAATGTCCTCTCTCTTCCACCTTGCACTAGTGTTGTAGGGGAACCAGGACTCATGGGGGTGAAGAGCCAGGATTTTTTAATTAGCAGGCATAATGATGTCATCTCCACTTCCTGTGAACTTCCTGTCCTCTCTGAGCTTAGCTTCCATCCTCCTAGTAGCTGGGAAGCAGGCGGGGTTGAATTTTCAAGCAACAATATATATTCCCCAAGTTATTCTCATCCCAACACCAAATATTTTGAAGTGTCCGAGCTTGAATTGGCTATAAAGAGCATTTAGCTTTACAAAGCATTGATAAATGAAAACTTCTAGAATTGATGTATTGATATAAATCAGCACAATTTCTAGCATCTTTGGACTATTCGTTGGGGCATGCACAGTTCGAGTAAGTGCCTCAATTTCAGAGCTGACCTTTATGCCACTTTCCTCACAGTTCTGTACACAGGGGCCTGGTCCTGCCAAGCACCCGACTTTAGATTCAAGGATACCTAGGAAGCCACAAAACCACAGCTGATTAGTGAAACTGTATGATGAAATGTGGATGTAGACTATTAATAAACAAGCAAGAGAAACTGCATAGTCCCCTTCTCCATGCCCTGTGGATTCTCTGAATAGGCCAGAAATGTTCTGTAGGCTCTCAAAGGTTGCCCAGATGAGCAATGTGTCCATTTCTTCCCCCAGACCAAGAATGAAAGACAATGCCCTTGCCACGGATTTAAAGGGTCCCTCTTCTCCACCATTTCAGAGTCTGTTGGGATGCACCCAGGCTCCCTCCCAGTTTTCCCAGGAACAAAGCTGCTTCATTATGGCAAACAGATTCATTCCCACTGCAAAAGCATGCCTTATTTACAGAAGGTCTGGAGAAAGCAATCTGAAGAGCATCAGCCATGGTGCTCTTCCTAACAAGCCTTGACATGTTTTTAGGAAACTGGGAAAATTCACTACTGAGAATTTTCCCATTTTCCTAAAAAAAGGGGGAAAAAACTGGGGGGAATGCCACTACCTTCTGAACCTCAATAATATCCTCGCTATTATTCCAGCTCCAGATTCAAAGGGATTCCGAGGAGCATGTGTTTCTCTGGGCCCCATCTCCATTGCTCAGCCTTACTGCTCTTGCCTGACAACGGCCGCCAGCAGCAGCAGAACTGGACAATGCTGGTTGCCTGGGTCTAGCCGGCATTTTAGCCGCATGCCATGCAGGAGCAGGGATATGTTGGAGGCTCCGTGGGAATTTAAAACGCTGGCTAGAGCCTGCTGCTTGAAGCACTGGGTTGGGTGGTCCAAAACGGGATGGCCCACCTGGAGCAAGGGCCAGTGATGTACCAGGGCAGTGGCATCTCAGCAGATGCTCAAAGGTCCACAGGAGTGGCTCACTGCCAGGCAGCCACATGGTGCCTGTCTGTCTCATGGCATCAGCGTCTCATCCAGTCAAGCAGCAAGGGAAGTGGTGCCCTGCCAGACCCCTTTCAATAAAAGCTCTGCCTCCAAGACCATCCCTATTTGTCATTACATGATGAGCATTTTTGCTAGTTTTTGTCTATTCTCCAGTGAGCAAAGATTCTAGCTAACAAGCTTACTTCCCCCTTCTCCTTAGACTATGATTTAGCACTATAGTCTATTTCTGATTATGAACAATAACATTTCAGATAATACACCCAGAATTAATGATGCATGGGAGACACAATGTAATGAGAGGAAAAAGAAGCTGTGTGCTGCTCATTTTTACATTTTGTGGTGGTGGTTTTTCTTCTGTGTCTGCTTGCTTAAACCTAAATTATTTGCAACTGTTATCTAAAATGGAGATAACAGTGAACTTTGCATAAGCTTTTACCACAAATTAAGGGCACTGTTTCTCTTTTCCTTTCCTCTCCTCTCCTCTCCCCACCCCACTCTTCCTGACATTCAGCAGTACAATAAGGAAGCATTTATTTTTTAAATGCGTATTGTCAGCTGAGAATCATGTGTAGCATTCATACACAAGGAAATAGGAACCACTGCCAAGTAGTTTGGTCATACTGGAAGTGGTAGGTTCTGGAGCCCAGTGGCCTTTGTCACCTGCCAGGACCCTGATAGGCATCAGGAATGGTCTGGTGATCTGTAAAACAGAGGTTGAGATGCAGGGACCCAAAGTGGGGCCTCCTAAGTGTCCAGCTGTATATATAATGTGTCAAGGACAGGCTGGACATGCACATGGTAGGCAGGTCATGAGTGGAGCTGGCTGGAGCCAGGGGTCAGACTAGATGGCCTGGGAGACCCCTTCTGACTCACTCTATTTCTATGTTTCTATGTGTCTTAAATTTGGCCCAAACTAGACTCATTCTCCTTTACACCATTTCTGTTGCTTCCAGAAGTGAAGTGGCTTTCCTCCAAAGCAAAGCTGAAGGAGCCTTGTTTTAAATGTTATTTTAATTCAGCTGCAGAAAGGCAGACTGTATATCTTTTGCTTTTGTTTCTCTCAATCCCAGGGGGAGGGGTTGAGTGACTGACAGGTCCACCTTCTAATCAGAGGGCATGTTTCACCAGGTTACAAAGAACACAGCAGATGGGTGCATCCTTTCCTGTGTAATCTCAAAATATACAGTTGATGCTACTTTTGCACTTATTTATCAAAACTTTGCAAAGCTCAATCTGCCTGGAGGGGGGAGCAACCCTGCCAATTCCATTGTATTCTTTAAAGAAATAATAAAAATGAAAAAGTTTTGAGTGGTTCCTTTAAAATTTCAAAATATAAATGTGTGTAACACAAAACCCACTGCACCTACTTTTGTGAAATTTGGCAGATGTAATCCCCTCACAAAGGACTAGCGTGCCTACACATTATATCTAATTCCAGTTAAGGGGCTGCTGATTTTCAGAGATAGTCACAGGCAGTCCACATTCCCTTGCACCAGGAACCAAGTCAAAACAGGTATTAGTTCAACTCAAAGGTCAAGCTGATGTCAAATTATATGAAAAGTGGCTTGCTTCATGGTTATGTTGATATATAGTTACATACATTATAAAGGTATAAAGACAAGTCACTCAAACAGTTTACAAGCACTTTCACGTCAGTATGAAGTTCCTGTGATTTGGGACACCATTCATTTCAGGACCAGGGACAGCTCCACCTGCAAAACTCTGGGATTTATAGCAAACATCAAATTACTGGATTATCTGTTAAATTATCTTAAGTGGGTGTTCTTTTTTTAAAGAAGCAAAAGAAGGCATTTTCCTAGGAATGTGTGAGATTTTAATTTTTGCTTGAAAATGATCCCAGCAGGCTATGTTCTAAACTCCAAAAACATTCACAAATTGTCAGACACGTGCTCATTTCATTTTGTTCCAAATTCCCAGTTTGAATTGTGCAAATTCTTTAATGCAGTAGACTGCCTTAGCTTTGCTTTAGTTTATTAGCCTATTGTGCCAAAATTGGGAAGGTTGCACAGATTTGGGGAAATTTGTGTAAATTTCCCGGTTATTTATTTATTTATTTATTTATTTATTTAGGACATTTATAGGACGTCCATCACTATCATCTCTTTAATCATTGTTCCACTTGTGAAAGTTCCCCATTCATACAGAGATTGCAAACACAGAACCTGGGCATGAGACAAGTGCTGAACCAACATTTGGGGAATTTTGGTATCGCTCATTTGCTTTTTCCTGCATTCCCACCTACTTTCCAAGTTCTCCTGCCTCACTGTGCTTTGATCCACATCCATCTCTTACATAATTATGCTGTTACGGTTTAGCCATTCTTTTATCACCAACACAATTTCACTTTGCATTTAAGAAAGCAAGACTAAGTTAATCCCTGAAGACACTGAATATGCCATGATCTATGGAAGTTCTGTACATGTCTCATTAAATCCTGATAGATTTTGATTAATAATACAGGTTTTATGTGGCACATACTGCTAAATAAACTGCCTGATGAAGGAATTTCAGCATGGATTCTGCCCAAAGTCCAGTAGAGGATGCAGAGAACTGGGGAAAATATAGCTGTATGAGGCAGGCACTTGTAAGAGAAAAGGGCCAATGAGAAAGATATCCTTGGGAAATACCTTCACATGGGCATTAGAAACATGTGCCACTGAAGCTGTCCTTCCTGAGGTTCATTTGTTGAGCAGAAGATAAAGAAGCTAGGGAGACATGAGCATAGTGAAGAGACCAAGGAACTGGGTTATTGCTTTTAACCATAGACCTCTGCCGCCACCACCATCACTGTTGCCACTAGAAGCCTGCATATATTCTGTGGTGATGAAGCATTCTTCCCCCAGATCCTACACTTTTAACCTCTTGTGTCTCATCACTTCACTTCGCTTCAAAGGCATGCATCCAATCCAGTTCTTCAGTAGCCCCTCCTACTCATGGCTCACTTCTCGCTGATGATTCACAGCCTGTCAACATTCTACTCGCATCCAGGCTGTGCGGCAGGGAGAGCTGCTCATGGCATTGCTGGATATACGGTTTTCACTCCAGTTTCATGACTCCTGTACGCAACGAAACACACACAACATTTTTGTTTCTACGTCAAGAAGACAGTAATGTAAGCAACACCAAGTTTATTATATTTTCAATAGTTCTAATTAGTCATTAAACTAAGGGTCATAAAGCATAGTCAGGACCTTTACTAAGGCTTTGCATTAATAGTTTGCAAAAACCACCAACAATATGTTGAATTTGCAGGTGAAAATTTTCAGAATTGTAGCCATTAAGAGTGCAACCCGAAGGCTTCCCAGCATTGTCCGGGGCAATATGATAGTTCAGGAACCCAACTGCAACCCAACAGACCACTATGAAGGCAGACTGGGGTCTTCAATGATAGAGGAACCCCCTGCCCTTGCATGCATACAGGTATTGCCTTGCCAGCTGGCCTCCAAAGATGGCAGCCTGCCTTCAACGTTAATGTGGGAGAAGTATTCCAGGGGTAGGAAAGGGAGGTGTGAGGCACTACCATCCCCTGAGGGAACCCTCAACCTCAACCTCATCACCCCATGAGAAGAGAAACAACAAATCATAGGTGGGATTTGAAGGTCAGGAGGACATGGAGACAATCTTAGGCACTGCACTTCTTCACCATCCAGTTCAGAGGAGTTAAGGGCAGCCATGTTGGACTCAGCTCCACTGGGAAATCTCTTAGTTGTATTAGAAGATAAGGCTGGTTAATTATTGAACTAACAACATGTAGGTTATGATGGGTGAGAGTTTCATTTCAGTTCGTAAGTATCTACCAAAACTTGCAAATTTCTTCATATTTGTGATGGAAATAATTTGATATTTAAAATGTCTGAATGTGGGAAACAACAAAACTGACTAATTTGTCCAGTCAGGCCCAGGTCTCTGAGTGCACAGCTAGGTGCCTGGTTTTGATTATGAGTATATTCAGCCACTTTTGTGGGACAGGAGAAGCGTTGCCCCATATTTTTTCTGACATCTTTAACAGGCATATAGCAGATATAATTTGTCCACATGCTTATTTATTTTAGCTAGTGAACATGCATGAGGCTTTTGCATCAGTTTGCTTTTGACAAGAATGACCAAAAAGCTCTCCTTGCCTCGTATTTGCGATGGAAAGATGTAAACAATCTGAACACATGTGAAAGTGAGATTTGTCCTTCCCTACACAGGAGACATGTTTTGATTAGATTCATTGAGTTTCCTTGGAATGAGAGAGCCCTGGATAGTCATGGGAATGCCACAACATGGAAACAGAGCATAACATAAGTAAACAACATTGCAGGAGGATCCCAAGGCAGCAAGGTTTGTCCTGACAGACTTCTGATTTCTTCCAGCCCAGATGAATGCGTTATAAACACTCAGGCTCTCTACTTTTCTCTGACTTCCAATTCAAGCTTGCTACAGAATGTTCATAACCCCCACCCTGCAGCTGTGATGGGTGTAGGAACAAGGCATTTCTGGCCAGACAGGAAAAAATCCCTGTGTTCATCAGGGTTGTGATTATTCATCAGTCCATCAAGGAAAACCTAAAAATACACCCATCTGTGCAGATCAAGACAGCAAAAATAATAGTAACATGATTACAGGTCAGGTCACATTATTATTTAAATCTAATTGCCAACAAGAAGGATATTATTTCACCTATAGAACAGGTCATTTCGACCTTCAGAAACTAGTGATTTCTGTATAAGTGTATAGAGGCAGTTTCCTGGTTACAAATGAGTTCCATTCTTGAGAAAGCAGAAATTAATCTTTAAGTTGAATTTTATGGAAGTCAAAGCACATATAGTCGGCCCTCCACATTTGTGGGGCTTAGGGGCACAAGACCCTGTGAAAGTGGAAAAACCACAAAAATCTCTAGCTCACCCCACCACCCAAATTAACAAGTGCCTGCTCTTTGCAGCAAGGAAAAGGAACGCTGGAGGAATTTCCCTCTCCAGATAAGCCGGGTAGGAAGGCTTGCTCTGGGGGCCTCCCTCTTTACCCTTTTGCTTCCCCTCTCTCTATGAGATGCTTAGGGGCTTTCCTTCTTTCCCCTTCCACTTCTTCCCTCTTGATAGTGATGATAATTTTCTGCAGTATTTTTTTAATTAATAGGCTTCATGGTACTTTGTTCATAAGTACCGGTTGTTCACAGCTAATGCATCCATAACTTGGGGACTGCCAGTTTTTGGAAATGTACTCATGCTGTTATTGCTCATTCGTTGCCATCCCAGGCCTGGATCTTGCCACACCTTTTCACAGTGCAATCCTATACCTGTAAATTCTATACTGCAAATCCTATACTCAGAAGCAGATCCCACTGAGTTCAGTAAGGCTTTCCCTCGGGTAAATAGGCATAGGATTGCAGACTTTATAAAGAGGGTTTTTTCCTTTGTCGATAGACAGTGGAATATAGTTCATTTCAATGTGCCCTCTGGTGATGAGAGATGGTATTTATATTTCTTGCAGCAGCAAAAGCTATTAGAACATACTCACAGTGCACAAATATATTTATCTGCATCGCAATCCAGAAGGAGCCCCAATGAGTGGGGTTACATGAAACAAGACAAGGGAGTTGGATAGCTTTTGCACTTTCCAACACAGAGCATTATTTGGGGTGCTCGTCTTCGACCCCACCAGCTCCATTTCCCATTATGCCCCCGCGGCTGTTCTCATCACCCATCCTCGCATCTTCCTGCGCCGTCTGGCAGTGCTGCTTCTCTGCTCTGCCGGGCACCCTGAGGTCTTTCACTGTCAGATGTCAGCGCTGGGAGACGGGAGCGACAGATCGCATCTTAACAAGGCGTGCAGCTACGTCCTGTCCACACCAAAGCAGCAGTATCAGTTCAGCGTCAGTGCTGATGGAAAAGTCATCCAGGATTCTGGAAGGAAGGGAAAGGCCATCCTGGAATCTCCTGGGGCGCAAAGACACAAGTCTTCTTGGCGCCATCTTCTTCCTAGCAGCGCTAATCCCCAGCTTTAAATCAGGATCGGCGCTCTTTCACTTTGTCTCTCCACGAAGCAGCATTCACCATTGCACGTATGTACAGAGCCTTATGCACACAAATAGATAAGCTCTATTCTGGCACTTTATGTGCCTCTTGATCAACACTGAGTGGAGAGAGAGAGATCAATGCCGTACTTGCTTGCCTCACCTCCACAGTCATATTGCTACTCTACACCTCCTCCGTGCATGGAGAAGCTCTGAAGGGTGGGGGGAGCCCTATTGCTCATGTAAGGACTCAGTGTACATGAGCACTTCCATGCACAGATCTACACATCCGTGCACACCTATGCACACGCATGCGCTCATTCACACGCTCACAGAAGCTCTGTTCAGAGGTTGTGATGAATGCAGAGCCTCCATTCCACCCACATGTCACATCTGGACAGGAATTGGTGGGGAGACGGTTAAGTGCAATCTCAAAATCCAGGTATGAGACAGAACGTTTAACTGTATCTGAAGAAACCTGCTGGTACAGGTTGGAGATGCCAGGGCATCCAGAGCGAAAAAGAGGAAGACAAGGAAGCGGGTGCTAAGAGCCTACAAGCTTCTCTTTCAGGATGGATGGATGTACCTTTTGCATCAAATAACTGCCACTAATTTGAGAAATAACAGAAGAGACAAAGAACCTGTCTCTTTATTTGAAAGAATCAGAATGAATGTGTTGGTTGTGAAAAGTAAATTATAGCGCCACAAATAAAATGTATTCAGATAATAACTGGATGTAAGCATCGGAGTATCAGTGCATGTTGTTAAATGAGTCACCTTGATAGTTAATACTAAATATGTAAATGCTATTTTTAAACTTGTATGAAATCATGCTTTTTAAAGGCTTAAATGTGTAATGTTGAAGATTCTGGCCTCTACCCTTGGCCTATAAAATTTCTCACTGTGCAATGTTAGATGCAGAAATGTGCAGGTTTAAGAATATACACTGTTGGCATCAAGAGCTATATTCAAACAAGGTTTTTAAAAAATCAATCAAGACTTGGATTCCTTTTTGCTTGTGCCAGGTCTCCTGGGACATGGGGTGAATCTCCACCTTGGATGGGGATGAGCAAGATTAAAGGCACATCAGAGCTCCTCTGACCCTCCTCTCTCCTTTCTGCCTCAGCCAGGTTTAAACCCTACTTCTCCTCAGCTGTGCTTTTAGCATGAGAGGACTTCATCCTGGCATCAGCAAACAGCATCCTGGAGCACCTGGTGAGGGCCAAGCACCCCACCTGGTTCCGCCATGCCTTCCCCTTCAAACAACTACTTTTGCAATGGGCAGCTGAGTCTGGCAGCTGCCATTTTTACCCCACAATGCCCCTGAAGCTATACCTCTGCAGGGCACTGTGAGAGGTTTACACGACAGATCTGGTATGTCCGCTCCCTTTCATTAGACCTACATTTGAGATCTAGAAACTTCATGGGAATCTAGCATTCATATTCGTGGGCTTCTCCACAGAGTTCATATACCTCAATCTCTGAACTGTCTTTCTAGATCTCAGAGGACCATTAGACTATTAGTAATAGTAGTATCAGGACAAAATTAGCTTTCTCCTTTTAAACTTCATTTTGTCTGTTTTTCCTCTGTTTCTGCCATCTGTATGTGCTGGCTCTTATTCTTGCTTCTTATTGCCAAAAGACATGAATGTAAAAACAGTGTATAAACATGCCTTCTTTATGTGTGTATTGGTGTGTATTTACGTGCAGTTCATTTGCTTCATCAGCACTGAGACAGAGCAGTTTGAAATTTTCTGGATGGTTGGTTGATGGCTCAAAGGGATAATTCTTCTCTTTTAGTTTATCTTCAAATATGGCTAATAGGCCTTTAGAAATTAACATGTAGCTCTAAAGAGGATGGTTAAAAATCCTAATGTTGGCACAACAGCTATCTGTAACTCAGCTCTTAAGCAGAACTTCACTGTCATCGCGATTAGCAGAGGAAAGTAGGACGCAAACTTAACTTGAATCTAGCTTGAGATCAAATAAAACTTCTTCCATTTTAATGTTAATGTATATGAAGATTTGTGCAAACCATAGTGTAGATGGAAGGGAAAGGGGTTATCTAAGGGTAAAAACATAGTTTTGAAGTAAAGGAATAGAATGAAAGAGGACATGTAAAAACTGAGATTACCAGAACTGATCGTATTTTGGATGAAATAAGCATCAATTCTTTTGGAAGTCAGATTATATCCTAATCCATAACTTCATTTTAAATCGAGTTGGATTTTTGTGCTTTGACAGATGCTGATGAAACATGTAATCTCTGAAACAATCACTATCCAAAGGGAAAGGCAAAAATCATTAAGACATCTATAGGCCTTGATCGCGCATGTGCGCGCGCACACACACACACACAGACAAACACACACATATGCACATACAGTCTTCTGATTTGGGTCCCATGTAAATCAGGGCCAA
Source organism: Varanus komodoensis (assembly GCF_004798865.1). NCBI lineage: Eukaryota > Metazoa > Chordata > Lepidosauria > Squamata > Varanidae > Varanus > Varanus komodoensis. Next base: position 16,109,146 of record NW_025335440.1, on the reverse strand, counting down.
CCCCAGAATCTTGTTGAATGGGAAAACTTTCAGTGCTTTGAGGCCACTAAGAGCTCCAGTGAGATGGTCTGATGAACCTGGAGAAATAATACTAGAAAGTCACCAGGAGGTCTTCACATGACATAAGATGGGGTAGTTTGGAGTTTGCTTTATCTGTTCATTCCCCTTCATGTGAGTACAATGATTTCCTAGGTGGGGATTGCATTACTGGGTTCAGGGAACATGACCACCACACTCAAGGGTTGGGCATGGGTTGATTGTGGCTTGCCATGGGTATGTTAAGCGCAAACAACCCACACACCAAGAACAGACCATGGGTTCGCTTCATCACATTCGTGGTTATCAAATGGATGGCAGGGTGGTGCAGGCAGCATAAGTGACTTATTGGCAAGAACCAACAATGAACAACGATTCATAGAAACAGAGCAAGTCAGAAGGGGTCTCCCAGGCCATCTAGTCTGACCTCCGGCACCAGCTGGCTCCGCTCATGACATGCCCACCCTGCTTGTGGATTGCCATGTAGTTTGAACCCAGCATCAGAGTGAAGCTCTGTGTTGTTTTTTGCTTTCCTTAAAGCAAGTGAAAAGGGCTCCAGTCTGGGCACAGGAATAAGGAGAGATGGAGTCTTCCCCTCCTCAGCAGCTCCCGGCAAGTTAGCCCTCCAGCAGGGAAAGGAAAAAAGTCCTTCAGAATAGAACAAATGAAGCCACATGCAGAATGCTACCACTTTAATAACAATGCATCGTTTGGCCCTAAATCACTGAAACTGAGCTTTATCTACATCATGTGCAATCAAGTCATTTGTGCTACCAGGCAGACTCAGTTGCTAGCACCCGACCATTAAAAAAAGGCAGCCTCATATCCCTCTCTTGGCTCATATTCACATTTCCTTCCACAAGGCTGGCTGCTCCAGGGAGGGCAGATAACCCACATTTGCATCTCTAAAGGTGCAGACAGGAAAAAAGCCCCAGTGCATGCTGGGAGCCACAGACCTTTTTTCTGTTGAAACTTGCACAGATTTGAGCTCTGTGCATGCTTTTGCTGTTGAAGTTTATCAAAGGCAACATGGAAAAAACTGATGGCAAGGAGTGTAAGGCATTTGCTCAATATTAAAACTTGTATCCCCCCCGCTGCACCTTTATTAAAACACAATCCAAATTTGCAAAAGCTTTGACTAAGTTTGTATCCTCCAGCAGGATTTTATTTCCATCCTTAAAAGGGAAGGAAACTAATGGCAGGAAAATATGGAGATAAAGAATGGAAGGACTTCTTCAGACTGCATTAACCTGAACATTTTGGTGCACATGGCAGATGTTTCAAAATCTCAAACACTGTTTGCAAATTATGGAAGACATTAGGGATCCATTTCCGTAAAGTAACCCAGAGGCCCATCTGCAGTGGAAGCCAATCACGCCTCCCTCCCCTTCCCCTTCCCTCCCCGGCCTCTTGGGTCAGCCCAGCTCCGATTGGGAAGCGTAATGTGTGTCCACCTTTACAAGGCACTGATGAGAGTGCCGTTGTCACCCTTAAGTGACTACCAGCTGGTGCTATCAGATCAAAAATAGTTGGAAAAATTGAGAGGGACACAGAAAAGTAATCCTTTCAAATTGCTGCAATATTTACTGGAAAGGGAGGCTTTCAGGGGAAATCAAGCATGTAATCCAGTAAGCCCTGTGCCCAGTCCTCCCTCGTGCGCACAGGGGGACCTATTGAAATATGGTAATCGCCGCCATGCTGAAGCCCAGGAAAGGAATGGAAATGAGGAGCGCCTCTTGCAAAGCGGAGTGTAAGCACAAAAGAGGCTCGCTGCCTTCCCTTCCTTACGCTGGGTGATCTTCAGAACAGCAGCAGCAATGAAACCTTACTGCCGTGCTAACTGTGCCAACCAGCACCGGAAAGGCAGTGGACTGGTTTGGCACCCAGAGCCAAGGTGTAACTGCCCTTACAGGCAGGCAGCGGAAAAGTCACTTCCCAGCTCTCATCTGAAAATCTGATGCTTGCTCTGACAGGGGATTAGATTCTGGCTAACTTGTTGCTCCCATTACAGGATCAGTTAAGTCAATTGAGTTTGCCTCTTTGAACCTGCTCAAGTTTCCAGTCCTGTGTGTGCAGTGGGAAGGAGTGGGGACCAAACAAAGCTGATAGATTTGGAATTCCATCCTACTCTAACCTGATTATCTACTCATAGGAGACCAGGGAACCTGTAGGATGATGATGATGAAGATGATGGGGCCAAGGTACAGTGTACACTGCAGTTTGTGGTTGTAATTTGGACAGGTTGGACATATTGCTACAACGCACCTGTGCTTTTTCCTCACTGGGTGCTTTGTTGCTTACCAATAGGATCTCTGACATTTGGAGCCTAGGTGGAAGGGACTGAGCAACACTAATGCCGGAAAGGGGTATCTTCAGAAAGCATCATGGACTCTAACAAAACTATATTTGGAGAGGGGGGCTAAAAACAAACAAACAAATTGGAACAAGAGAGAGAAAATAATCCAAATGCAGAAGCACGGGGTCCTGTCTTATGAATATCATATCAAACATTTCATGGCATCACTGACCAAGAAACAGCAACCATTTCACAGAACTCATTCTAGAATCATTTTCTTCATCTTGGAAACATTTGTGGATACATTCTAGAGCATTCTTTCCTCTCCTTGTGCCCTCCAGATGTTTTGGCCTACAACTCCCAGCATTCCTGCCAGCTAGGGCTGATGGGAGTCGAAGGCAAGAATATCTGGAGGCACCAGGCTGGGGAAGTGGCTCTAAGGAGAAACAATCAAGTCTGTTGGGCAGGACTATTCCAGGGGAAACATTTGCTTGACCAGCATGAGAGAAAACTAGATGGCTCATTTTACTGTTCACATTCTGTCAGCCACTTTTTACATCAGCGAACTTTACAGGTATTGAACTACATTATGGACTTGAGTTTTGAACTGAGCAGTGTTCTCTTGAAATAGCATATTTATCCTGGACCTACACATTTTGTGTATTGTCGTGCATATTTTTAAAATCCCAATAGCATCAAAGAACAGGTCCAGCTTTTCTGGTACATCTGGCAATTGAACCCTAAGCCTAGGCATTAGGTCTGGCAAAATAAATAGACCTGAGCCCAATATGGTTCATTAGGCACTGTAGTGAAAGGAGAGCTTGGAGGTTATCTAGTCTAACATTGCCAGTCAATGCAGAAACCTTGCAACTAAAGCATCACCAAGAGACGGCTGCCCAACCTTGGCTTGAATGTCTCCAGGAAAGTCTATTTCTCTCGAATAGCTCTTGCTCCCAGGAGTTTCCCCTTACGTTTAGCAAAAATTTGATTTTCTGTTTCGTCTGCCTATCAGTTCTGGACTGGCTCCCCCGAGGGGCAGAAAACAAATGCCCTTCGTCTTCTCTGCAGCAGACCATGGCGTAACCTGCATAGAACCCTCTCCTGCATTCTATTCATGTGAACTGCATGGATTTTAGGACCATGGCAAGGGAGCAAAGCACAATAACTAAGATCGATCCAAGTCCCCCAACCCCGACGTTCATTGATTTCTGTGCGGAAGTGAATGCCTTTTGAGCTTCTGCCCCAGACACAACAGTACCACATTTGCTTACAATTGATGTGACTCCGTCTGTCAGGATCCTGGTTCATTGATCCGGGAAATACAAGAGAACTAACTGTAACCAACCTTAAGCATCTGTAGCTGCCTTTGGCTGTGGTAATTCCTCACCACCCTCATCTCTCCACTCGCACTTCGCTCTTCCTCCTTGTCTGTCTTAGACTGTAGGCCCTCTGGGGCAGGGGACTTTTTGTTGTTATTATGTGGGTTAGAAGAATTAGTAGGTACACAACAGGAATCACCAGCTTCTCAGGATAAGTTGTTGAAAGATATTCTGGGTCGATTGGTCAGGATGACGGAACTGGTATGCACCTGATAAAAAATTATTATGCTCATTTCAAATTGTTTGCTGCACTTTATTATTAATAAAATGGTAATGTAGGAACAGCAGCCATTTGAAATGGCAAGTGAGCCTGGAGGTCATCACCAACGGAGTAACTAGTCAGCCTGCAGCATGCGCCGGTTCGGGATGTTAGCAACATGTTTTCTCATTTACTCTGACCAGCTGAGGCCAGCATTTAGCTGGGATCTTCCATCACAGTGCAAAATAAGAGAACGCCACTTTAAATTTGCAGTGGCATCAGAGAAATGTCAGCTTCATGCAGAAAACAGACAGCGAGACACATTCCACCCAACCCAAGTCGTCACATCAATTCGAACTCATGAGAATGTCATTTCTGCTTTGCTTTCCTGCCCCTCCACTCTTCCTTCAGCAGCTTCCAACCCGAAAAGATATTTTCCTCCTGTTCTGGGGCAGCAGGGCTCCACCCTTTGATATCAAAGTCCCAAAAGATGTTTGGATTTCTCTAAGTGGTACTTCCGGCTTACTCTTAAAAACTGGCATGCTAAAATGGGCAGGGCAAGACTTTGGCATGTATACCAGCTTTTTCTCCAAGCAAATACATAAAAACATGCATACCTTTTCATCTGCCTTTCAGGAAAAGAATAAAACACAGCACAATACTGCAATCAATCACCACACTACACATAAATCAATAACTAAACTTTCACTGATTACATGAGGCAAGAGCTCTGCCTAAGACACTAAGCATTTTGATTTAAAATGACCCGAAGTGATTGTTAGCAATGCTGCCTATTAGCTAAAGGCTCATAATAGAATCAAATCATTGCATTAAAGTATTTGGTACATAATATTCATTTCTAATGTTACACAATTGCATTATCATTAAAGAGTTACTCTTGCTTGTGATCCTTTAATGGAACTCGTCTGCTACTATTTCTGTACTTTCTCAGTCACAGTGTAAGTAGATTCTAGAGCGGGGAGTGAGGAGGTTCAGTCAGTCCATGAAAATCTGTCACACCACGGCTATTGTGGCTTAACAGGTGTGTGGATCACCTATACACCTCCCTGCACTGATGGTATAAATAAATTCAGAAAATAAATACATAACTCATTGATTTGTCCCATTCTGTGCTACCATTTTGTGGGTCCCATTTAATGTTCTTTTACCCATCGAGGGTTCAGGCAGCTAGAATTAGAGATGTAGGGAAAAATGGTTTGGTTCGCATTCTAATGTGAACATACACAGTGCCACTCTTTCAAAACAATATGTAGACTGAAACTCAGTTACCCTTTTAAATTTGCAGTTCTGCAATGGAGATATTCATGAAAAAAAACCCTGCATACAAAAATGTATGTATTGGGGAAGCCATAAAAAATTCATGTCGATTCATGAAAATAATGTTTAAAATGCATTATATTAGGAAGATTACTTGCAAAAATGCCTATATTAGGCAAATGCATGTTTTAGGGGCAGTGCAGAGAAAGATGGGTATATGTGAATGTTTACCAAAAAAAATCTCAGCGTTCAGCACAAGCTGGACTTAAGAGTATGGTTTTCTTGAAGTCAGGATGAACTGGAGATTGCAAACAGAGAGAAACGCATCTGTCCATTCCTAGGGGGGATGTGAGACAGGCGCTTTCCATTGTGGTGCCAAGTAATGGAAGTTCTTATTCTTTTTGCTGGCCTTGTGTTAGAATTTTCACTGGGTCTATGGCACTGATGGGGAACCTTTTAGAGACCGAGTGCCCAAACTGCAACCAAAAACCCACTTATTTATTGCAAAGTGCCAACACTGCAAGAAAACCTGAAAACTGAGGTTTTAGTTTAGAAAAAACACCTCACAGCCAGCATAAGCAAATATGTTGTGGCTAATGAGTCGTGGCTCATGACATCATCGCCTGGCACCGCTACTCCTTTCCAAACATGCGCATGGTCCCTATGGGCGCTGTTATCTGATGCTTGGCTGCTGGGGCGATGCTGGGGCGACAGCAGAGAGGGCTCTGCGTACCCACTGTGGCACGTGTGCCATAGGTTCGCCATCACTGGTCTATGGCTTGGTTTAATACTTCCCCTCCTTCACATGGCACATATTGTTATTTTAATATATGGCTCCCAGAGCTTGGTTTGATTGTTTCTTTTATTGTAATCACCTTATTGATTGGCTATTGCTTTAACTGATATTTGTGAGCTGTCTCGGTAGCTGCAAGAGGCTCAATGGCAGGACTTAAATATTTAAATCAACAAAGAAATGCTGCTTAGAAGCAAACCAGCCATCCACCCTCCTTAATGCACTGGGCTAGATTAGAGATGAACAGATATTGTTAGATCCATTCTATCTGTGTTTCATAGCTTGTCAGACATATTTTTTTCCATCTTCCACTCATTGATAGAGTCATATTTTTCCCCCTTCAGAAAAGTGCACAGGAAAGTCTATAGCGATTGACAGAACTTTTGGTGCCAGATATTGCAATATTTTGTGTGTGTTTTCCATCATACCATCAAGGAGCAGTGTAGACATACACAAGGGAGACTAAAGATCTATAAAACATATTGTAGTTGCTTTAAAATTCTGTATATATTTGTGTATTTTTCCAGCAGCTTCTGTATTTTCATATGACCGCATACACTTTCAGGAAGCTAAAGAAATATTGTGTGTAAACCCATGGAATCCATGCAACTTGGCAGAATCCGTGGCACTGTGGAACTATTTCAGATTTCTATGACATCCCTAGGATTGAGCTACTTTTCCTCAGGTTGGATTTGGCTCTAAGACCTCTAGTTTCTGCTCTCTAATGCAAAAGAGGTCCTTCTGTTTCTCCCAAGCAGGCGACTTCCAGATGTGTTGGACTGGGCATGCTGGTGGTGTGGTCCAACACATCTGGAGGACATGAAGTTGAGAAAGGCTGGGGCACTGAGCAAATCTCTGTATTAGGAGCAGTAAAGATGCATCAGCTGCAACCTTTCCAGAAAGGATCTAGGTAATGGCATCATTTGCAAAATAAAAGTGTTAGGAAAGCTTGCAATGCTATGCTATGCATCTACTCAGGAGTCAGTTCTGTTAGGCTGAATACAGTCCTATATGCCCTTACCTATGATTAAGTCCCATTGAACTTAACCTGGCTTACTTCTGTGCAGGTATACATAGGATTGCTCTGCTAGACTATTTTTTTTTCCAAGAAGCAAAAGCTCTCACATTGAGACACAATATCTATTCATCTTAAATCTTCCACATTGCTGTGGTTTGTTCACATATTTACCATTGATTGGTATCATCGCCTTTGTATACTCTGTCTGGATACCTCTTCTTCCACCAGCACATGCACCTCTATAAGTGAAATTCATTCTGTCATTCGAAAAGACACACATTTTCCTGGCCTGTCATGTGCTGCCTTGCCACCAAGCAAATGCATTAGGTCACTGACATTTTGATATTTGCTGGCCAGGAGTAGCATAATCTAATCTGATGCCTTCTTTTATTTATTTCCAGATGCACTGGTAGGAGCCAGACACATCTCATTGCTACTAGCAACTGGGGAAAGGGAGATGAGGAAGGCACTTGTTTTAATATTTCCACGAGTCACTAATCCAACCTTTCAAAGCATGATAGGCATTCTGGAAACGAATTAAGACATCCTTGGTTTCCTTGTTGGTGGTCGTGGCATTGCAGGGCAGGAGAAAGGACATGTTCTTTTCGGAAGGTTTGCATGAAATATGCCAGCTGACACAGAAGGGATCCTTCTCTGTGCATCTAATGGGAAATGAGGTTTGTGGCAAAATGGAGATCTCCTCCGCAGTAGTGACTGAGCCTCAAGGCCAGATCCAGTCCACTGAGAATCCCCTTCCCATCTGTTGCCACCATGGAGATATGAGAGAGAGAAGAGGTGTTGGAATGCCTTGATAGCTTCAACCACAGGAATTGCTGGCATGCTAGGTTGGGGGTCAGTTGATGAGGTCCTGGCATTGCAATTATCGCATCCACTTTACGCCAGGTAAGGCTGGCTCCTAGCTGTGAAGTTCTCTGGGATGTGGGAAGGCATAAGATGTTAATGAAAGCCCAGAAAGATAAAAGTTGCTGTTGATGAGTAAAATATAGACTTTAAGCAGCATTGACTTGGTCCAGCTGTGATCTAGCGAAACGGATGTCGAGTCTGTATTTCACACTTCATTGAGAACATTAATATTTTCAGGAGGGCATTAGCATCCCATGGAATGATATTTTTAAATATGTTCAGCATTATCTAAACCTATTAAATAAATGCTCGTTATGTGTGAATTTTGTATCTGTTCCATGTGCATTGCAAACATAATCTTTATTCTAGCTTTTTTATCCGTGCAGTTATTACTTTTAGGGGTCCATTTCTCTAATGTTGTCATAGGCCACTTTCAGCATGGGTTGCCCATGGAACCATGGACCCCAGGATAACGTGGTTGTCAGTGTCATACAAATAAAATGATGGTGAAGATTCTGGTGACAGTCAACTAAATGCAGTTTCATTGCACTTGAGAAACAACTTCTTTTTTCTGTCCCTCTCAGATGATTCGGCCTGGATGAATTAGTTCCACTCTGCTGTATAGCCAGCCCTGTGTATACACATGTTGGAGTGTCTGGTTCTTAGTATTAGCCAATGCAACTTATAGAGAACTATCCCAGACATATTTTGTTAAAACAGCCATCTTTGCCCCCTCTACCACACTGCACACACCAGAAGGAAGACAAGAGGCAGGGAATTTGGGGCACCAGCGAACAGTTGGGATCTGTTATAGCCAGAGCCCTCAAATCTGAAAGCAAACCTAAACATATTTAAGGGAAAATCTTGGTTTGAACAGACAGAATCAGCCTTTCATGTACAGTATGTGAGGAATTGGGTAGATAGTGGGGTTTGTGCTTCAGATCAGCAAATAGGATTGGACAATGCATTTTTACTACGTCCAGTAATGTGGAGTAGATACCACTTTTCAATGAGCGCTGAGTAGCAACATATTCAGTGGTGAAACCTGTTGGTGTCTATGGATGGCCCATCAACAAGTTGTGTTTTGGCAACTCACTAACCGCCGGATAAATTACAAAAAGGTAATTGTTTATAATTGCTTCCAATTGTTCGTGCATGTCTTTTGCAATGTTAAAAAATGCATGTTCTCTGTTTTAGAGAGGAACAAGACAGAGAGTTGGAAAGTCCAGTATTGATCTGTGGAAAGTTACCTTAGCTTCCATATGTACTCTTTTGTAGATTTAAAACTGACTCAACAAGAATGATTTTAGGTGTATACCAAGCATCTCAGGGCTGGTTAAGAAAAATCTGGATGGCTATACTAGATGCTAGCAATTTAATGAGGATAGCATTTTGCCAGGCATGCTTTTCAGCTGGAAATCATTGGCCGCATAAATATTGTTCTTGAAAAATGTATGGGCATTGGAGATGCTTATGCACTTTTAAATATGATCCCTGCGATGCAGGGACTAACAGACGGATGTAAAAAGAGCATTAGAATAACCCTAGCCATTGAGCAAAAAAAGAAAAACAAGTGTATTCCAAGCTTGGAAGGCTAAACACCCATTACCTATCCTTCAGTGAACTAAATCTCTTACTGCTTTTGGTGCACTGGAACACCTATTGCATTTTTGTCCATTTTGCCTTGATAATTATTTAGATGTACGGTCTGTGTCTGTTAACATGTATTTTTGAAAGAGACATGTCAAAACATTTCCTTTCGAGCAATTGTGCTGTGAACATTTACTGCAACTGGATAGGTTTTATTCCTGTTTTCTTATGCTTTTGCTATTGGTGTTAGGATTTGTATTCCTCACTCTACTGCTCTCCCCTTGTGTTTGTTCTAATCGAAAACAAGTTGTGTATTCAGCTCAGCTGATGAAAGGGCAGCAGCTGCCTGATAGGACATCATCTTGGATCTGCCTGGTGGCCACAAAGCTGAACAGATCTGTGCTTTTCCTGGCCTGGGACAAGAGAGAAGGCAATGTCACTCCAGCCTGGCTGGCTGCCTGTTGCTGAGTTGAAGCTTTCAGAACACAAGGATGGTCTCCTCTTATATTTGGGCTGCTGCATCCTGCAGAAGAAGGTTGGTCAAGTGGGGCTTACTAGGAGCAGAGTCTCATGAGACTGCTGTGCAAGCAGCATCTCCTCTTCCACGCCACCTGCAGCAGTCTTTGCGCAGTTGCTCGTGATATGGAAGAAGGTTCTCAGTTGCACAGTCTTTGTTCCACAAGCGTCTGTGGACTTCTTCCCAGCTCAGCTCCCTCTGCAGGACCTGGTGAAGCAAATGTGGGAGTCCAGAAATGCTTGCAAGATGGATTCATCCCAGTCCTACCACACGGTACCTACCTACCTGATCCTGGAATGCCACCAATCAGCCAAGTGAACCCAGTGGTAAAGAGTAGGTGAAAAAGGGTGACTTCTCTGCCAATCATCAGTTACTCAAAAATACTCCACTCCACCATTTTGTAGAAAACCAGCTAATCCCTTACTATTGCACTGGACCATGGGTTGTGGGGAGTTGCCACAGAATGGTGGAAAGAGTCCAGGTGGTGTGTGTAACTGACTTGAAGCCTACTCACTGTCATGTTATGGCAGGTCAAACTGGGAGAGAGATTAAAAAGCAGATCAATAAACAGGCAAAGGTAACAGGAATGGTTTTACTAAGGGAGTTCCGAGGGGGAGAACTGAAGAGCATTCCAGGTGCTGATAAGTGTGTAATATGTGTGCATATTGCAGAGCCCAGTGGAAGTCTAAGGTCAGAAGCACAAAGGATCAATCGCAGAGCACAGTTAGAGGTGTGAGGTACTGAATTGAAGGAAGTCATGCTTTCTGGCACTTCCTGAGCCCTAGTCAGGACTCGCTTGCAGTTCATTACAGGTTCTTTGCCAAAAGGAGGGCCTTGCTCCAAAGGAGGATTTTTCTTTAAGTGGTCGCTCCTTCACTTGGCTATGAACTGAGCCAATACCTTCCAGTGCTGCTCTCGGGGGCTGGAGGTTGGAGTGTTAGTGTCCTCCTCTGACCTGGAAGCAGAGCTTTCCACATTTTGAGAGGGAAGATCTGAGGTCTTCTTGCTCAGTCCCAGGATACCCTGAAGTGCATTGTTTTCAGATTTTCCACATCATCATCTGAAGAGGATTCCTCCAATGGGGGAATGACATCCCCTGCCTCCCATTGGCTAGACACGAGAATCTGACTGGACTGGAATGTATACATCCTCCAGAACTGCATGGTAGAGGTGGTGAGGGTCTGTGTGTGTGGGGAGAGGTGGTGAAAAATCAGTATTTAACCCATGAAGAATGCAGTCTAGAGACCAATGCAATGGTTTATAAAGGTATCGGCAGATAGAACTGAAGGTACCATAAACCATGAATATCAGAAAGACGAATAATTCAGCCCTCTCTACTTCAATCTTTTCTTTTTACTGGTTGCCACCTTGGCTGTTTCAGAGGATCGTGCAGGGGGAAAAATACTTCCCAGTCACAGGCAACTGCTGAAGCGTCAGATTAAAAACACGTCATCTAAGAGTACTCATAAATTTGCCCAGCTCCATTTGAAAACTAATCATGTCCTCTGCCCTACATAGACTGTTCTTGGAAGACGACTGCAGAACTTTCCTCCTGTGATGGATAACATCCTTCATTAAATTTCATCCCAGAGCTCAAATAAGAAATATCAGAGAATGGAGTTCTTGACTTCTTTTCATGTTCCATGTGAACCAAATTTCACTCTTGATTATGGGTAGTTTTCAGTGGGAAGAAAGGTGCGTGGAGTTTTTTATTTTTTAAGATTTCGGCATGGCCCAATATACTCAGTTCTCAAAGGCACTGAACGGTGCCATTTTCCCCCTGGTTTCCTACAGCACATCCAGCTACATATTTTATTATTTATTTATTTATTTAGAGAACTTCTATGCCGCCCCATTCGCTGAAGCCTCGGGGTGGCTCACAATCATCAATAAATAACATAGTATAAAACAGTATAATTTAACAGTATAATTTAAGTTGCCTTGGCCAAAGAATAAATAATATTAACAATTAAAATAATGTTTGAATAAGAAGGTCTTCGCCTGGCACCAAAAAACAAATAACGACAGCGCCAAGAGGACCTCTCTGGGGAGCGCATTCCATAGGTGGGGCACCACCACAGAGAAGGCCCTCCTCCGGGTACTTACCCTCCTAATTTCCTTCACGGAGGTTTCCTGGAGAAGGGCCTCTCCCACAGATCTCAAGGGGCGGGAGGGCACATATGGACATAAGCACTCCTTCAGGTAACCAGGACCCAAGCCATTTAGGGCTTTATAGGTCATAATCAACACCTTGAATTGGGCCCAGACTTCAATGGGAAGCCAGTGAAGCTGACGGAGGACTGGAGTCATGTGAACATAACGCCCAGTCCCCGTCAGCAGCCTGGTAGCTCTATTTTGGACCAAGTGAAGTATCCGGACCGTCTTCAAGGGCAGCCCCACATAGAGCACATTACAGAAGTCAAGTCGGGAAGTCACCAACGCATGTGTCACTGTCACCAGGCAGTCGTTCTCCAGATAGGGGTGCAGCTGATGGATCAGCCGAAGCTGAAAGAAAGCGCTCCTCGCCACTGCTGTCACCTGAGCTTCCAGTGAAAGCTCTGGGCCGAGGAGCACTCCCAAGCTGCGAACCTTGTCCCTAAGAGGGAGTGCAACCCCATTCAGAACTAGATTCAATTCACCATCACCGAAGCTCGATCTGCCGACCAACAGGAACTCCATCTTGTCTGGATTGAGCTTCAGTTTACTGGCCCTCATCCAGCCTATTACCTTGGCCAAGCACTGGTTCAGCACAGTCACTGCCTCACCTGGATTGGTGGAAAATGAGAGGTAGAGCTGGGTATCATCAGCGTACTGATGATTCCACAGCCCACACCTCCTGATGACCTCTCCCAGCTGTTTCATGTAGATGTTAAACAGCAAAGGGGACAAAATGGACCCCCGCGGAACTCCATGGCATAGCTGCCATGGTGCAGAGCCATAGTCCCCCAGCACCACCTTCTGGAATTGGCCATTGAGATAGGAGCAGAACCACTGCAAAGCAGTGCCTCCGACCCCCAATCCCACTAGCCTATCCAGAAGGATACCATGGTCGATGGTATCGAAAGCCACTGAGAGGTCCAGAAGAACCAACAGGGATGCACTCCCCCTGTCCTTCTCCCTGTACAGGTCATCGTACAGGGTGACCAAGGCAGATTCAGTACCATACTCGGGTCTGAAGCCGGACTGAAATGGGTCCAGATAATCAGTTTCATCCAAGAATGCTTGGAGTTGTCCCGCCACCACCCACTCCAACACCTTGCCCAGAAACGGGATGTTGGCCACTGGTCTATAATTAGTGGCCATCTCTGGATCCAGTGATGCTTTTTTCAGGACCAGTCGGATGACCGCCTCCTTGAAAGGGGCAAGTACTCGACCCTCCCTCAGAGAAGCATTAACCACTTCTAAGATACAGGTCCCAATCCCGTGCTTGGCATTGTTAATTAACCAAGGGTCCAATAGGCAAGTGGTGGGACGTACTTGTTCAAGCACCTTGTCCACATCATCAGGCCACAATAACTGAAATTCATCCATTAATTTTGGACCAGACAGCGACATTGGTATCTCCCCAGAAGCCTCTGAATCACTAGTGGAGTCTAGCTCGTGACGAATCTGAGCGATTTTCTCCCTGAAATGCTTGGCAAAGTCATCACAGCGGGCCTTAGAGGGTGGAACCAGATCTTTCTTAGGGCCAGAACGGACCAACTCAGACTTGATTTTTCAACTCAGACTTGCAGTGGATGGCTTGCCTGATGTGGTACCTATTTCTCACATGGTGTAAGATGCCAAGTGTATTCTATGTGTAATTCCCAAATTTGAAAAGATGTGCAAATATACAAGATCGCCTTGCACTGAGATGATCTAGCTTAATGCAGTCTATTCTGACCAGGAGCAGAATTCCAAGATCTTTTCCAGTACTGATAATCAAATTCCTTTAAGCAAAAAGGGGGCAAACATGAAAGGTGTATGTTTGAAGTAATACGGAAATATATGCGTATGTTTCTCTCTATGTGAAAAACCTCACACAGAATGTGGACAGAAACAGATTGGTGCAGGCAAGCTATGAAAGAGTGTGAAATCCACAGACTGTCACGCCAATTTTTAAGATACTAATATCTTAGTATATCACCCTCCTAGAGGTACCTGAACATCTGTGCACTCTGAAGGAAGATAGAAAAAAAAATCTCAGGCAAAACAGTGCAAGCCATGAACTCCTGTAGGAACTAAGGTTTGAGAAAACTCCATTTTAGTGTTTTCTTTTTAACATGTGTTGGTTCAGTTTTAGTACCTAAAAGTTGTAATCTACCTTTTGTGGATATAGTAAGTACAATAAACAAACAACATTTTGTGTATTATTCCTGAAGAGGTGGGATATTTTAAAATAACTTTAAATATCGACTTTTAAACTGCTTTAGACACAAAACATAATTAAAATAGCTTTCAAGAGTGCATTTCTAACCCCCAGAGCTGCTGTCTAGAGAGGTTAAGCTGTGTTAGGTGAGTCCTACCAGCAGAAAGGAGGTCTAATGGCAAAGGAGCTACTTGGAGCCTTGTGGGATGCCTGAAGAACACCTTCTGGATATAGATTTATCACAGGTGGTGTTTCTGGCCTCAGAATAGTGTAATTGGGGTAGAAAAGAGTTCAGCTGTCAAGTGAAGAGGGCAGAACAGAGACATTGTCTTAGATGGAGTGCTTGGTTATGGGTCAGATTCCCATCTGGATGGATCATCAAAAAGAAAGTTCTAGAAGAACCTTTCTGGTATGTTAGCTGGTGTAGACACTGAAGACCTTTTGCCAGAAAAAGCATCCTAATTGCATGAAATACGTTCTCACCTGGACTTTATGTGACTCTTTCACCGTTGCCTGTCTTGAATCCTGTAAAAGTGAGATCCTGACTTGAAATCTGTCATTGCATTCGGCTTTGACTCTGTGTGAATTCTTGGAACCTTCTCTTGAAAAATCAAGTGACGATCATCTGTACCAAGGGCATGTGATTAATTGGGTTTCATAAATGCTGTAAGCTTTGCCTACAGCTCTGGAAAGTGCATCTGTGTACTTGATCTGCTGCAATGAAGAGATTTGTTGTTAGTTGTGTCCTGGGTTGTGTTGCCAATCAGAAACTGTGGATGCTTCTGTAGTGATACTTTGGAAGATGCTTGGACAGGCAAAGCCACACACTGGCCTATTAGTAACTTTCCCCCTTTTTTCCTACCAGTTGCTTCTTGTACAGGCTGTTACTTGGGGTGGAGCTGAAAGGAAGATGGATTTCTTACCTATCCCTCAAGGTCTACTTGGCCTTGTAGGGAGACCCCCTACAGTAGACATTGGTAAGGATTTTACTTCATTTCAGATCTGAAAGTTTACCAACTTTTGCAAAGCTGCATATTGCAGACAAAAACAGCCTGCAGTATTTTTATTAGTTCATTTATTCATTCATTTAATTGAAAAAAAAATCAGATGTGGGAGAAACCCGAAATTCATCCATCCACACCCAGGGGTTTCAGTGCTTAATTTTTAAGAAACTGAATTTGAATCTCCATGTAATCAACTATGGTAGTGCTGAACTGGGATTTCCACCTCTTTTATTATTGCTACTACTAGTAGTAGCATTTATAAGCTTTTCAGCTTTCACAGCTGTATATCAGGTGAGTGCATTGTGGATCTCTTCATGCTGGGAATACCCATCACTGTCCAATTCCTCCAGTAAGAAGAGGGGTAAGAATGTAATTTCAGGTGGTTGTTGGTTTATTATAATTTTTGAAAACTTTCAATGTTCTTTATTGCCTGTAGTAGGCCCACTCTGCTGATTTACTCACTCACATCCCTCCTGCCCCAGGTCATCTCTGCTCAAACACATTTTGCAGGTTTTCATAGTGCATCAAAACCTACTGCAGCCTTTTGAGTTGACATGGCTGCAGTATAACTTGGGCAGCAGCAGTCCAGCTTGGTTTTAAGCCTGGAAATACTTAAGATGCTATGTTGGTTGATATGAGAAACACTTTTTTCCCTTTGATGTGGGCACATTCATCTTTCCACTGCCTGGGGTATAGAGATTTCTGAGACATTCCATGGTATTATTGAAAAAATATATTTAAATAATAATAATAATAATCCATGCTATTATTTAAAAAAACTCTTAAGCTTCAAGGTACCAAAGAAAAGTGTGGCCAAAGACCTGTATTATATCATTTCCAATTCTCCCCAGAAATGCTATCTCAGTCTGTCATCAGCCTTTGTATCAATAGGGTACAAAGCCAGATAGAGGTCCTACAAATTCATAGTATGTCCAGTGAAAAACTTGTTTTCTGCTAAATAATAGTTAGATCTGAAATTCGGAATTCACTGAAGACAGAGCTAAATGATTTCTGGGTCAAAGGTAGCTGATCGATGAACCTGTTCACATATAACCAAAATCAGAAGCCAAATTATAAGTTAACTTGAGAAAGAGCTATTAATGCAATCGCATGTGTGTAGCATCTGGGGTGAGGAAGTGCTGTTCATGGAGAACCTATTTCAGCCTGTGGACCAAATTCAAATTTGGAGAAACTCTTAGGGCCATTACTGAGTGTGCGGAATTCGAAAGGGGAGAGGGCACAGGGAAAGGGGTTCAGGGGAAATGCAAAACAGAAATGCCAACCAGTGCCAGCTGATGCCAATGAAGTCACAACAGAGGCATTTCAACCTGTTGGAATGTGGCTGGGGCAACTGCACAAGAATGGAAAGCCACCAAGCAAGCAAGTTCGGAGCAGCAGCTGGCTTCAGAGAACCAGCTAATTCTTTTTATTCCCTTTCTGACAGCTGATCATATGGCCAGTTGGTTTCTAAATCCAAGCTTTCACCTACTATGAATGCAACAGAGTCAAAAGGACAAGGAAAAAAAGAAGGCAGGGAGGAAGCAAGGAAGGCAGGCGGGCGGGCAGGCGGGCTCCAAAGACTAAAGCATGGGCCTCCCCAAAGGAAACATCTTGTTTTCAAAGTTGTGCGCATCGGTGGTTTGATTTACAAGTATTGATGAAATGGTGCTATGGTTGCTTGCCTTGCAGTTACTCCAGTCACTGCCTGCTGCCAGTTCTCCAGGCGCTATCGTGCATCAAGGACATGGTTCGCTTTTTTCTGAGTGCTTTGCCCAATTGGCAGTGAGCTTTGAGTGTACCAGGAAGCTTGGAGCAAAGTTGGACCTTGCAGGGTTTCAAGGGAGCTACTCAAGATTAAAGAATTAAAAAGAAAGGTAATTTTGGCTTTCTGCTTCCCTGACAAAAGAGGCTTTCTAGAATCACCTCAAATATTAGCATTCTAGGGAAGAGTTACATCTTTTGATGAGATTTCTGGATCCTTTTTCCTCTATGGGAGATTATATACGGAAAGGGCAGGGAGGGAGGGGGAGAAGGGGAGAGAGAGAGAGAGATGCTTTAACTATCAAAGATTTAGGGCAATAGTTTATGCATTGTGAAGCTGAAGTATAAATTAAATATATAATTAGGCATAGGTGGAATTTAATTTAAGAATTTAATTTAAGAAGGAATTAAACTTCTCTACACTGAACTGGAGAAGGACAAGAAGGTAATGATTTTCACCTCAAGATGACTATTATGAACCATTAAGCTTTGTATTTTCAAGTTAGGTAGCATGAATTTTGGTGAGATCGTTATGGTGTACTACATCACAGATGTACAATGGGATATAGAATTCTTCCTATCTTTTATCCATATCCTATCGATAGCAAGTCCCACTGATTTCTGTAAGACTTGCTGTTAGGTAACAAAGGTAGAGAGCATTAGCTTTGTTGTTGTTATGGTATGGTCTGTTTTTCGGTTTTTTGTAAGCCGTCCGGAGACTTAGTATTGGGGCGGCCTATAAAAACTTCAAATAAATTAAAATAAAATTAATTAATTAATTAATTTCCCCACCTGCTCAGGGAATTCTAAGAAGGAGGCAATGATCTCTGCACCTGGATTCTCAGCACACTTGCTAAATTTGGGCTCTGGTGAGGCTGGGGAGAAACTATGACCATTAAGTTTGTAGAAAGCCATGGTGTATTCGTGCTGTAGAGGTGCCTAGAGAGAGGACTATCTGAAGTAAAAGCAATTCCCATGCTGCACATGAGGTTAAAGCTGGAGAGGCCCTCAGACACAGACAGGGCAAAGTCTATAGCCTGAAATAGTTTTCAGCCAATTACTGCTAACCAGCATTCATGTGCTTCATGTCACAAGATCAAAATGTAAAGCACCCAGTTGCCGAGGTGGCTTGCAGTGCTTCAAAGCAGGTAGACTGAGGCCAGGTGACAAGGCAAGGGGTAAATCCCTGCTTTTAAGGTTATTAAATTATACATTTTGGATGGGGTATCAAAAGTAGGACCTCTCACTCTTTGCTCTCTGAGTATTACAGTTTCTTTTTTACAAAAGCAAACCAAGGTGAGTGCTCCATTTACCAAACACACATTCAGTGAAACCAGACACTTTCCATCTCTGTCGGCTAACGCCTTCCAACGCCTTCGCTTAGAAGGGTGTTTTTTTTCCTTTGTAGGAAAAAGCACATATAATGCCATCAAATGTCATTCAGGAATTTATGCAGTATAAAAATTCATGCCCATTTCAAGTACTTTAGCAGCAGGGGGCTCAATCAAGCAACTCAACAAGCAAGACCCCTTGGCTCTCTCATCACCGAGTGCCTGACACCATAATAGTTACATCTTTAACTTGGCTGTGTCTACTAATTGTGTCCCTCTGGACATACGAGGTCCCTTGTGGAATAAGTTCAAATTGTCCTACATTGTATGTGCCTGGAGCTACTCCAAATGAATCTCATTCAAAGTAAATTTGAAGAACCTTAACTCAAATGACTGCACTCGCTTAATATAAAACAACATTTCTATATCTACCTACCTATCTATCTATCTATCTATCTATCTATATAGAGAGAGTGTGTGTGTGTATAGAAAGAGAGAGATTAGTACTATTTGAGCATTATTTTAGCCAGACATTTGAGCCTAAAACAGATGAGCACACTGCATGTCTCTTGTGGATTAATTAAAAATACTTCAGATCGGTATTAAAGGTGAGTCCTTTAAAAAGTTCAAAACAAGTATGGCCTTGCTCAGCTTAGGATGTGGGACTGCTGAACACCCCCCCCCCCCGCATCTTTTCGGAAGAGCAAGTTTGCAGGACGAAAGGCACATAGTTGGAAACTTTGGATGAGATGAGGTCAGCTGAAATGCTGTCAGTTTGTTTGGAGAGCATCACCCTGAAGGAAGTGGGTGAAGTGAAGAATAGGAAGCTCTGACCGTCATGTATGTCGCACAATCAGGTTGGGACCGCCTTGCCTGGAATCTGGCTCACTTCTGCTCATGGACTTCCACTTGTGCTTCTCCCTCTTGTGTTTGGCCCCAAGTAAATCAAGCAAGAGAAAGTCTGTGAACACCCACAGAACTCCGTCTTCTACAGCATGTGCGGAGGAAACAAAGGCTGCCGGTTACGTGCATGGCAGAGGGATGCCACGTGTGCTGTGTTGAGTGCCACAAACATGCTCAACACGCTTATCAGGAAGTCTGACTCATGGCCATGAGAAAGCAGGCCAAAGTCCAAGGTGCTGAGCCCAAGGAATCACATGGATTCCCCCTGCAAAACGTCCCTCACTCATCCCGTCCTGCATTGACAAAAAACTTCCACAGCCACTTGCTTCATGGGGCAGAAAGGGTTGGATCAACTGTGCTATCAGAGTAATATTCACCCTTCCCTCCCACAGCAGCTCCCCCCCCCCAATAATAAATGCTATGTAGGACTCAGGAGACTTTGCTGAATAGGGTGAACTGTGGAGCTTGGGGGAAGGGAGAGCCCCCCAAACTTGGATGGAGGGACTTTCTATGAATGGAAGGTCCCTTTGCGGAAGGTTCCTTTCTTTCATGCAAGGCAAATCTTGGATCCAGCCTCATAAATGTTACAAGAACTGGCTGGATTCAAACTTAGTTGAGAAATCCTAGTGAAATCCATCGGACCTATGTACAAACTTACATCCCATTAATTTCCTTAAATCTACTCTGGGTATGACTAGGACTGGATCTGGTCTATTGTCTTCTGATCTTCACCAGCTCACTAGCAGCAATCTCACAACAATTTGTGCAGAACACTGCATCATTTTCCTGGTTTCCTGCCACTGATGGAACAGGTTTCCATTGATCCACAGGCAGCTTTGGGATCTGTTAAATCAGCTAAAGGAGAGGTGTATTACAAAAGCACACATTCTTCTAAATGTACAATTAGGAAAGGGTTAGCTTTGTCAATACTAGTTCAATACCAGCTTGGATTTATTGGAGGATATCACTGCATTCCTGCTGATAGTTGGAAGAGATTTCCTTATACTAAGGTAGACAGGATGGCCATGTCCTGAGACAGAGCAAGGCGGCTGCCCCCAGAAAGGTGAGGACTTGGAGGACAGAGCTGTGCATATCGCATAGCCTGCAGCCCTGCACCTCTTACGCTAGACTGTGTTTGTTGCGTATCCTGCCCTCCCTACAACACACATAGACATACCCCAATTATCCTGTAGCCTTTTTGAGTAGATAGAGGATGCTGTCTTGTAGATTCAAGCACAAGTTTGGTTGGCTTTTTCTGTACATGGAATGAGGCTGGGGAACTCGATCCTCCTTGTCCTTCACTTCAGGAAGCGAAAGGTCTTGGACTGACCCTACATTAGACCGTGGATGCACCTTGCTCAGAATGGCTCCTCTGAGGTGCAGCAGTTCCTTGGATTCTCAGGCAGGGAGCAGTCTTTCTCAGCCTTGCTATGAAAATATTTCTTTGGAAGGAACTGTTATGTGATGTGCTCTTGCTGAACTCAAGTATGAACTTGGGCATTTTCCAGCAAATCCTACACACCTGCTTAGAAGGAATATTTAGACATAGGTGCATAGAGCATTCATGCCTAAGAAAGCAATGCTTACTCAAAGAGATCATCACCCAACCACTGTTGAAGAAGTTAATGCTACAATGGTGTATTTATTGGGATTCACTGAGATTCCAATCTACAAACTGATTTGGGAGGAATTAGTTGAACAACCTGAACTGTCGACACTTTCACTAATTGGGGATGATTTCATTGAGCTGGACCTTGGTGGAAAATGAGCTGCATTCTTGGCAAAGCTGAGCAACAGGCTTAAAAGGAGTTTCTGAGATCGTGGGAAGGCATCTTCTCAAGGCTTGATTGTGCGTACACACACACTAGGGGGAAAGGAATGGGGCTACAATTTGTACTAAGAAACTTCAAGAGCAAGACAACTTTCTCCAAGCTGAAGCCCTGGAGATCTAGCAAATGCTTCAACTCCTGATCTCAGGAGGAAAACAAGGAGCCTTGACTACGACAAGCAGGTAATCCATCAAGGAGTCCAGTGATTTCATTCAGAAGGTGATTGATCCTTCAAAGAATTCAGCATGGACCCTTCCTCTGGAATGAGAGACTCTGCCCAATTTCAGCAGAAGCATGGTACTTACTCCTGGTGAGGTATCTGGTGATCTCAACAGCTGGGTTCCATGCCTCTGGGAGGAAGGAAGTATAAAAACCCAGACCTGAGATTTTTCTACAGTGCAGAGAAAAGCTGTGGCATCACCAATTTGATGGATCAATGAGTCAGTGCTCACAAGCACCAGAAGTGATGCTACTTACCCTGGGACCAGGTCTGAGTAGGCCATTGAAAAGAAGGTACTTGGGAACTAAGGTGATACTTGCTACAAACAAAAATCCTACTTGGTCCTTCCTGCTGACCTCAGCCTCTTAAGAAACTGTGCTCATGCTAATGACTATCTTAATGTGTGCCAATGTTGAAGTCCAAGGATCCAAGATGGGTGGATGATGAAGCTCACTGAACCTGTAGCCACTGGAGAGGCTGCCTAGGAAGGGCAGGCTGAAACGGTCTCCTGAAAGTACCTCCTGATGTCTCTTGCTCAGGAAACAGGTGTCCTATGGTATGTCATGCAATCCAATTGCGACTTTCTGCCAGGAGAGGGCAACACCTGGATGCAGCCACCCCGCAACACCTGCAGCCGCCCTGCCCCAGCCCCCATTTCCGTTTCCTCCCACCATGCCGCTTAATTTGCTAGATAAATTTGGCTGAGGAACAATAATGATTTTCCTTCAAAACTAGATATTTAGGAAACATGGACGTTGTTTAAAGTAAAATAGTGATCCTTAGAGGCTTCTGGGATTTTGCTTTATTTTCTCCCTAGATATATTGCTTGAAATGAACATTTACGGAGTTGCAGCATTTCCCACCCTACTGCTGAATTTCAGTGACAAATGCAGCTCCACAGTGGTCATTCTGAAGAGTGTGCAACCTGCCCTAGATTTTGGGGGGCAATTGGCCCTTGGACCGGTGGAAGCTGCCCATTCCTGCTTTAGCCCAAGCTTATTGTATCGTGTCTTCCTATGTGCTGGTGGGAAAGCAGTTGTTATTTTTGTCTCTTGGCTTGGAGAATACCAGTCTACATCCAGACTAGACTGTTGCAATGAATGTCACATTGGGCTACCTTTGGAAAGGGGTTGAATACTAACTGCGATGCATCAGGCATGGGACAAAATGGGCCACACTGAGGTTTTGCATCAGCCTCACTGCTCCAAGCCTTCCAGGCAGTTCTGAGGTCCAATTCAAATCACTGCTGTGCAGGAACACCTGCACTTAACTGCAATGGTTCTGTAAACCGTACGTCATGTGTCCTTTGTAAGGCAACCATTTAACTATGTAGACTGCTTTGTTTCTGCTTTGTTTCTGATAAAGGCTTGTGCAGAATGTGACTGGCATTCTTTAGTGTGTGTGTGTTTGTGTGAGGGAGGGAGGGAGGGAAGCATTGTTGGAGCCAGGGGTCAGACTAGATGGCCCAGGAGGTCCCTTTCTAACGCACTCTGTTTCTATATTTCTATTGTGAAAACTGCAAGAT
Source organism: Varanus komodoensis (assembly GCF_004798865.1). NCBI lineage: Eukaryota > Metazoa > Chordata > Lepidosauria > Squamata > Varanidae > Varanus > Varanus komodoensis. Next base: position 16,086,255 of record NW_025335440.1, on the reverse strand, counting down.
GGGGACTGGATCCAGGAAATTCAATTCTGATTGGATGGAGATTCCAGTGCGGTAAAAGTGAGCAGCTGGAAAATGAAAGTTAGGGCATCACAGAAGATGCAGGTAGATTTGTGGTAGTTAGAAAAGGTGAGGTTCTGCTGGTTGGTGTGTGGTGTTGAAAAAAGGACAAGGAAAAAGCTGAGGAAAAGTTAATAGCCATTCATTCTCTGTGGGATAACCTTGGGTAGCTGGTGAAGATCAGTAGAAGGAAGCAGCAGAGTGTGTTATGCCAAGAGGCTGCCTTAAGATCTTGCCAGAGGAAGAATTTACAAGCAAGAAGAAAAAAGACATCTTAAAAATCGGGGTCAGGACTCGGCACAATATCACCTTAAGTCCCATTGATTTCAGAGGTCCACCTGAGCTCTCCAGATTCCCTGGATTACCGGAATAGTGCACGTTCTCTTTGTAGACTCAAGTTTACAAGAATAACCTTGGATACACATGGTGCATAAACCGCAGAAAGGCTGGGACACCGTTGCAAACATTCCCAAGGTACACTAAGTGGTAGTTTGCCCTAAACTTTAGGCATGAAGCAATCTGAGGTCATGATAAAGTCCTCATTTGACCTTATTCATCAAGGTCAGTCTGTAGGCCATGCTGAGATAATGGCCCAGTCATGTGGATTATACCTCTCTAAATAAATGCAATTGTCATATCAATGCAATTTTGTGACTCCAGAGCTTTTCTGTCCCCTCCCCCGCATCCTTCCTGTTTTCCAGCCTCGCTACAGCTACCATTATTGTAATGTTCAATCATCTCACAGACATTCTTTCAGTGTCTTATTGACTAGAATTATAACTGCTATTCTCCTCTTATAATAGCTCTGATTTTTATTCAAACAATTCAGGTTCTCTCCGACCAGCAGAAGAAATGGCAGAACAATGTAATTATGCTTGCAATCCCTTTGTTCCCCCTTTCATCTCCATGTCCTCTTAATGGATGTGCAACTATCTCAAAGGGAAGTGGTAGATAAGTCTGAAGAAAAAGAGAGTGTTGTTTCCAGAATGTCCAAAATACGTAAATAAGAAGTCCATGAGGACAATACATATGGCCTTAGAGTTCTATAATTTAGTCATCTGGGTGCAATATACCCTGTAAAATCAAGATTGCATTTTATATTTCAGAAAAGAAATGTTGTAATTTTCTGCAAGCTAACTAGATGGCTTTGTGTGCTGGTCTGTTTTCTACAAACACATCTGTCTGCCTTCCCTACTCCACTTTGCCAGCAAACACCAGAATGGCATTTCTGCATGCACTCTCAACAGAAACCAGTGCTTCAGAGGAGTCTACAAGCAACCACTTTCAGAACTGGTGGAAGTATTTGATTTGCTCAGGAAGCCCTGAGCAACAGGGGCTTCAGGGCTAAATCTGACCTTCCGAAAAGTGCCCCAGTTGCCACGTCAGAGGCCAAAGCGTGCACGGCAAGTGGCTAGTGGCTATGACCATTGGACTTGATGCCAACTACTTAAAAGTGCAGGTGGTTGTGTCCCTGTACCTCCCACCTACACTTCATCTAGTTATGCAATGAGCTACCACCTTCCAAGCCCAGCAGATGACAACTCCAGGGGGTAACCAGTCTTCCCCAAGCTAGTGCCTGCTAGATGTTGAAGATGGGAGTCCCCCAGCAGACCCAGCAGTTGACCAGAATCCTGTACTGCAAAGCACTTGGATGTCACCAGTTTGGAGAAGGCAGGAGAAGAACTATGCAAGACGCAGACCTTGACGAGAAGGGCTATAGCTCAGTAAAAGAGCTCATGCTCTGTATGGAGAGGATGCCAGATTCAACACCCGGCCTCTTTAGGCCAGGCTGGAAAAACGGACTACAGCTCTGGGGAGCTGCTAACACCCAGTGCTGCCACTACTGGGCCAGCTAGACCAGTTGTATGACTCAATATGGGGCAACTTCCGATTCTCCAAAAGGACCAAACTGTTTTATCATATTTACATGACCAGCAATGAGATTATTGGCAGGTGACTTCAGTTTCCCTTTAGGAAAAAGGGAATCCCATAACCCCCTTGCAAGGAAGGTTATCCTAAGAGTCAGTGACTGCCCCAGTGACTGTAACCCAGTGAGCTTCATGGGGACTAGAACCCTGGTCTGTCCAGTCCTATTCCAACCTCTATCTTCTACACCACCATGGAACCACAACCCACTATTCCTTTTTCCCATTGTGATGCCGCTCGTCCATGTGACTCAGTGAAACATTCATTTGCAATGTGCATGACCTACAGTGGAGCCGATCCATTATCCAATTCATTTTTAGGTTTCCAAAGTGGGTGCCTTTCTAACAGCTCATCTTGGTTGTTTATATAAAAAGGTCAGGAAAGCAGAGATCTGGGTTAAAGCTTGCTTCTGAATCCATACGGACGGCCATCTGGAGCCGTGGGTGCCCACATGTTGCCTTATTTCTCCCCTGACATTTCGATTATCGTTCCTTCCCTCGAAAAGTGTGACAGCAATAGCCGAGATGGGGAAGATACAGAGCGACTGTGCCAACCCTGACATTTATTTTGAGGATGTTATGCATTGACTGCCCTGGCGTTTCCATGGTGGACCAGTGAGCTGTCCTGTCCTAACAAGTAAGACTGGTGTGTGTGCCTGTGCATTTCTTGCATACGTTTGATCAGGCATCACGATCTCTGGAGGTGTCCCACTCAGAAGGAAGAGACTTGTTATTAAGTTGTGTGACTGGCGAAGGCACAATCCTATGCTTGTTTAGGTAGGGACAACAGAAAGGCCTTCTGCCTGTTGGCAGGTCTTCTGTTTAAACATGCACAGGATTGTGACCTGTGATTCTCTGCATATGTAAAAGGAGTCCCTGTGGATTTTTCTCTGCTTAGCCAATGGCTAATAGGGGGCAGTGCACATCTCCTTTTCTAAGGCCATGAGTCAGCACTGTCCAAAGATGCTCCCGTGGTCTTGTGACCAGCAAGATGTCACGGAGCACTGTCACCTTCCCACCAATGCGGTAACTCTTTACCTACTCTCATCATGTGCTTTTCACTGCTAGGTGGGCGAGGAGTCAGGGCAAACGGTGGGAGCTCACTCCATCTGGAGTCTCTGCATGTGTACTTGACAGAAAATCCCACTATGGTCAGGAGAGCTTAGGGATGGATGAGAATTTTGTTACAGTTCAGTTGCAATAAGGATTTATTTAAATTCTCAGTGTTTTATATTCATAACCAAAACAACTTGGGACTTCATTTAAAAAAATGAAAGGGGAAGAAACCAAAACTGACAGACTCACCCATCCGGTTCTAGCTCTTAAGATCCAGGTTTGAATCCCTGTTTCGTGAGCCACATTCGTTCTTAACCAGAACTGCCACCTATGGCTTATGACTGGCTCCTCCTTATTCGGTGCTATGCAGCAAGCAGAGAGATCTTGTTTCTTCCCATACTAGGAATACATGTCCCTATGGGATATGGGATTGGACTGCCACACATGGATAAGAATCTATGTTGTAAGCCGACCCGAGGCTTTGGCGAATGGGGCGGCATAAAAATGTTTTAATAAATAAAATAAATAAATAAATCCAGTTTCAGTTCATGTTTGTTGCAAATAGACCAAAATGTGCAAGATTAATGTGCAGAATAAATATGGCTTACTTTTCCCCCAAAATAAACAAAAAGATCACAAAAGGTCCACACGTGAACACATAGAGAACATCTGGAACTCCGGGGCACTTGCATCAGCATGCAACTCCCCCATGGGGTGGCGCACCAAATTTCTAGTGCCCTATGGTTTTTAGGTCCCATACTAACTCTGTCCATCCAGGCTGGATAATGAATCTGCCATGGCAGTTCCACTTGAGCTTTGCTCGATCTTCCTCTGCCGTGGTGTGTTCCTTTATCTTTTATTCTTCTTTGTCCTTGACCTCTGACTTGCTCCTTGAGAATGTCTGATATGACCTTCAGTCCGGGCTTATTTCTTTGAAGCATTTTGACCCTGCTATTTATATGAAAAAGGTTTATATGGAAAAGCAACCTACAAAGAACAATAGCTATTTTATCCCACTAGTCAAGTTTCCACTTTAAAAGACACGATACAACATTGCAGATCCTATTTCTTTGATATATAGACATAGATGATATAGATATAGAATTAATACAATTAGGTGGAATAGATGTAGCCCAAGGAAAGGAGATATCAGAAGTTGCTCATCTCTCATCAGATCCAGTGGAGTAGTCCTACTTCCCTCTCCTCTCACAGTTCAGCCAGGGGAAAGTGGCTGGAAGAAGGGCTCTGATGGAACTGTGACCAAAGGCAGCTGGTGTGGGTCACCAATCCCAATCGGGCCTGGAATCTAGAAAGGGTTGGGACAATGAGGCTGCAAACAAGCTGGTCTTCTCACATTATCTTGCACTGACTGCACCAGTAATGTATACAGAATTGTAGTTCATATCACATATATGTAAGCTGTCCTGAGGCTTTTTTGCGAATAGGATGGCATAGAAATATTTTAAATAAATAAATAAATAAATCAGATCTAAATGAAATTTGGTCCCTAGCCACTCTTAGTTACCCTTCAGTATAATGAGAGGCCAATCCTGAGCCGGGAGACTTTGCTCTGAAGCTAATGGGTCTCAAGGCATAGACCTTTCCAATGTGATGAGAATTCTGACTGGTGCAGTCTCTGGGCCCTATTTATACTCATTAATCCACCACCTATTAATCCACAGACACTGCGTTAGCTCATGGATGGTAGAGATGGATTCACAAGTCGGTAGACTATCTCACTGTGGATGTTGCAGTAGCTCTGGGTTCATTGGCCATATGCCTCTTTTATTCCACATTGGCTGCTTGAGCTAGTGCTATGGGGTTCTGAGACTGTTGACATGACAGTTGCTGACTCTGGGCTGCAAGGGCCTCTTCACTTAGCTCAGATGGTCTTATAGAACACTTTCTGCATCCTGTCATGCCCTGTAGCTCAGAGGCTTGCTGGAATCCATCATCACTTGTACAGCATTGAACAAGGGGAGAGACCTGGCGGCCTTATGCTTCCCTCATTCTACAAGACGCATCCATGTAAACTTTAATACGTACTATGGATACAGAGGTGCTGATGCATCTATGATACAATATACAGTTAAATGTGATGCACAAAATGCCATGCCTAGTCTTGCAGAGATGACTTCTCAACAGAACTAATACTGGGCCTGCTTTCCTTCTCGCCTTTGCTGCAGATGCATCCTTTAATCTTTCTGCTGGGTTCTTCCGTGGTTTCTGAACCATGGCAGGCTGTGGCCCAGGCCCAGCCCCAGGCCCTTATATGTAACCGCTAGTTTGGATATAAAAATAATAATAATAATAATTTAAAAGAGTTAGCCACAACCATGGAAGACAGGTGGATCAGCAATTGTTAGCTGTAACAGCAAAACAAGACTAGCATGTTCATGGGTTAAAGTGATACACCTAATCTTTCTACGCAAGGTGGGCACAAAGTAAATTTGAGATGTTTTGTATCCCCGACACCCAGCATCTCTGACCCATTGTACTTGCTCGCAAAGGCTTCTGGGAATTATCATCCCAAACACCTGGACATTTACCCCCAGCCTATTTTTATTTGGAGGCTCTCTAACCCTAATAAATATATGATTTATTATATTGAGATGTTCAAATGAGCTCCACGGACTTGAGCTAGTGCTATGGGGGGCTAGTGCTCTGAAATCCATCCTGAAGCTCTTTCTGACCCAAGTCCATATCAGAGTGCAAGCTTTTGGTTTGTCTGCATGAAAAGCCACACATATCTTTATTTGTATTTTTCAAAGGTATTATCAATGGTGCTCAGCTCAGAAATGTGCACAGACTTCTTCCATTGATTTAAGAATATTTGTCTGGATTTTTAAAAAAAATATACATTTTTTAAAATGCATGCTGTATGTCATCTTAGAAGATTGGAAATGTAGGGGCCTGAACTTCAGGTTGGTCCAGAAGGTGTACACTAGATAAAGCCTGATGAATAATGAATTGAACAACCTACTCTCACTCGTGCCAGAGTGAAGGACATGGAACAATGAATTTAAACTACAATACACCAGGTGCAAGCTAGACAGAAGGAAAAATTTCCTGAGTGTCAGAGCAAATGACAGTGGAACCAGTTGCCAGTAGAGGCATGTTCTCCCACACTGGAGATATTCAAGAAGAAGACAAACAGGAACAAAAATTTTCCAATCTCCTAAGCCCAAAGCCTGCTTAAATAATGTCACTGTCACCTATTCCAGTTTACTCATCTGAAGGCTCCCTTGATCCGGAATACGATAAGCAGAACTGAGGATAAACTATCACTGGGCAGAAGGGATTTCTACAAAGCACACAAAAGGATACACCGAGCACTCAAGCTGAGACAGCCAATTATTCCTGGGTGGTTCGGTGTAGAGAAGGCAGCCCTTGCCCACAGCAGCTAGGCCAGTCTTGGTATTTGCTTAAAAAAAATCCTCAGAGTGCCAGCAGAGTCCATGCCGAAATGGTGGAAGTTGGAGACATGGAAAATGCTATGGGGAAGAGGCACAATCAGCTTATTGAACATCTCGAATCTGGCCAACTAGCCCCAATGCCATGATGCTGTGTGTGAACACAGTGTCCTTGTTATGTGCCATCAGGTCTGACTTATGGCCATCCTATGAATGAGTGCCCTCCAAAATGCCTTCTCCTTGACAGTCCTGCTCTTACAACTCCGAGGTTGTGGCTTCCTTGATGGAATCAATCCATCTCCTCCTCCTCCAACTTTCCCTGGGATTTTTGCCCTCCCAGTCAGTCTTGCCGTCTCATGAAGTACCCAAGGTATGACTGCCTTGGCTTCATCAGTTTTGCTTCCAGGACAAGTTCTGGCTTGGCCTGGTCAGATCCAACATGCCCACCTTCCCCTTGGACTGGGCGCAAAGGCTGCCACTTCCCTCAATCACTCCATCCCATCAAGGGAAGATAAGTTAGGCGCATCCAAGGATTTCTCGTGCAGCGCTACATCAGATGAAATGTTTCTGCAATGCAATGCCACTGCAGGAGAAGGCAACTTTCATTATTTGTAAATGCCAGGAAGTGCTGCTTCCAATTCGTGTTGACAGTTGAAGGAGAAAGGATAGATCTTCTCACAGATTCAAAAGTGTCACTGCAGAATTTTAGATCCAGACTTAATGGTTCCATGGGAACCACCCTATGCTTCCTCTGTGAAGCGCAGAGCCATGAATCCCCCCCACCTTTACTCCAAATACCATTCTGTGCTTCAAAACTCCTTCTACATTCCTGATATAAAAGACTTTTCCAACCCTGACTAAAAAGATATAAATGCATTTTAAATTTACTTAAAGCATAGCACTATCATGCCTATATGAATAAAAAATAGTGCATCTTTCTATCTGCTCATCTTTGGTTGGTCATTGGTGGGTGAGGTGCTGAGGACTGAGGACCCTGGACTTTTATCCCATCATCCCCAACACTGTACTGCGTACGCTGGATGTCAAGGAAGAGATGGATCTCTCCAAAGCATTCTGAAGCAAGAAAGAAATGGAATTAATAAAATAATTTCTCTGCTAAGTTTTGCACAACCTTAGTTGTGCATGAAAAGATAATGTTTCTTGGGAAACTTTAAAGTTCATTTACTTTTCTCAGTTGTTTTCTCCACTGGCAGCTCTTTTTCTGCCTTGACAGGCACCATCAATATTTGGAAGCAAAACCATTTATTCCCAAAGCCCTCCCCCACCCAAGGCAATTTTAAAGTATTCCCATCAGCATTAAAACATTTTGGAAATGTTTTGGAAGAGCTGCTAAATTGAAAGAGCAAATGTAAAATGATTCAGTGTCTATTTTTGATTCTACGGCTCCTTTTCTATAATTCTGGGGGTCCATAAATTACAGACAATGAAGAATAAGGTCTAGAATAAAATGGAACATTAATCTAAAGAGTGACTAAGCAGATAATGCAAGAATCGCAAGGCTGGCCTTTTCTCTAACAGGGCCTGAGGAAAGCTGGCCCATGCCAACCCAGGGCTTTTTCCTGTTTTAATGGCTAAGGGCGCAACAGAAGCCTCACCTGAAAGCCAGGCGAGGGAGTCGCAGGAAGTGTTATAGGTTCTGCACTGCCGGTAGAGATGGAGGCATTTACGACCCAGACTCTTCACGGCGTTCTTGTAGAAAGTTCCCTTGGCATAGCTGTTCCACCAGCAGAGGAAGGCACGCTGGGCTCTGACACAGAGGTCCCACACAGTGGCAACAACATGGTGCCCCTGCATGTTACTTCATGCCCTCATCAACTCCTGTTGTCCTCCCTTCTTATTTCTATTCTTAATTGTATTCTTAATTCTATCCTCATTTCCCTCAATGAAAGACACAGTTTCTTCCAGGCAATGCTGCAAACACAACCACACCTTAGGGCTGAACCACACCATGGAACCCTCCGTGAAGGAAATTAGGAGGGTAAGTACCCGGAGGAGGGCTTTCTCTGTGGTGGCGCCCAATCCATGGAATGCACTCCCCAGAGAGGTCTGCCTGGCATCGTCGTTATTTGTTTTTCGGTGCCAGGGGAAGACCTTTTTATTCAAATGTTATTTTAATTGTTAATATTATTTATTTATTTTATTCTTTGGCCAGGGTGACTTAATCTATACTGTTAAATTATATTGTTTTATATTATGTTATTTATGTATGCTTGTGAGCCGCCCTGAGGCTTCGGCGAATGGGGCGGCATAGAAGTTCCCTAAATAAATAAATAAATAAAATAAGTGCTGAGTGTGTGGCTGCTCCAGGTGTCCTTGGACAGCCCTCCCATGGTCCTTTGGCATAGGCTATGCAAGCTAGGACTGATGGGACTTCCAGCCCATCAACATCTGGAGGATCATATTGTTCCCTACTCCATATCAGAGCCTTCTATTCTGCTTGTGGGTGGGCTGCACAGATGTAAAAACAGAAGTGGATTTGTGTACCCTTGATTCAAATTTTCAGTGAGCTGTAGGTTTTAATTGGATGACCCTCAGCTGTAGGTCAGTTTACTGTCTCATCAGTTTCAATTATCCATCTGTAAAATGGACTGACATCTAAATGGAGGCACAAGACATTCAGAAAATGAATGAGTGGCTGATTAAAAACACTTAGTATATTAACAAATTACATATGGGAATAATAATAATTATTATAATAATGTATATTAATATCAATGTATTCTGGTTCAAGATAAAGTATTTCCTTTCCTTCCTTCCTTGATTCCTTGTTGAAATGTCTTCTTAACTGGTGGCTCCTTTAGACATCTTGACAATTAAGACATGGCCACCCAAGGAAAGCACAAATTGAGAGAGAAAATCAACAGCGAAACAGTGAAACACCTAGCTATTCCTCTCCCCTTTCAAATAAATATCACTACCAACGATCTACCAAAGAAGAGACACCACCCTGCCGACAAAAGTGCGTATAGTCAAGGCTATGGTTTTCCCGGTTGCAAGACGTGGTTGTGAAAGCTGGACCATAAGGAAGGCTGATGGCAGGTGAAAGGAGCTGGAGGCCAGGATTGCTTCTGTGCTGCCCTCATCCTCCAAAGCATTTGAACAGCCAATTTCAGCCATCCATTTTCCCCACTGCCAGCTTTGCTTGGAGGCTGATGGAACCTCCTCTCCCTGACCCCAGAACGGCATCCCCAGATGGTCTTCCATCCTTGAAACCCAGGTGGTGCAGAAGGAATTGTGCTGACTGCAAGGACAGAGGAAGTCCCCTGAGAGCAGAGTCCTAGCTCAACCTTACAAGGCATTTCTGAGGTCAAGACTGATTTATCCAATGCTCTTTCCCAGACAATGCCATGAGGCCACAGGATTACACCCTTAGCATGTTTGGGATAGCAGCCCTCATCAAGTCAGCTTCTAATAAATCATGCAAAGGACCTATCCCTTGAGTACTCAAACTTACTAATCTCATTTTCCCATCATCTTGTTCCTCTGGGATGCTTCTGTTCATTTCTCTACATAGTATCTGTGTAATTAGTCCTTCGAAAGAGATCAATCATTTACTGTACTGTTCCTATATTTCTTATTGCCTGTAGTTTAAGTACATTGCAGCAGGAGCCTAAGATCATTAACTCAGCTGTGCCCACTGATTTCAGTAAAAGTCATATAAAGTGATAGCAATTTTTGGCTGCCTTTAAAATGAATAAATAAGTAAATAACTCCTCAGATACGAATATTAAACTACCATCTATTTGTTTGCCTTATATAAATTCTGGTTTGCATTCATTAGAGGGAATATTCCCATGACCACTACATACTGCCTGGGGGGCCATAGGATACTTTGGTCCCAGGTCAGGAAGGTTCACCTTCATCTCGATAGAACTGCATCCTAACTGCCAGGTGTGTGTGTGTGGTCTTGTAAAGGTAATCAGAAATGTAGGATGACCTCCTTTCCTAACAACCCCTTCCATGCATCTTGCTAAAGCAGGTGATGAATTAAACATCCAGAGCTAATGAATAGCATGTGCATTTTTCCTTGCATGTCTGTAGCCAAGTCTGTCTTCCCGGGGCTATTTCTGTGGCAAACGAGGCTGCTGATTCTGTACTACTCCACAGCTAAGGTTGTCACGCAAATGCACTATCTGACTCCTAGTTACTGAACTAATCTGAGCATAACCACATTTCTAATTTATGTTGCTAAACATTTTGTGAGAAAATTGCCTATTGTGCTCTGCTTGTACTTTTCAATTAGTAACATGTAACTCGGCTTCCTCCAAGATTAAAATCAAAGATGAATAACTTTCAGCTCTTATAAAGCACACCATTTCCTAATTCATCTGAGATCAATAATGATTAAATGAATAATTTAATGAACCTCAATGCATACTTTCAAAACAGCTTAATTTTATGCTGCAAAGTAGTCATATTATTTACATCCTGGAGAACCAAGGGAAGGAAAATGACTGTACTATGAATACGTCTTTCTCACTTGATCTCTTCTTCACTTTGTTCCTTTCTGAAAGTACCAGTATTTCTTGAGAAATTTCCACCTGCCTTTCTTAATTTCTTTTACCAGGTAGTGAATTCCACAGCTGAATTGTTGTTATGTCCTGAGATTTCCTCTTTCTATGTGAATTATACAAAGATGGATTATATTAACCCTATTCTGGCACCTGTCCATAATCTAGGGATGGATGAAACTATCTAGGATTTGAAAGGAAATTGGCAACAAATTGAAGTGACACCGGATCTTTACAAACCTGACCCATGGAATCCACTACAGACCAGTTTTTCCAAGTACTTCAAATTTCATGGACCATTAAAAAAAATAAAAAAACCCAAAGCAAAATCCACCTTTCAAGAATTGCACACAAATTCAGGCATACAAAAATAATGAGAACTGCTGTATGTTACACTAATGTATATGCAAGATTTTAAAATAGAAAGTTAACATTATATACAGATCTGATTTGTTTTCAGCTTTCAGTGTACAGCAATCATTTGTGTGAGCTTGAATGTATGTATGTGTGCACTTCTCACTGATTTTACAGTGGGCTAAGGAACATGCACAAAAAGCAGCAGAAGTTCTGTTATTTGTTTTCATTTTGCATGTGTGTGCATGTGTGCTTTTTTTCAAAAAGGCAGAGGGCAAGATACAAACCTGTAAAGGAACAGAAGGTGGAGAAGACAATGCCTGATAACCTGTAAAACAAAGGAGAACCAGATTAAACATAATTTGTACATCTCTACCTGAGAGGTCCCATGGCTCCCAGCAGAATCTGGAAAAGTCTTTCCCAACCCAGTCTGGACACAGTGGCCCACAACTGAGCTGCTGGCTAGGCATGATGAGCGTTGTGGTCCAATCTGTCTAGAGGGCACCTGGGTGGGCAAGGTGGCTCTGGAGGGCCATGGAATCATTCAGATACCAAACTCTATGGTTGGAAAAGTTCTCCAACAAAGATACATGCTTGGATTTCTTCTGCCCCCTTGCAGCCAAAGTGGAAAGAATCATGTTGGTTGCACCTCTGAGGTAGTAAGAGCAACTTCAGAGAAGTTTAGTTGCAGGGAATAGGAAGGAGACCAGCACTCAACTTCCTTCCTTCCCCCTCTGAAGTGCTGCAGTTAGAAAGCCAAAACTGGCCATCCAGCTGCTTGGTAGAGTAGGAGAAGGACAGAGAACTCCTTTGTTTCCACACTTCTCCCTCTCTGCAGGATGCTTGTAATCTGTGTTTGGTGCGTTACAGGCAACCATATTAAAGAGAGCCAGTGTGGTGTGGTTCTTAGAGCATTTGATTACATACCTCGGAGATCTAGGTTCCAGTCTCTGCCTGGCCATGAAGCTCAGTGGGTGACTTTAGCCAAACCCACATCACGGGACTGTTGTGAAGATAATAATGGTGTAGAAGTTAACTGTGCAGGCTGCTTTGGGTATCTCACAAGATGAAAAAAGTGGGATATAAATGTAATGTTAGAAGAAGAGCAGGAGGAGGAGGTAGCGGCAGTGGCTGCTATGGCTTTCTCTCACATACCAACTTTTGAACATCAACTTCTTTTCATCCCAAGGGTGCAGGGGAACCTCAAATGAAATTAGTACCCATCTGTATTAGCAGTAGGTATTGCTATTGCAGCATGGAAAGGACTAGATGGTACCCACCTGCCATATAGTCAATAAAGAAGTAGCTCATTGTGATTCTAGACCAGTGATGGTGAACCTTTTAGAGATCAAGTGCCCAAACTGCAACCCAAAACCCACTTATTCATCTCAAAGTGCCAACACTGCGATCAAACCTGAAAACTGAGGTTTTAGTTTAGAAAAAATAACTCACAGCCAGTCCAAGCAAATATATATATATCCACGGCAGAGCATTGACCGGCCATGAGGCAGCTCAGGCAAGTCGCGGTTCTGCCATCATCGCCTGGCGCTGCTGCTCCTCTCCGGGCATGTGCATGGCCCCATGTGCGCTGTTATCTGATGCTTGGCTGCTGGGGCGATGCTGGGGCAACTTGGCTTGCATGCTGGCAGAGCCGGCTCTGCATGCCCGCTGTGGCACATGCGCCATAGGTTCGCCACCACTGTTCTAGGCCATATAAACCTATGAACTTTACTGTTTTCACATAAAAAAGCACATACATTTTTATCCATATTATTCCAAATGTATGCATCAGATGAGCACATCTTTGGACTACATACTCTTTTCCCATTATGCAAGTATTTTTCTGCACATTTTCCAATGTTCACATGCTGTTAAACATGGCATTTGGGGGGTGGGGTGTACAAATCAGAGAACAAGTGAATCAATGTACAGAATTTGACTGTAGATTCTGTCTGAGTCCATTCAGATTCTGTCTCACTGGAAGATGAGTACTGGGTAAATTCTGATCAGAAGAAAAATTAAAGCAAATTTCACATATGTCCCTATCAGTAGGACAGGAGTGCATTCTATCTCGCAATAGCGAACGAGAGCTCTCCTCCTCTTCTGAAAATGCTCAGTTAGGAATGGAGAATGGCTTTCATGGAATAAATAATATATAAGAGACCTTTTGATATAACAACATTTACAACAACTATCTCGATGACAGCCAGAATGCTAAAATGCTGCAGCTAAGCCAGAACCAGTAACATCTGTGGTGCTATATTTTGTTTCTATACAGTGGATTTCAGAGAGGGGCAACCCATTTCCTAAAGAATTCTGCACAGCTGTGCTCCTTAGATCAGGGCTACAAAACCTCTTTCAACCCAAGGGGCTGAATGAAGAATGGAGAAACTGTGGTAGCCTGCATTCTGGGAGCAGAAAAGACTGAAGACAAAGGAGGACGTAGCCAAAGTCAAACAGGACTGGGCCAAAAATACCTTCAATACAAGTATGTTTCACATAAAGTTCTTAACTACCAGTGATTCTCAGCCCACTCAACCCAACAGCACAGAGCCAAGGATCAAACAGAAAGGAGGAAGACTTCGTAAGCCAGCTTTGATTCCTGTCAAAAGGAGGACAGGTAGGCAAAACCATGTAACAAATAAATAATAAAAAGACCTCTGTGCAGTTCATAAGCCCAAATTTAGCTTAGAGCACAGATCAAGAGGGTCTGCAGCAAGAGGCCCTCAGGTGGGCCGTCGCACAGTGATGCCCTCCAGTGGCCAGGAGGGGGTTGGCACCATTCCTGCTCCTTATTTCCAGCAGACATGGGGGTGGACAGGTGGGACGGGCACTGGAGGAGGCAGTTCTTCTGAGGAGTGCTGTTTGGAGAGCACCATCACGACCTGCAGAGTCCTCAAGCAGGTGATGACTAAGGATGAACTAAGTCCTTCTTAGTTCGCTTTGCTCCAGGGCATTGTGGGCAATAACAAGGGTGACCACCCAGTGATTGCTAAAGGACTGGAAAGGGGGATATGGGGCAGGTGCCCAATCATGCTGCCTGAGGTTACTAGGTTACCACTAAAATTAGGACTTGTGTGATGCTAGTAATTCCTGGAAGAGGGATGGGGTATCATGCTACTTCGACATCCATTAGAAACATCCCACGAAATCCTGGTCTCAAAGGAAGTGTGGGAATAAGGCCATTTTTGACATCTAACAGTAAAAATATGAGATGTGAAACTTTCCTGAATATAAATGATATTTTCAACATTATTTGGTTTATAACACTCTGTTCTCTTCAGTCTATGCTTTAATCTATGGCTTATATTTCCTTTTAGAAAAGATGCCTACATTTTCTTTGTTAGAATATATTCATGTACTCCTGAATGCTGATGAAATGTGATACCCGTCAGAATGATACAATTATCTGGTTTCTGAGAATATTTGTAAAATGGGGTGGGGGGAAGATGCATTAGATATTGTAAGTAGCCTTTTCTATTGCAAGCGATGTCAAGGAAAGTTAAATGTATGGTTGGGAGGCAGCGGAAGTTTCCTAAGGATTTACCCATGTGGGGAATGCAAAAGGGGTGGAGGGAAGCAGACAGGTTTTTTTATAAATCATATTCCTTAAAAATGCTGACTTGGTTTCAAAATCATTTTCTGTACTTATCTATTGAGTCTCGTCTTGCTGTGCTAGAAATTATATAGCGAGATCTATATGAAGTGTGAAAATGGATTTGTGGCTTTTTAAAAAATTTGCTCAATCTAAAACACAATAGTGGTTGATGTTCCAGAGCGAAGAGAGATGAAGAATGGCAAATAAACCTCAGTATAACACATCTGCGGCTGGAGACAAAAATCTAAAAGTTTAGTAAACAACATTTAAAAGTGTTAAAAATGCATATCTTTGGCATCTTATCGAAAGAGAAGTTTGGTCTTCACATGAGAGGCTGCCTGCTCATTTTTAGACAAAA
Organism: Varanus komodoensis; assembly: GCF_004798865.1. Lineage (NCBI taxonomy): Eukaryota > Metazoa > Chordata > Lepidosauria > Squamata > Varanidae > Varanus > Varanus komodoensis. The sequence continues at coordinate 16,070,962 of NW_025335440.1, read as the reverse complement.
AAAGCCCAGCAACTTGTTCTGGCGTGGCTGTTTGAAGAATGCTGGGAGCTGTGGAACATTTTGTGGACCGTACCCTGAATGTGTACCCTGAATGTGTATACCCTGCCTTCTTTCCAGTCTTTCCTCTTCAGGTGATCATGAAGTATTTTCATTCTCCTTAGCAGTCCATCCATTTGGCTCAGTTAAGCCAGTTAAGCCACACTGAATTCCTTTGCAGAACTTCCTGGTGATAGGACGCCATCTTGTACTCATACTATTTGCCCATTGGCTGCTGTTCTTAGCAATTCCTGCGTATTTTTCATCCATGGACGTTTTGCATGTCTTCAGGGGGGACACGGCAACCACTTCACCAAATATCCTTGAATTCCATCTCAAAACGTGTTCTGACTTGAGTCCATATCAGATTGCAAAGTTTCTTGTCTCTTTCCCTTGAAGCCTTTCTTTTGTGTGCATTTTCACAGAGGTATTCATTAACTATGTGCATCTTTGAAATGTACATCCTCTACCACTAATTAAACTAAATTTGTGTAGATTTGGCTCACAAGCTTGGAATTGCACAGAATTTGACCAGAGATTGTACCTGATGCTGTATTTGGTCAGAAAATTGCAAACTAAATAAAATATTGCTTAAAGACAAACTAGGATGAATTTCTCATACATCTGCAGTATTCAGTCATTTATCTGTTCTATCCTATTTCCTGTGGCTTTATTTAAAAGAAAGAAAAATATCCTGCATGAGTACTCACATTTAAATTGCATGGAATTCTACTTAAATCATGCATGTGTGTATTTTTCTCAAATGCATATTCTGTATATATTTTCCAGTGATGTGTTCAAATCCATTACTCTTGAGTCAAGTCTCAAGTCTTTACTTTCAACTCCAAGTTGAGCCTCAAGTCATTGCAAGAATGTTCCAGTCAAGTCTCAAGGCTCTTCTCAAGGCTCCCTTCCCCGCTGCCCCAACCCCTTGTCCCTCCCTCCCACCATCTCTCTCATGCCAAAAGAGCTGAAGCCTTCTGGGATGGTGGCTGGTTTGCAGGGAAAGCCATGAGGAGAGACTGAGGGAGCTGGGCAGAGGGGGAGACTCAGAGGGGACGTGTTAGTGCCGTACAAGTACGTGAGGAGGTGCCACGCAGAGGTGGGTCATGACCTTTTCTCCTCTGCAGTGGAGGGCAGGGCACGTTCCAATGGAGCAAAGCCCAGGGAACCGAGATTTAAGATGGATGCCAGGAAGTACTTCCTGACAGTTAGGCCCATGGGTATGGAATGAGCTTCCATGGGAGGTGGTTGAAGCCCCATTGGTGAGGCTGTTCAAGGATAGGCTAGACATGCACATGGTAGGCATGTCATGAGTGGAGCTGGGGGTCAGACTAGATGGCCTGGGGGGGATCCTTCTGACTCTCTCTGTTTCTCTGTTTCTTTGTTTCCTTTCCCTTCCCTCTATCATAACCCTGCCTTCCCAATCTTGTGCCTCTTTGAAATGTCCCTCTCCCAACAACTCTGTTGTGTTCTACCTTCCAGCCCATTACAGATGCCCTCTGCTGAGATTGCCCCAGGATATCTCATCACATGCCGGATGTTTGCGGTGAGTCTGGAGCAACTCAGATGTGAAAAATGCAGAACTCTGGAGCTGAGTCACTAACTCATTGCTCTCATGCCAAGTCCAAGTTGAGTCATGCACATGACTCAAGACAGGCTTGGCAACAAGTCACTTGACTTGAGTCTCCAACACAGATATTTTCCCCTAAATGTTCATGTATGTTTCAATGTTTGAGCCAGGAACTCTATCACAACATCAGACATGTACATAATCCCAAACACAAGTACATTCTGTCACAACAGTGAAGGTGGGGCAGCACCTGAGGACTAAAATATAGGCCCCACAGTTCAAGGATAGTGGCTGATGAGAAGGGCAGAAGATGCAAAATCCATTTTATTCCTGTTGTCATTATCAGGCCATGATTTAAGTGAATTCAAAATGGAAGAAGGCACTTTCTCAGAACATTTCTTTTGGATTCCAGCCATGGTATGCAAGGTGTGTGAAAGAGTACCAGTCAAGGTGGATCTGGACTACTAAGAACTTTTATTCCCCTTACCCTTTGGGGGAGCTATGCCTCACCCCTTTGTTTTGTGGCAGACCAGATGGATTTTTGCTGTTAAACAGCAAGGCTGTTTGTGTGCCCTAAACCCCCAGCTACACAAATCGCTTCAGAAACCAGCAGGGATTCTGGCACACAGCTCAGTGTGGGACCCAAGCCCAAATGGGCAGTGCAGAAGATATGCACAGTGAATTATGCTCCTCGTCTCTCTAATTTGGCTACCTTCTTGTTATACTGTTTTACTGAAATTGTTACTCTGAATAATAAAAAAATCTTATTAAGCAGTGCATTTATATTGCCAGAAGGCCTTCTATCTTGCACTCATAACCAGCTTCATTACAGTGTTAACTTGTGCTTTGTCAGTGTTTTCTGTGGTGAGCAGTTCATATGACTAATTAAAATGTGATTCTCAATTCTATTTGTTATTATTACTTCCATTATCTTTCTCACAGCACACGGGCCTAACAACATGTTTATGGGGTTCTGCAAGCTCATCTAATTTAATATTCCTTTCGGAAATGAAATATTCTCATTGGGCTGCAGCTGCCCTTGGAGCTGTAGACTTATTTCAGCTTCCCTTTAAGAGTTTAACTAATTTTTAACCATGCCTTCCTTCTTTCACTACAGAAAGATTAATCCTGTTAGAGATAAAATAATGAAAGTATTACCAATCTTTATCCTTGGTCAAATACAAAGGATACAGAACATAGACTTAGGCATAGACATATCTCTTCCCCCACACTTTCCTAAATTGCAGGATTTTTTTTCTCCCTAGGAAGGTCAAATTTACTCATCCACTTTTTCATATCTCCCCCTATTTCACCATATTAGAATGGGGGCTGTACTGAGAAACTGCTCCCTGATGGCCACCGTGTTTCAGAATGACTGTGTGTCAGTCGAGTGAGATTTGTACAAATCGCACTTTTGTGCTCATTGGAAGCAGAAAAATGCACAGTTCCAGAATGATTTGTGCAAAGTGCACTGGAACTATGTAGACTTTGGCTTCTGATTTGTACAAATCATTTGATTTGTGCCACCTTCCTTAGTGGTTTTCTTAAAATGAATCATCAAATGAGAGGGGGAGGCAGAACTATAGAAACGGAAACAAAGAGGGAAGAAATAATAAAATGTCCCAAGGGTCAGTGAAAGAAGTGCTATTGTTGACTTATATGTTTGGAAGTATCTTTCTTTGGGGGCCAAAAGTTATTCATTTTTGTACTCAAACACCTCCATATTAGATTTCTCACATATTCCCAGTAATGGTACAGTTACATCCCATAACTTCTCCCAATTCTATCCCTATTTCTGGCCCCCCAAACCACCACCGGCTCATTTTCACATCCTGTGATTGGGCGGAAAAAAAAGTGTGAAAGCATTTCAGGAGGGCTAGAATGGTTGTGTGCTTAGTGTGTGTGTGTGTGTGTGTGTTTAAAAATTTGTATTGTCATTTTTAATGATGCTTTAATATGTTTTTAATATGATGCATTTTATTGTTATTTTTACTGTACTTTGTGAACTGCCCAAAGAGCTTTGGCTACTGGATGGTATAGAAAATAAATGAATAATGCAAGGGGTAGAAACAGGTTTGACAAGGTGATTCCTCATTTCTGAGGCCCCAGAATATCTGGAACTATCCCCTGGTTGGGTGGATGATAGTGCAGTCTGGTGCAGCCTCCCAGGTAGTTTGACACACTAAGCAGCTGGGGGCACCTGCTCAATCCTCTCCCTTCCATCTTCCACAGGCAATAACAAAGATACCCCTTCTAAAAGTTCCTTAATTTGGTTGAAAACAATTCCCTGTCTCAGGAAGTTACAAAGTCAACTCCAGAAGTCACTTACCTCACCGTTGATCTTACCTGGACCCAACTTCTGTAGTCGACCCTTTTCAATATCTATCCACTATCGGTATCCTGCTACTGAATCAACAAGATTACTCTGCCTCCTTAATGAGTCCTTGCGCCACACAGGGGGATCCTTGTTCTAAAGTTAGTAATCATTTGGTAATCTGTGGCAACATGCTGAATACTGTCTGCAGGCCCTGATATGCAGTTAATTACTGTCATGTAGAACACCTTGAGGAAGAACATTGCATGTACATATTACCAATTAACCCACAAATCTGGGAAGTAAAAGGGAGCAATTAATAGAACACACTCCTGTCATTGTAATTACAAGCTCAGTGTGAGAGTCCAATGTCAGAAGGATGTGAAATCCAATAATTAGTACAGATTTCAAAAGCAGAGAGAAAACATAACATTCTAGGTCACTTGGGGAAGAGGAATATTTTGGCATTCAGTGGAAGGCAGTGTGGAGAGAAATGAAAAGTAGATTACAATGTATTTCTGACAGGCATCTTGCATCTTTGTCTGTGCTACAAGGCCAGACCCAGCCTCCCTGGCATTGCTGTGTGGATGCCTACCAGAATGATGCTGACCAAGGGCTCCATCCAGTTCTGCCTTTAGTGAGTGCACTTGGAGAATCCCAGGGCTATCCATAGCATTTTGCATGGCGCATTATAATGTCTGGCATGCTGTAACGATTGTTTTCAACATGGCCATCCAACAATATGTTCTGCTAGGAAAGGGAAAACCCAGGATGCTCAAGCTTGCAGAAATTCTTCCAACGTCACTTCAGAAGTGCACCTTCTGCAAATAGGCCCACCGAGTTTGGGAATGTTTTCAGAGCCCATCTGCTAATGTTCAGCATCAGGAATGGGGCAATTTCAAGTGATTTCCACACTGAAGCAAGTCTCACAGCCCTCTGTTTTTTGCCATGACGTGCATTAGCACCCTGATGTTCCAAGCTTGGCTCATTTTGCCGATCCAGGAGTTTTCAAAACTTCTGCCCCACGCAACAAACTGAAATCCTAGCCCACCAATCACAAAATAGCAATGCCAGTCACAAAAACCAAAACAGCAGAAGAGAGAGGCTGCCAGTTATGGATCTCCTATGTTGCTATCTAATCCTTCTTTGGAAATTGCATATTTGTCACCCTGAGCAATCCTCTTGTAGCAGGGGGCTCCATCGTTCAGTTTTCTGCAAGTTAAGCACAGACATCTGCTCTCAAGGTAGGAAGATTCAGTCTCTTCATTCCTAGCAGAAATCACTGATCCAAATGTTGTGAGTGAAGGACTCTGCTATGGAAAACAATATAGAGTGCCTTTCCCCACAGCATACAGACCCACAAATACATTCTGAAACATTCCTATGCCCACCTCTTGTCACTCCTCCTCCCCTTCCCCTTTCACACTGAGCTTGTGGCTTTCCTGCAACACAACCAGAGCCTGTTATTCCTCTGTCCTGATCCAAGAGACTGTGCCCACTGCAAATCTCCAGGCCACCATGGGAGAAATGTGAGACTAATGCATCTACTCAGTTTTATACCCCACCAAGGAAACAGAGACTTTGTTATAAGCATATTCAGTTATAGATATGAACACTGTCTGTTAATCAAAATAACAAGGTCTGGCAATACTTGGGGATGGTAAAATACGGACTTCTGAATGCCTCCAGAGTAACGCAGTTTTGCAATCTGTTTATTTTGAGAAACTGTAAAATCTTTTTCTGGGGTATTTATCACCCCCTTGTCACATGGCAAGATATCTGCTTGCAATAATAACACATCTTAAAAGCTACCATGCCAAAGCAACTATTGGTTCAGTCAGAGATCGAGGCTAGCAATTTTGCTGGAGAAGAAATTCAGTGAGACAGAGAGAATTTGGAGAATATGTTTTCTTCTCCAAATCCTGAGATTATTTCTTCTCCCAGCTGTTCCACCTCCACTGCTGCAACCTGGTTTAAACCTCTCCACCAAGTGCACCAGGATGGGAGGAAAATATGCAAGACAACCATGGGGTGCTGGTTCTGCACCTGACTATCAGCCTGGCTTGCATGTTCAGGAGGGGAAGCTGGAAGGAGCATCCCAATTCACCTGGATTCCCTGAATTGGCTGAATTGGCTGCAGCCAGTACCCATAGAAGCTGACCTTTAGTGCCAGTCCTGTTCCTCAGCACTATAGCTTGTGGGGAGGAAATGCACAGCAGTTCCTCATGAAGGCCTTAGAATTGCTTCTTAGTTCACTAATCCATTGGGGATCCACTTCTGGGTCATCCTCAGGCAAGATGGCACCCCAGAAGCCAACCAGACTGTCCTTTGAACAGACTGGTGAGGTGACATTGTCCTCCACAGTACCAGAAGACAGTAGATTTGTTTAGGCGGCACAGGACAGGCCATGAAGCACAGACCACTCTGCTCTCCGTCATCTTTCTGCCACCACTATGCATAGCCTCTGCTGGCCTCACAGCAGAACCAGCCCTGACTCACTTGCCCCTGTGGCTCAGTGAAACTAGGCACTGAGGAGAGACTGAGGGAGCTGTGTCTTTTCAGCCTTGAAAGGAGGAGACTCAGAGAAGACCTGTTAGCAACATACAGGCACATGAGGAGGTGCGACACAGAGGTGGGTCATGACCTTTTTGCCCCTGGAGTGGAGGGCAGGACACATTCCAATGGAGCAAAGTTCAGGGAACCAAAATTTAGGGTGGATTTCAGGAAGTACTTCCTGTATGGAATGAGCTTCCATGGGAGGTAGTTGAAGCCCCATTGGTGAGGGTGTTTAAGGATAGGCTGCAGAATGCACATGGTAGGCGTGTCATGAATGGAGCTGGCTGGAGCGGGAGGGTCAGACTTGTTGGCCGAGGAGACCCCTTCTGACTAACTCTGTTTCTATGTTTCTGGGCATCTCCCTTGCTCTGCAGAATGTGGCTTGGGCAAAGCATGCTTAAAACACAACTAGAGAGGCAGTCTTGGATGCTTGAATATTCATGTGGCATCTGGAGCAGCCAGCAGCAAAACATCTGTCTCTCCCCGCACCGGCAAAGAAGAAAGTGGAAAACACCATTCACTCTGAACCATCCTTCTTCATCCTCAGCCCCCCAAAGATTCCTATAGATCTTGGCTCAGCAGCATCCGGATGCTTCTCTCTCATAACCTGCATGCCTTGGCAATGTCGATGAGGTTTTTCAAAGTGGCAGCACGCTTGTAGCGCCACAAGCCGATTTGTTTAGCCTGCAGCACCCTTGTAACGTCTGGGTTGATTATTGCGTCTAACAAAACAGTCCCTTGTGGTCCCTCGATAAATCGGAACATATTCCAGTCATCTCTGTGTATTTTGAAAATAGCTGATAGATGAAATGCCTTTTTAATTGATCTGGTTAGAAGAGACACACAGAGAAAAAGCTTCTGGGGACAATGGCCTCAGCTAATGGACACTTTCCTTTGTTTCTAGGGGGAAAGTCTGAGAAGATGCTTTTCAGTATTTGTCTCACTGAGAAAAGAGGCCTGGAAACAAAGCCACGTGTTGATGGGATTGGCCTGACGGATGCGAGGAAATGCTCGTGGCACATTTGTCAAGCAGAGAAAGAGGATGTGAGTGATACAGTGTGGCCAGGCTTCAACCTACAATTACTTAGGGTGGAGAAACATCTCAGGTAACAGACAGGTGGAGGTGGGCTGGTGAGGCCTGTTGGAAATACAAGTAGCTGCACCTCGCAGAGTGATCCCACCACACTTCACAAACTCTACTGGTGCCCTCAGACGTGGGCATTCTTTTAAAGCACCCAGTAATCCAGCCCAAAACGTTGAAAGTATAGCATTCTAACAGTAAAACAAGATATAAAAGCATTGCCACATAAAAATGAAACTCAGTAGGGAAAAAATGCCAAGTTTTGCACCTAGGAAAAAGAAACCAAATGCATAGTTACCAGATGGGGAATACTTGGCTGAACAATACTGCAAGTGAGAAAGATCTTGGAATTGCTGTAGATCACAAGCTGAATATGAGTCAACAATGTGATGGGGCTGCAAAAACTCAAATGCCATTTTAGGCTGCATTGCTTCCAAATCGGATGAAGTACTAGTCCCCCTTTATTCAGCACTGCTTAGGCCTCATGCAGAATATTGTGTCCAGTTCTGGCACCACAGTTCAAGAAAGAAGTAGCCAAGGTAGCAAAAGTTCAGAGGAGGCAACAAGGATGATCCAGGGACTGGAAACAAAGCCCTAGCAGGAGAGATTAAGAGAACTGGGCATGTGAAGCCTCAAGAAGTGAAGCCGGAGGGTGATATGATAGCAATGCACAAGTACTTGAAAGCGGTAGGACAGGATCTCTTCTCTGTCTTCCCAGAGTGCAAGACAGAATAATGGGCTCAAGTTACAGAGAGCCAGATTCTGACTAGACATCAGGAGGAACTTCCTGATTGCTATCACAGTGCAGCAGACCCAGTTACCATGGGAGACTGTGGGCTCCCTTGCACTAGAGGCATTCACGATGCATGCGGACAGCCATCTGAGAAGGACGTTCTAGAGTCCTGCACTGAGCAGGGGACTGGACCCAGTGGCCCCCTGGCTCCTTCCAACCCTGCTTTTCTATGAATCTATGAAAACCAGCAGTAAAGGGTAAAAGCATCCAGCTCATGAAACCAAAGGACCACCAGGAGTAACAGAACTGCATTGATCTAAAACCACTAAAACCAGTTCTTGAAATGTCTGGGATAATAACCAGGTCTTCACCCAGAGTCAAAAGGACTATAATGCAGGAGCCAGGTAAGACTTTCTGGGGCAGGAATTCCATGATTGGAAGGCTACAGTTGAATGTCACCAGCTTCACTTCATGTGGCTGGAGCACCTGGCAGAGGAGTCAGGTTATGAGAATCTCACCCTCAAGTGGATAAATCTGGGGGGAGAGAATTTTTCAGCTAACCTGGCTCCAAACTGCATATGCAATCACAGGAATGCACACACACACTTCCCAGCCCTCCTCCTCAGCTGATCCATGCAGATCTTATCTCCCCACTCACCATGTCACAAAGGGAATGGTAAACTTCACTGAGCACAGAACAACCTCATCCTCAGACACTTTGTTATTTAAAAAAATCATCCAATCCCCCTGCTGCCAAAAAATTTCTTAGAAATGTGCACAGCTTGAATTAAGGGAGATGAAAGTTGACCGTCCCTTTTCGCAGGGGTGGACAATGGTCTTGGAAATGCACAATGAAGGGAGAGAGCCTGGGGTAAAGAACCGCTCTCATGAGAGGCTGCCCCCCCCAACACCCTCCTATTCCTCCTGCATCCTTTGCTTCCTCTGCTTTTTGCCATCTCCTATTCCGATCACAGAACAGAGACTTCTGAGCTGCAGAATTTGCCCACTCTTTTCAGCCATCCCAAACTATTTCATGCAGCTGAAAAACACTTGGCCGCAGCGCTCTCCTTTACGACTGCTCTGCACTCACTTTGCAGGCATCACACTGTGCCGGCTGGTCCGTGACCCTCCCTTATCCCTCACTAACACTGCAGAGCTCTGCAAGTCACTGTTTAACATTCAGCCCTCCATAAATTATGCAGTGCAGCATGTGCAGGGATTTCAATAACTTTTAATGTCTGTTTAAATAATGCCTTTTGTCAGAACTCCAAGGGAAGCTGCGGAGAACAACAGCAGCATCTCTAGCAAACTCCTTTGCGGAGTTGAGGTTGGCTGCTAAACTACATGGCAATACCCTCCCCTCCCCTCCCCTCCCCTCTCCTCTCCTCTCCTCTCCTCTCCTCTCCTCTCCTCTCCTCCTATGAAGCTGTTTGTACTGAAATTGTTTTATGCTCCCTATGGCCACAAGCAACCTTAACCCAGTGCTCTGACTTTCTTTCGAAACAGTGCTGAATAGGCAAAGGGTGTGCCATACATAAATTAAGGAGAGAGTATAAGGTTGGGGTGGGACAGGAGAAGCAAGATTGTGTTGGCCTGGCGCATTAGGAAGCAGTGCAAACAACATGCAAGCGATTTTATTATTGTTATTAAAAGCAGGGCACTTTCACAGTCAGCTTGTGGGTCCATGGCTCACACTTCTCCTGGGCTCCACTTGTTCAGAGCAGCTGTGCAGGCTGATTTTGCAGAATGACCCTCCGGTTGGACTGGAAGAAGTGTTCTCTGAACCTCACTTACCATCTCCATTCAGCTCCCCCCCCCCCCCCGTTTCATTCATGATCTGAATTTTGGCTTGTTAAAATGGGAAAGTGCATCTTTATCTTGGGAAAGGGGCAAGTTTGTGTCATTTGTCATGGGTGTGTAGTTCCCCTTCCCCTTGACTAAAGTATGAAAATATTTTTTAAAAGATCAAATGGCACATTAAAAAATGGAATTTGCAAACATAATGATAAGCTTGGAAATGTGTTAACATGTTTAGGAAAAATGCTTGTACTCATGTTTTAGAATTTAGGTTTTTGCTTTAATTTGTAAACAAAAGCTAAATTCTTGTGGGACATGGTAAAGAATTAAAGAAGAAACTACTGATAACTTCTAAAAATATATCAGATGAGTTTTTATGGGTAGCTACCATTCTGTGGGGTCAAGCCTGCTACATTTCAGATAAATAAGTATAGGAGAAAGGAAGGAAGCAACATGTCTCTAAACTGCAAAAGACCACCACCTCTAGATTCTCCAAAAAGTTCCTTTTCCAGCACCAGTGATAAACATTTAATGGCAAAGTTAATGAACCAGTTCTAGCAAGTTCTGGTACCCATCAGTAGCAGGTCTTTGGGAAAGCTAATGGGCTTGACCGGCCATGCCAAAGGACTGCCCATGCCGCAACACTGTACATTGTATTAGAACTAAGGTAGCTTACAAGCAATATATTGTTGGTGGGGAAATTCAGACATGGGGTGGGGAGTGGAGGAGAGAGAGAGAGACTAAGAGGACTACTGTGCAGCTAAGGCCAAAGAAACTAAGGACATCTGAGCGGGATGGCAGATGATATCCTTACCATTAAGAGGGTGCCCTGGACACTGGAGCCATTCCTCCCCCAGCCCACAGATTTGCTCCTGCATCGGCTGGCTCCAGGCTTTGGAAGGCTCTTGTTCAAGATGTTCTCAGAGGGCTCCTCTCCTGCAATGTCACCTGTCACCAGCATTACCATCAGCTGTTCCTTCTCCTCTTCTTTATCATTGCCAGCCAGGGGCCAATGGAAATGCACGGGTAGCATCTACTTCTCTTCCTTCTTCTCACCACTGTGTTTGACCAAGCACTTGAAGCGGGTGACCAGCCAGGTGGCTTGATGAGGAGGAGAAAGGAGTCCAAGAAACTCTTTTCAAAGGGTCCCTTCTGGGTCATGGTCCCTTGGCAGGTGCCCTACTATAGCTCATCAATTCTGATCCATGCATGATCTTCCCTAACCTCTCCCCATGTGCACAAGCCTGGAAGCAGCTCGAGCGCAGAAAGCTGATGGGCGCAATCTCTCTAGTGACCAAGACTATTTGATCGGAGGAGGCCTTCTGCCGATGGCCCTAGTTTTCATTTGCTCTTCCTAACAAGGCAAAGAATCCAAGCTGGAATTCAGCTCTTTTTGACTTCCACACCAATTGACTGGCCTTCAAACTCTATGTGATGGGAAAGGCAGGCCTCTCCACTTCCTAGCTGGCAGCTTGGCTGTCCTTTCAGCGGAATGCAAGCTTCATTGTTCACATTATTTGGAGATAATTTTATTTTAATGCAGTTAGCTTAAAAAAATAATTACAAAACCCTGTTTCAGCACACCACAATCTGTACTGCAGCCATAAAACTGTCTCTCCCTTACAAATTATACACTAGTTTTAAGTATTTAGGTCAAACACTCCTTTTAAGACTTGACAAGGAGAAGAGATGAATGTATGCTATAAATATACTTTGAGTCTTACATTTCAGTTCATCATAACAAGAATGGGGTGCGGAAGCGGCACCATATCTTTTATCTCTTCCGATGCCCCAGGCTAACCAAATGAAATGCTTACTTTAAAGTGTAAAGTGAGCTCTTAATGCATGTACTTCCATGTTTCCAGCATCATTATGAGTCAGTAAGATCAGGCTTCACAATCTGCCTTAAGAAGCCAAGTCTCTGTGACAGATCAAGGCTGAGCAAAATAAAAATCAAGCTAAATCCAATTAGGATAAAGTAACTGTTAATGTGACCAAGAAAAAAAAACACTGTTATTCTCTGGCAATTTCATAGGTATAGTTTTGTTCCATCACAGGGAAAATGAGATGTGTCATGTTGGAAAGAATAATGGAGAAGTGGTTGCATGAACATATGGAGAGCTGTGTAGGTGATCAGACCAAAGGTCTGTCTAGCCAGCATAAGGTGGACAACCACCTGCCTGGGAAAAGTCTGCAAGGAGAATGCAAGCTCAACAGCACCTTACTCTCTGTAGTCCGGGGAACTGGTGTTCATGCTGCCTCTGGTGCAGAAGGTAGCATATAGCCAGCTTGACTAGTAGCCATTGCAAGTCATTGGCTATTCCATTTCCCGCCGCAGAAGTTGAGTGGTGTGTCCCTTATATTTTATTGTTGTGAAAGAGGAAGACTGCCTCTTATGAGTTCTGTTCCCTGATCTCCATGTAAATCTGAACTCTAATTTGCGTGCATTGAGAGGGGCATGTGAAAAGGAGCATCCACATGCTTAGCTGCTCCATGTTAGAAAGGGCCCTGCACATGGTGTCTTGATGGGGAGTCGGTCTAGATTTAGGCATGTGCAGCTGGTGGAAGTGGAGCTCCTGCCCCTTCTTCCACACAGCAGAAGGTCCATGCTGCTGAACATGCTAAACAGAAGGTATGTGGACCTGCTGTTTGGGGTGCGCTGTGGTTAGGAGAGAACCCTGATCCCAAATCAGGACGTGTGTCTTGGAAAAATGGAACCCTTCCATTAATGGAAAGCTGGATCCAACCTACAGATGCTGCTAAGAACATACAAAACTAGGAAGAGCCAGGGTGCACCAGACAAAGGCATGCTTAGTCCAGTATTCTGTTTGTAATAAGACCGATCAGATACCCATAGGAAGCCAACCAAAATCCCATAAAAATCCCTTCCATTTTTGTTCCCATAGAACTGGCATCTAGAGGCATACTGCTCCTGGTTCTTGAACTAGTATCCTGCTGTTATTACTAGGAGCCATGGTTGATTCTAATAAACTTGACATCTCCTTTTAAAGCCATTCACTTGCATGGTCATTGCTACATCTTGTGGTGGCAAGATTCCATAGTTTAACTATAGTATGTCCTTTTATCTGTACTAAATCTACCACCAATCAGCTTTATGCTCTGACATATATGACAAAAAAGAGAAGAAAATGTCTCCTAATCCACATTCTCCACACCATACATAATTTTGTGCATCTGTATATATTACCCCCTTTTTTCTGAACAAAACAATTTCAGACATTCCTTAAGGGGAATTGCTCCAATCCTTTGATCATATTTGTTGCCCTTTTCCCAACTCTATATTAGTAGTACTACAATCAGTATTACTAATTTCAGTTCTATATCACCCAATAGCCAAAGCTCTCTTGGTGGTTCACAACAATTTTTAGAAGTAGTGATCCAAATCTGGTCACACCATTGATTTGTAGAAGAACAGTATGATATTGGCTTGTTTGGTTTTCAGTTCCTTTTGTAATTATGCCTAACATGGAACTTTCCTTTTTCACAACCTGGGCTGATATTTCACTGAGCTGCCCCCCACAACCACACACGATCTTTCTTGTCAGTCATAGCTAGCTTAGCTCCTATCAGCATGTTTATGACTTTGGGATTTGACCACGATCTCTTAAGACTATGTTAGTAATCCAATTGGGAGTGAAAATCTGATGGATTTTCTAGCTTTGGACCCCTGGGTTCTAACCCATCAGCCCCATGCTGATGGCAACTCACTGTTGTACAAGTCAAGCAAACTCATATACTCTTGTCTTTAAAGCAAGCTGGAGTTTGCACATTAACAGTTAGAAAATTTGTGCAAATCATACTATTTGTACTATTTGTGCAAACTGGAAGGGAGAAACTATGCAGTTCTAGCATGACTTGTGAAAAGTGCACAAAATGATGCGTTATGCAAATTGCACAAATAGTGTGATTTGCACGAATTCCATTCACTTGTTTTCCTGCATTCTTCTCACTGCACAAACAAAGCTCATCAGAGAGGGACGTTTGTGGGAGAAAATCCAACTTGGCCTGTGTCAGAGACTGGAAATCTTCAGACACTTCATGAAATCTGCATTGCTTGAACGTGCTGGACTTCAGTATGTCCCCACTTGGTGCATCTCACCCGCCTGGGCTGGGACCAGCACAACAACATCAAGGCCGCCAGAACCCAATCCCATTTTGCATTCACACAATGACCATACACAGGATGCATATGTGAACAGAACATCTGAATTGCAGGTATACTGAAAATCTACTGGAGCATCTTTTTGAAATGCCAGTTCGGGGTGCAACCCTATGTATAATCAGACAGAAGGCATCCTAAAACCCCCAGCATCCAAAGAGTTGTGGGATGGTTTTTGGTTAGCAATCCATAGGACTGCACCGTAACCACTCCTGCCTGTTTTTAACAACCTCCTCCTAGATATACAGTTGATAATCCTTCATGGATCCTTGATTTTGCAGCTCTAGTCTTGGTGTTTTAAGATTAATACTTGTTTAGACCTTTCTCTGTGGTAATTACTATTGATTTGGAAGAACAAGGAAGAAGCCAATCTTGTAATGGTAATGACATGTAGGTCAGCTATCTAGCACCAAGCGGAGGGTAGGGGTGGAGGGATTAGCTATCACTTTGTCCCTAAATGTGTTTCTTGTGGATTAATCCAAAGACTACAAAAATCCTTTGTCAGGTTGTCTCTGGCCAACTTGTGTGAGTGTGTCTATGTGTAAAAGCCACAAATCTGGGCTGGTTGGATTGAGTGAAGCTGGATTTTTATGTCAGAATTCAGCATCGTAATTTCAATGAATGCATCTGCTTGAGCTGGGAAGTAACACACACATCCAGGTCCCATTGGTAGGGTCTGCAGGCTGCTGACTGAGGCACTGCAGACCCTCTGCAGCCACTCCTTGAAGGCTCTGCCGGATGAAGGCAACCAGTATGCCTTGTTGCGGAACGCAGCAAGCTGTGTCCTCCAGAATCGCTGGGTGCGATCTGTTTCCAGCAGATTCAATAAAACCTCATTCCTGACCTGGTCTTGGATCCACCTCCTGATCCTAACCGGGTATAAGGAAATGATAGCCATTCCCATCCTGCATTTCCAAGCTTGGGAGCTTCCTGCTCCACCACACCCTGATGCTCAGATGGGAAAGACAGTGAAACAGAGATGCTACTACCAAGGCAGAGTCATGTTCAGGCAAGGCATAAGCCCTACGCAATTGTTCAGTCTGCTCAGACTGGGGGCTAATAGAGCAAAAGGGATGAGCAGGCACACAAGAGCTGTCCCCAACATCCTCATCCCTTCTGCTCAGCCTTCAGCCTTCCAAGAGAAAGTCTTGACTGAAGGGGACTCTACTCGAGGCCCTTCAGTGCAGTCAGGAGCCATGCTGCATCAAGGGTCCTAAGTGCACTTAACAGAATAGAACCTTTTCTACATGATCATGTGGAAGTGATGGGAAAACTCCTTGAGACCTCCTGGTCAAGATGGAGATGTCACCAATTGAATGGTTGTGGATGCTGGAGGCAAGGGTCCCAAGGGTGCTCGCAGTCTAAAGGGTGCTCGCAGTCTTCCCACTGTGGTGCATTCCAGATGTCTTGGCCTAGAAATACTAGCATCCCTGCTCATCAGCCATGCTAGCTTGTGCTGATGGGAGCTGAAGTCCGAAACACCTGGAGGGCACTTATTTTGAAGAAGGCTGGGTTTGAATTGGTCAAAACCCTGGACTGAGCACTATGGAAGGTGCTGATTGGGGCATTCTGTCCAGCATTAGCAAGAAGCAAATGGCTTCTGAACTCTTATGATAGCAGTTTGGTCTGTTTCTGCTACTGGAAGGGCTACTGCCTGTTTCTGTAGCCACTGGCTCTTATGTCCTGGGGATGATGGGACTGCACTAAGAATATGTCTTATGAGGATGTAGAATCTGACAAATCAGCCTGGAAGACCTGGGGATGAAGAACTGTGACTCCCTAGGAAGTTTCCTCTTTGTTTTTCACTTGACAAGCCCTTGTTAACTAACTTGCAAACTTTACAGTTCCATGATGACTCTAAAAACAATGCTTTGGGGAATCCAGCACCTCCCTGGTTGCAGGATACCCTGCATTTTGTTTTAACAGCGAAATAGCAAAAGCTGTGGATCCCTCATACAAGGGAACACATTGATGCTCAGGGCTGGAAATTCCACATTTTGATTTCTGAATACTTGTAGACTGGCTGCATGAACACTTTTCCTGTGTCAAAAATGTGAATTTCACCAGGGTACCGTACATCAGTGGCAGATCACACGCTTGGTGTTGCAAAGTCTGAAGATGGGCAAGGCTTCTGCCTACAAACTCAGAGAGCTGTTGCCACTCAGAGTCAACCATATTGGATTAGATGGGCCAATGATCTGATTCATGGTAAGGTAGAACCATAAGTCAAAATCCAAATCCATGAAAATTCAACTCAACCTCGTTAAAAAAGAGGCCATGCGAAGAGCTGAATTATTACACCTCGGAAGGCTGGAAGCCAGAACCAACAGCATTACAAAACATGGCCTTTTCCATCCTAGCAACAAATCTTGTTGTCCTTGGGCTCAGATAAGTAATTGCAGAGGTTGAAGTGCATCACATCTCTGATAGTGAATTCATACTTTGCAAGTCTCATCAAGGGCAAGAAAGAGCCCTGAGAAGCATCCATCCCTTTCACCCTCCCATAGAGATGTTTCCTCCCTCTTCCCTCCTCAGTAACACGATTAAAAAAAGAAAAACTCAGAGTACCTAACTAATAAGAGAGTGGCTAGAAATCAAGGAAGAAGGTTGATCACATACCAGATTCCTCTTGCAGAGTAATGGGGCATGATGCATCATTGCACTCATGTGTCAAGCTCAGAAAATTTCCAGAGGCCTGCTAAAACTGCCCCAAAAAGGTTTAGCTTGAGAGAAAGAAAAAGAGAGAAAGAGAGAGGTTAGAGTGTGTTTTTATAGGGTTCTCTTTTGCTAATTCCTCTTGTTTGAGAATTATGCTGACCTAAGAAAATTCTCAAATAGTTTTGCCATGTTTACACTGGTAGGTGTGCTGTAATGCCTGCATCCCTAAGGAAAATCAATAGTGCTGTTCCTACGTGTGGTTTGTGAGGTCATTAATTTTGTCAGTCTTCAAGGGGAAGGTCAGTTTTCTGACTTTTAAGTTCAGTTTTCAGGATCTATGGCTCAGGCAGAGCCTCTCTCTCTCTCTCATCTCAAGTCATTCTCCTTTTAGTTTTCCATAAAGGTTGCAATGTAGCAAAATCTGGCCATGATTCAAGCCTCCATTCAGCAAGGCTGAAATCCCAGTTAATCATTTAGGGTTCCATCTCCAATGAATATTTTTTAATTGTTTTGTTTGTTTGTTGTTTGTTTGTTTAAAGCTTATTAATATCATCTGACTGCCACAGATCTAATATATCTCCTATGCATAGGTAACCTTACAGAAACAGGGAGAACAGTCAAGAGGAGGAAAATTTGAAAACCAAACTCTCTCTCCCAAAGAAGGTGCCAAAGTTCAAGGTGGGGGAAAGTTTCTACCAACTTGCCTGACCTGAAAGGGGGATTGTACTCGTCCCACAGTGCTGTCACTGGCAGCCAGGTTTTCATGGGGACTTGCTCACCTCTGGGATCCTCAGCCAAGGAGGTAATGGCCCTAAGAACTCAAGAACGTGGGTCTTATGGGAACTCTCCTGAGCTGCTGGTAGCTGGCTGCCATTTGCAACATGAATTTTGGGGGCAAGGAAGTACCTACAATTTCCAGCTGCACATAAAGGGGAGGACAGATAAAAGACCATGCACACAAAAGACCATTGTAATCGTCATGCAGTGAACCAAGACCAGCCTCGATGATGGGCACGGCTGGGCACAAGGCCAACTGATGTCCTCTCTGTCCCCAGGGCCCTTCATCTATTGCAGGTTTTATTCGACCTTTTAGGAGCTGTCCATGGTGCTCCTTGGTGGGGAACCTATTTGGGGGATGAAATTCAGTACTGAAGCCCCAGTGAGACCCCAGTGACATAGACATCACCAGCCTCCCCTGGTTGGGTGGCATCCAAACGCCCATGTCCCAGCAGGTCCCCACTGATAAGATCTCCCTGGACTTGTCCATCTCCTGCACCACTGCAACCTGTTATGTGGCATGCCTCTCCTGCTAGCCCAGGCAATGGTGGTAGTGGGCAGAAGACGCGTCCGGCCACTTGCTCACTAGCTCTCTGTCTGTCAAGCAGCAGGCAATGGCCAGAAAGAGGAAGATGAGCAATGGGGGTGACTCACTGGTGCAAAGAGCTCGTGGAGGCCAAGGATCCCCAGAAACTTCAAGTCAGCCAGGTAGGCAAACTGGACACAAGTCTTATATAGTTCTTCATGGAATATTTCTGCTTTCATTGAAAGGAAAAACAATGCAGCACAATTGTAAGCATAAAGGAGCTGGGGACAAAAGGAATAGAGGTCCTTGTGAGGCGGGTGGGTGGCCGAGCCTCAGCCCACCACTTAATCAGGCAAACTGGTGCCTCATCTTTTTAAGGGTTTTTGGGTTTTGTTTTTTGCAAATCCAGGTGCGGAAGAACCACAGCAATTAATATTAACCTGAATGTGATTATTTGGCTCTTCAGCATTTCATTGGATTACGTTGACTTTATAATTTGATTGCTGTGCAGATGTGAGCTCTGCTGATTGCATTAAAATATGCAACAGGAAACTGGGGGTGGGGGGAGGAAATGTAACTGGTGTGCAGAGGAACTTTTCGGTTTATTCCCTTTAGGAAAAAGCAAAACAGAAGGTCAGACTTATCACACTGTAATTCTAATCATGTGGAAGGTGGCTTTTAATTAGTTGGCAACATTTTGCATTGAATTTCAATTAAGAATATAGCAGTTTGGAAAATGGAAATGGATCTGGAATTTGTGGAGGTTTCAGGGGCTTCCCACGATGCATTGGTGGCACTGAGAGGTTTGAAGTCTTCCCCACCAGCATCGCCAAAGAAGTCATCCCTGTCGTCAGTGGTTGGTTAAACCAGGGTGTGGTATCTCCGACCTGCAGGATTCACCTGGCCAATGGAGTTCCCACATCCAACCAGTGGGTTCTCTTCCATTTCCTTTGGGCAGTGGGCTTTGTGGTTGCTTTACATGTCTCATAACAAGAAAATGATTTTTGTGTGTACGGACTAGGCCCTCCCTTTGGGCCTGGCATTCAGACTAAATTTGTGGGCTCGGCATTTTTGAAGTCTAAGTCTTTGCACCAAGTCCCAGTTGGTGGTCTCAGGCTTCTATTTCAAAAAATAAGCAAGTTGGTCTTGTAATCTGGTTGCCTGCTGACTTCTGCCCTAGGCTGGAAGATGTCCGAGAGATGATGTCTTGAATTTCTGAGATCTTGCACTTAGGAGAAAGCAAGCTGGAGCTTGCTCAAGCTGGATGCATCAGGGAACATAATCAGAAATTTAGTTAAAATGCAAGGACACTTTCAGAAAGTAACTGGAGGGAGACTTCCTTTGCTTTGATTAGAAGACCACACACCCCATTCTATGCCAGAAAACTGCTTTTGGTAATTCCCTCAATTTCAGTAGATTAACGTACTTTTCTTACATCCAGTTTAGAAATGGCCTCCAAATATTCATCTTTTAACCAATTATTATGAAAAATAATTAATATTATTTTGATTTAATGTTGTGATTGTATTGGCTTTCAATTATATATTGTTTTGAGACCAAGCATGGGCCAAAAAGAGATCTATAAAAATAACAAAATAAATAAAATAATAAGGATATTACTATATTACAATCAACAGCAACAACTAGAACAAACAGGGTATTAACTCACCCTATTGAATGACCAAGGCAAATGAGCCAGGCTGTCAAATTATTAGCATTGCAGCAGTAAGCAATAAATGCACCCTCCCCACCAAATTCCTGTGCAATCTCTTGCAGGGGAAGGACTAATCAAGTGGATCCACAGTGGATTCCAAGGATATCAGACTTCTAGGAATCCAGCCTTTGGATTCTGCAGTGGACTGGCCTTTCCCTAGTAGACTTGCAGAATTTTTAAACTTTCTGTAATGTTATGCATGTTTAGTAATAGAAAAAACATTTCCAAGCCATCCACAAAAAATCAGCATGCCCCTCATAGATTAAAGCATGAAATGTGCATTTTGGGGGATTTCCACATTTTCAGAAGTGTGATGTTGCACGAATGTGTATGGATGCATGTATGCAAAAGCAGATTGAATCAAAAGTAGATGATGGCTGTCCATGAAATGGAATGGAATGGATTTAACAAAGTCCATATTCCTTTGGGTGTGTGGAAAGCTACTCTGGAACTGGAAAGAAGCTGTGGGAGAAATGGACCACATGCTCAACTTCTCTCATGGGCACTCATGATGCAGGATGTTCTGACACAGCCCTTTCCTTCTTCCATAGATGAGTGGACTATCCCTGATTCAGTGTCGGGGATTTGAGCTTCTACTTCAGCATGGCTTCTAGCCCATGCTTCCTGAGTGTCTCCCAAACTAGCTGGTACCTTCCTTGCTTCTTCTCCCTTTGTCTGATTTACCAAGGAGGAAGCTGGCTACAAAATAATAATGAGGAAATTAGTCTTATATAGGCTGTGTCCAAGAGGAGATGCTGTCCAGGTGGCTTCTGAAGCTCCTGTGTATGAGCAGTTCATTTGATATATCCAGTTATCATATAATGCTGGAGCATGGACAGAACAAGAGAGAATAGCTTCTGCACCACCAAGCTCCTTTGAGTTCAAATAATGGAAATAATTACTTTGATTGGGCAATGTATTTAAACCATCCTCAAGTAAAATGAAACAAAACAAACATCTTGTTCTGGAAAAGTGTTATGGGATGTGATAAGATTCCCAACCAAAATGAAAAATTGAAAGCTCTGAAAGTAAATATGTCCCCTGTATGCATCCTTTTAAAATCTTGTTAATCGGATGTGTACAGGCAGTTTCTAATTGTTTCTACAAGCTTCTCTGGTGTCTAATATTGTATTATAAACTGCTGTGGTAGCAATGTGGTGACTTCTGCAAAAAAAAAAGAAATCATAATTGATAGAAATATTTATCAGGATGTTCGCTAAAGTGAAAAACTGGTGAAGCAAGTAATAACATTTAAAACAAATAGGAAAGCACAGATGAAAACGAAGCAACTGAATAATTACACAATATGCAGAATAAATTATATCAAAATTCCAGCTCTGGTTCAGATCAATAATGCCGAAATGTGACAGCTCACTGGCGATGATGGCATGGGGCAAAAATAAATAAATAAATAAACAGTCATCCAATAAATAAGTAAAATTAATGCAGTCAAAATATATTTGTCAAACAACGCTAAACAATTGAATCTTTGCTGTTGTTCCTTAATGGAAAACAATTGGTTCCTGAAAAATGATTGCTAACTATCTGAGAAATTAGAAAGCTAAGCAGGAGTCCTGCTTTTAAATCCATTGTTTCAATTTGTTCAATAACTGGAAGTAATATGCCCTAGTGTGGAATAATATTAGTTTTCTTGAATATGAAGACCCGTATAAAATGCAATCAAAATATCAGTCCCAATCTCAGTACAGTGAGAAATCATGGCTCCTCATTATACACATTTGGCTGTATTCCATGTTAGTTCTACTTGAAGTAGACTCACTGAAACAAATAGGACTGGATAAGCTAGATAAACCCATGCACTTTGCCTGCATAATGCCCTTTTTCATTCCAGAGACAGGCATATGGGAAAGCATTCGGCCCATTCTGCCTCTCTATCATTAGATAGATGACCCGGACCAAGGAGCCCAAGTGCAGCGGTGGGTTAGATGACTGCCAGGCAACTGAAATTGAATTGGTGAGAAGGAATCTTTTCAGCTAGGTAGTTCCCTGGTGAAGGAGCTCTCCCGGGTAGAGTTGACCTACTCCTCCAGGCAGAAGATGATTGTCTGAGACTTCTCATAGGTTCCTCTCTGTCACCTGAGGCCAACGTGGCCTGTTGCCAGCTTCAGTGTAACAGTTGCAGCCATTCCTAGACAGGGATGGCCTGGTCACAGGACAGCCAGCCTCAAATCTTGTCTCTTGTAATGAGCATTGGATTAGGCTCCCCTGGAGATAGGCTCAGAAGCACCAGCTTGGGCTGAACTGAACGGAGCAGGAATACTGCTCGGTGTGCTGAAAGCTCTGCATTGGCTGCTAATGAGCTACCGAGCCACATTCTGGGTGTTCAGGTCGGTTTGTGAGCCCTAAAGTGCTCAGGACCAAGTTATCTGATGGATCTACTTCTCCCACATGGGCTACCTAGGTCTTTATGTCCCGAGGGGCAGATAAGGGCCCCAGCCTCCCAAAGCTCATATGTCCATGGCGCAGAGGTAGATATTCTCCATCTTGGCCCCCACTATGTGGAATTATCTCCCCACCAAAGCTGGACAAACTGCAAGTGTGCAGTGTTGATGGCAAGAATGTAAAAATCCCCACCTGTTTACTCATGTGATTTCCTGATCATGTGTGTGAATGATCAGCTGCCACCAGTTATCTACCATTGTTTTAATAAGCATGTATTGTTTGGTTACTATTTTAATGGTTTTGCTGCATTTAATCAAGATGTTATATCATGCGAAGCACTTTTTATTTATTTTTATTTTTTAATGAAAACCCTCTGAAATAAACAGGCAAATAAATATCCCCCAGGCAGTGATAATGAGCAAACATTTGCTTATGGATCTAATAGGTCGAATCCTGATGTAGTCATACTTGGAGTCAGCGCATATGTTTATCCTAAGTAAGTTGTCCTGCTGACTTCAACAGGCTTGCTTTTACTTTATAGGGAAATATCCCATTACAATTTAGTCACAGGAACAGGGCTCCTCATCAGTATGAAATTAACAACTGCGATAGGTTTATAATAGATCACAAATCCCTATTCCTAGCAGGTGCTTTGTATGGCATTCTAAGCTCCTGAAACTAGTCTTTTGAGGGAACTCTGTCTTCCACTAGATCCAGGACTTAATGCAGCCCATCACTTCCCATCTGCCACACACACATTCACACATACTCCTTCCATGTTCCCCAAGGTTTCCAGATAAAGTATCTCTTGTAATTCATTTCTAGCCCTGATTGCTTTCCTTTTCAAACCTTCTTCAACGAAACATCAGAGAGGATGGAAAAGGGAGAGGCCATATAGAAGCTTTATCTCTGAGAAAGCAGTAGCCACCTTTAAAAGGGATAAGACATTTAGGTTAGGTGCTCAGAGTCTAAGTTTAATTTAAGTGAACATACTTGAAATGAACTTCCACAGATAATTAGGAAAGTGAGGTCTACATAAGCCCCAGGATAAGTAGGATTTAAAGATACTGAACATCTAGCAATGGTTATATTGCATCCACTGCAGTTTGCTGGCAAATAATTATAGAGTTACAGCTTGCACATCTCTTTCTCTACCCAAATCTCTTCAAAGCAGTGTTTAGTTCACAAATGAGCAACTTGAAGAGAAAACATTGATAAATATAGTATTGTCATATACAGATGTCATCATCATCATTATCATCATCACTTCATTTCTATGCCTTTATAACTTTTTGACCTTTTGCTTTATAGCTAAAGCAATAAGTCTTCCTTTTGTCCACCTCCTCTGAAAACAACTCCTTTATGTGTTCAGTGTAAATGATCTCACTGTCTATTTAACAGAGGAAGTCATATCTACAATAGACACTGAATGTTCTAAGAGCATCAGCACAGCAACTGGCCCCATGCATCTTTCTTTGCAGATGTGGGGAAGCAGCCAGGGCACTGAGACTGTCTTGCTTTGCTTCTACTCACAACAGAGCAGAGCACAATCAGTTGTGAAGGTAGCTGGATCAAGATTAAAAGAGAATGAGTGCAAAACAAAATAGAAGAGGCTGTGCCTCTCCAAAATGCTTAAGAGAAGGAGTTTCTCTGGACGCAGGAGCTGAATCTTCGGACTCTGTTTCCCTCACTACCAACATGGAGGTTGGAATGAGGTTGGGCCACAATAAGCTAGAGATACCTGACTGACTTCCACAGCCTGTCTAGTCAATGACTGAAGTATTTTGGTGACACAGAATGCTCATAAACATTCCAGTTTATGATAGTGGGTTGCCTACAGGGAGGGTTACTGGTAGATCAACATGGATCAGCACAGCTACAATGAAACAAATGGAAAGCTGGTATGGCTGGAACAAAAATCTCATGCAAGGCTTAAGACAAAGGTCAGCAATGTTGTATGCATGGGCATCAGTGTGTTCCAGAAATCTTTCTTGGTGCCCACCAAATTGCTTTATCTCTCCTATTTAAAGGAGACTCCTTTTTTCCTGGTAGCTAAGATCTCTGTGAAATAAATTTTTAGGTCATTGAGGCCCCATCGGTGTTGGTGTTCAAGGATAGGCTGGACGTGCACATGGTGGGCATGTCGTGAACAGAGCCGGCTGGTGCCGGAGGTCAGACTAGATGGCCCAGGAGGCGCCTTCTGACTCGCTCTGTTTCTATGTTTCTATGTTTCTAAATTTCTCAGAGTAGGATTGAATAACTTGGCTTTGTACTCAGTCTTTTGGTAGGTTGCTTGGCCTTTGCCATACTTCCCATGGCTGCCATTTTGTGGTGATGCCATGTACTTTGGAAATGCTGTGGAGTTGAGTTGGGGAGCTTAAGAGAGCGGTGGAACAAGGTAAATGTAAATAAATAAATAGGGGGAAGCATAAACTGAGGAGGAGCTTCATAAAAGCCCCATGAAGAGAAGCCTGTGGAAAAGAGTGCCAGCTTTCTCAGATCACCGTCTCCCCCACTAACCTGTTTGGATTCTGACTGGCAGGGGATGAGCAGGAATTAGCAGAGGCATCTGAACCATGCGAGATGACTCTTGGACTGAACATGAGGACCAACTTGTCTTGGAGCAGAGGGAGACCCTACCGAATAGTGGAGGGGTAGATATTAACAGGAAGTTCTTAGGCCGTATCAAGAGGTGTCACACCAGAGAACGTTCCAGTTGCCCACTATTCCCATCATCTAGCCCTCAAGGAATGTGAGCTGTGTGGAGGTAGAATGAAGTCCTTCCCCGAAAAAGTAAGAAGGGGAATATTCCAGTTTGAATTTGACTCTTCACATGGCTAGGTGCTACTCTCATGTAGCCAAGGAATCATTACCATGATTTATGTAGCCTGTAAACCTGTAGAACTCAATAATATTTTTAAGTGCTTCAGAGTTTCATCTAAGTCTGCTGAGGGGGTGGGGAAGGTGGCGGGTGGTGGAAGAAACCTTCTCCTGGCAAGGCCGTAAGGAAAAGGGGCTAAAGGGTGGAATGATTCTGAAGCAAAAGGCTGTCATGCTATTTTCAAGTTCCCATTAAGATGATTTTTGGACAAATTCTGTTATGATAACTGAACAAATATTTAGATCCCAAGGAATACAGTCAATGGATGGACACAGTTCACTTGAAATCAACTAGCAGTTCAGCAGTTCTTAAATTTTAAGTAGGAAATAATATTGTGTCATATCATATATAATCTAATGTATAATCAGTTAATTAATTCAGTTATTTTAAAGAATGTTGCATAAAGTGCCCTTCAGTAGTATTTTATTTATTTATTAGAACATTTCTATGCCGCCCCTTGCCGAAGCCTCTATTTCTGCTTGACTGATGGAGACTTGGGAGGTCTAAGGTCCAATGTAGCTTTTACTGCGCACGTGAGCCACACATGCAGAGACACCACTTGTGGTCTCTTCATGCCTGACATCACTGAGAAGCACATTGCCTCGGAATTATATCAACGAGTGGAACTTTTCCATGCCATTCTCAGATGCGCATGGATTCTCCATGATGTCATAGCCTTCTGGGTATGGGTGAACCCAATCCTAATGAGATCCATCAAATGAGAAGATGGTATGACAATAGGTACAGACGCATGCAAACACAAAATCTTGAAGAGGAAAGCAAACCAAGGTAGCATCATGGCAATATGGTGACTAATTATGCCTTTCCATTTTGCCCTAATGAATTGTGAAGGGCATTTATTTAACGAACCCCTTCTGAAGCTTTTGTACATGATTGCAAATGACACGTGTGACGTCCAGCAGGCCTTTCTTTTGCATAATGGTCACAGATTATACTTAGGAGTGGAAACATGGAGGCAAAGTGACAGCTCCAGTCACTTAATGAGAAGTTTATTAAGAAACTAGGGCTGATTATCAGCTGCAAATTAACCATAATGTGTGTAATCAGCAGAGATGTCACACTGGAGGAAGAAAGATGATAAACAGCTTGAAATGCTCATTCCCCTGTTAATCAAAAAGTACCTACTGCTCATTTAAAGATCTCATCTTCAAGAATCCATGGATACTTAAGGTTGGGGTGGGTTGAATAGCAGCATGTCATATACATATGGAAGGTGGGTGAGGGAACAAGCTTCATTGATTAGTGTAGAATTGATGCAACCAAAGAGGTTATGGGACTGATTTGGATTACATTTGGCATAGCCCTTATAAACTATTTCTGGAGGCAGCATGACAACATGTCCATGAAGAATGGTCAAAATGATGTGGCCAACAGGGTTCCTGTGCAGATTATGGTTGAACACATTAGAAGAAACATCTTGAAGATGAGAGTAATCACAGATGGAATGATTGGCTCTCCATTGTTGCCAAATGTCCTCAGTCACACCTCTCCAGGACTTCACATTTATAAGACCATAAGAAGAACCATGCTAGATCAAACCAGTGGTCCATCTGCTTCAGCATTCTGTCCACACAGTGGCCAACCAACCCCCCAAGGTTCCCAGAAGCAGGATCTGAGTGTCAAAACATGCCCCTACTCAAACCTGATGAATCCCAGAAATGTAGGGATGTTTCTGCTGAGCTGTGAGATGCACATGATAGACTTTACACTCTAGTTCTCCAAAACAGGGAACCTAGCTCTGAAAATGCAGGTGGCTGAGACACAGAGATTCTCATTTCCTGGCTGGTTGTGAACTTGGAATCCCACTGGCCTTTGGACACGTAACCACCTCAAACCAGAAGAGCTTTGAAGTCTTCAGTCTCATTCAATTCAGGCTAGTGATGTGCAAACCAGCCATACACAAGCTCACCAAAGTTTTCTAAATGCATGAACTATGCATAGGGGTGTGTGTGTGTGTGTGTGTGTGTGAAATTAAAAAGAAGCTCAGAAAAAGGATACAGGCTGGAGTCAATGAACTCTGAGGAAGAGTTCAGAGAATTTCATCAAACCTGAATTTTGCTAATTTGCACTTCTCTACCTAAAGGTTGAAGGCCATCTTGAATAAAATGTTCCTCGCCTGGTACTGGAAGGATAGCAGAGAGGGAGTGAACTTAGCTTCACTGGGGACAAAGCTCCGCAGCCTGGAAGCAGCCTGTGAACAGGTTCTCCTTCACACAATGACCAAGCATGGCTCTCATGGTGGGCGTCTCAAAATGCTGCATTTTGTCCAGGCACCTACGGCTGATTGGGAGGGACTGTGCCCCACTGTTATCGTCCCCACGTTTGCTTCTGCATCGAAAAAAGATGCAAAACTGGTGGAGAACCACTGGTCCACATTGGAGGAAGTCCACTGCATGGAGTCCACGTGACCATAAAAAGGGCAGCTGCACTGAGCTGAATAATAATGGAAATGGAATGTTTGCAATACTGTCCAACCCGTTATTTGTTTTTCGGCGCCAGGTGAAGACCTTTTTATTCAAATGTCATTTTAACTGTTAATAGTATTTATTTATTTTATTCTTGGCCAGGGCGACTTAATTTATACTGTTAATTTATATTATTTTATCGAAGTTATTTATGTTTGTGAGCTGCCCCGAGGCTTCGGCGAATGGGGCAGCATAGACATTTTCTAAATAAATAAATAAATAAATAAATACCCCATAAGTTTCTTTTGGAGGCAAAAAAGTTAAAGAGTAGAATATACTCTGCACTCTAATTGTATTATATCCTAATAAGTAACACTTTGCTTTTCTGATAAATGTCAAATTCTCCTCCTCCTTCATTTCATTTAATTTCATTGCATGATTTTATTTCTTTTCTTTACCACCCTGTAGGCAAAGGTATCTTGGCAGTTTACAACCATGTATAAAACAAAAGGGTAAAATGCAATAGAAACAATATAAAACAATGTTAAAAGAATTTAAAATTAATTTTAAAATGCGATTAAAAATACCCAGCAAGAAGTAGTATCACCAGGATAATGGTCTCAAGCCCCTGGATAAACAAGGAGATCTTTAAAGGCCTGAATATAGAGGGCTGCCTTGACCTGGTACCAAAAAGTTGCCAAATTTGGCACCAGGAGGGGCACTAGTTCCAAAGATATGTGCTCACCACAGAAAAGGCCCTCACCCACCATGTGAATTTCACTGCTGTTTCTGTGAATGAAGTTGATAGCGATACCCAAAGTTTCCTAACCATTAAAAAAGGAAATGGCACACACATTCAGAGGGTCCCTTATATTGAGTATTGATTATTGATTCAAGATTATTTTTCTCTTGAAAAAAGAAAAAGAGCGACATTGGATCGCCAATATTTAGCATAGTTGGTTGCAGCTAACCAACATCACCCTGGAATCCTAAAACATCCCAAAGTTATCAAGGGAAAGCTTGTCTGCTTCTTCAAATGCGCATAATGAAGCATGATCGGCCAGTAGGCATTTCTTCAGAACTGGGAGCTGCACAGAAGTCACTGTTTCATCGTCTCTTGCCAGATGTTTTTGGAGAACAACATGTAAAATAAATTTTTAATCTGCAAAGCAATTTGGCCATGTATAATTCATTTTGCTCTATCCCCATGCCTCCCCCTTCCTTAGATTCTCCACAAAGCTACATCTGCTTGATTTAATCACTTTATAACATCAGTGCATTTAGCAATGTGCATTAGACCTGGAGTGCGTGTGACTCAGCAGTGGCACACAGAGCATACCGTGGCAATGTGGAATTGAAGGGTGACTCTAAACACTAACGAATCTACTTCTGTTCAGCCCAAAGCACCAACATCTTGTGATGTGACCTATTTTTTCCAAGTTTTGCATGGTATTTCTGAGATAAGTAGGGCTGACTTTCAAGTAGACACACATAAGATTGTGCTGTAGAATGGAAATACACAACCAAGGCTACAAATGTGCTTTTCAGATTTCCCCAAATGGCCAAGGCATCTGCTTATGCCAAACAGCTTTTCCCTCTTGCAGTATTTCTGCACTGTTTTGCTTACAATGCAATTAAAAGCACGTCTATGTTTCTTAGGCAAGATAGTCTATGAAGTTCAGAGCCAAAAGAAAAGTTCTGTTTCTGTATTAAACAAGAAAAAGGATGGGAAACCATTCATCAGAGCCTCCTCCTCCTCCCTTGGAGGAAGACAAACTGACACATACAATTAAGCTGGGTTCTTTCTCGCTAATCCCCCAGCCAAGAGAGAATGGAAGAACTCACGTGTCCTACAAAGAGGCAACTGTAGCCAACAGGCAAATGGTCAGCATGGCATCTCCATGTGTTGCTATTTTGCCAGTGGGGATGCATCCCACCTTCCCCCACAGTTGCCATTGCAGCCATTTTTTCTAGGGGAAGAGACAAAGCAATAACTATCGGTGGTACCCCATTATATAGGATCTGTAACAGCTACAAGCACATCACTGTTTTAGTCATCTGCTATTGCCTTCATCGCTCTTACACAAGACATTCCAGGAACTTTGACAAGTTAAGAGTGGGATAAACGGCCTTCAATAAGTAGGTAAACACATTGGACTGACCCTATAAGCAAGAGGCAATGCATTGGCATTTGACTGACAGAGCATGCATGCCAGTGGGTAGAACTCCACATGGAAGGACACTATTTGACAATATTGTCTTAAATGCTTTCTGGAACATCTCTTTAATTCTTCCTCTTATCTGCAGGGCATATGCTGGGGGTAGAGATCAGAAATGTGTAATAAAAACCAAAGTTGGGAGGCAGAGAGGACAGCTCTCAGAGTCTCAAGCCAAAGGACAGGAAACCCTGCTCATGTCACCTGCTCCTTAAAAGAGGGGACTAGGCACATGACACAATCAAGAGGAAGAAGTCGTTAGGGCAAAACCTTTTTCTTGAAACATGCCTGTAACAGCCACGGCGTGCCTGCACTCTAGTGCCAAAGCTTGTGAGAATTCCCCTACCCCGTCCCCTCCAAAAGAGCCGTCATTGTCCTACTTGGTGACCTTAATGGGATGTCAGAGGGTTAATAAGAAAATCAATTTATCTTTTTTAAGTGCAAGAAGTAATTAAAGTCTAAGGGAAATCTGTATCATAATTGAGAAAGAATAATGAGCAAGTGGGATGTGAAGGCGAGAGAGAGAGAGAGGGAGAGAGAGAGAGGGAGACAGAGAGTTTGGTAATTAAGACAGGAAGTCCGGGACAATGAGAAGGAATAATGTATTTTGTCACCTATGGCACACCGATTGCCTGCTGAGATTAAGCTGGCCAGCTTAAGCAGGAGAACAATCAGTCCCATGGCGCAAGGAGGCATTTGATAGCAGCGGTGCATCTTCAGCTGGCAGGAGGAGCAGCTTTAGGGGGGAGCGCTAATGGACAGGTTTCTGATAAGATCTGGGTCTTCAGATTAATGAAACTGAAATGCATTAAAAGGATTAAAGAGCAATTGTGTCAGCAATTTATATTAAAAACTCCCAAAGTCATAAGTCCTTTGGAATCTGAATAGCAGCATATCCCTGAATTATCTCCTGAGGAACAGCCAATTTCTGTGTTTAAAGAACTGGGCCAAGTGTAGCCTTTTTGCCCTTCCATGAGAGCAAGGAGCAAGCTATTTCCACGGTGAATTCAGCCTACTGGGGTGCAGTTATCCCAGGGATGGATAGACGGCTCAGTCCATAACTGGTCCATGTCAAATCCATTCCATCCAATTGCTGCATCAGTCTGCAATATCCCAAAAGATGGAAATCCTCGTTTATTTTTCATAATGTTTGCACTTTCTGTAATATAAGGATTTTGTTTGTCACATTCTTTAATAGACAAAATGCTTCATGCAAACTTCCCTAATGTATGCATGTTTGTCCACAGTTTTTGAGAGAAGAACTTCACTGCAAAGTCAGAAGAAGGGCTCAGCGCAGTGGGCACCTGTGTTCCGATCCCCAAATTAATCTGGTGAGTGTGAGTTAAGTGGCAAGGTTCTCCTACAGCTCTAATCAAGCTAAGGGATAACAAAGTGGGGGTCCTTCAGGGCAGACTGAAGCTAGAGCCAAACCACTCCTGAAGAAGTGGGATACAGAGTCACAGACCAACTTCAGAAATGGATGCATGAGCTGGGGGAATGCTTGGCCCTTCCTCATATGCTGCTCCTCCCACTTGATGGGGGTGATATTTGTTTTGGCGCTGTGCCAAACCCTTGCAGAAGTGCCATTTTTTCCCATGTCTTGTGCAAGGGAACAAGAATTTCATAGAATGTCCTCTTTCAGGAATGGGTGAAAGGACAGCTGAAGAGTGTGACTTTAAAAACTCCCCATGCATTCACAGCTTCAAGGGAATCCTTATAGAGAGCCTTCTCTAACCTGGCAGCACTCCCAGGGGACCACAGGATATTGGTCTCCCTCATTCAGGAAGAACTTCCAGGCTGCCATAGTCTCTCTACAAAGAATCCTGGAATGTTGCAAGCAAGAACCAATGAGATTTTTAGAGCTTTAGAAAAACCCTGTGCTTGCTTGCAGCAGGACAGAGCTTTTCCAGATAGGCTTTCAGCCCAGCAAGGTTTTCCTACAGGAGGCCTCTTTGCAAAGAGCTCTGTGCTGCTGCAAGCAGACACAGGTGATTTTCTAAAGCTCTGGTTCTAAAGTCTTTCTTCTTGCTTTTCAGGGATGCTTCTGTAGCCCAGGAGAGCTTCCTGAATGCCTATGAGGAAGGTAAAGTCTCATAGGGTGCATTCTAACTGGCAAAGCCACCACTTCAAGCATTGTCTGCTCACCCTCAGACTTTCTCAAACATTTTAGAATAAGTTTGTTCTCCTCATTCTGAATCCCCCCCATATTCATCCTAGCCACTGAATTTGAACTCCCTCATTGAACTGAAAACTGCTGGATAACTTTGGTCAAATATACTAGTAAATGAACAGTTATCACAAAGGTACACGTCCTTATGCGTGTTTATATGGGAAACAGTTCTGCCATTTCCAGCATTCTGCAACCAATCCTGCTGGTTGGAGCATGCTGGGAGTTGTAGGACTTTTTTTCATAGAAACACACACAGAATTATGCCTGAAGTCAATTAAGCAAAGTAGCATTTCTCAGATTCTAGACCGAAACACAGCCAGCATTCAGACTGCAAATGTCTCTCAATTGTGAGATGCTTTCTCATTTTGAATGCTGCATTTAAAGGGTATATAATAGAGAAAGGTGCATACAAAGATGCATATGAGAGAGAAAGTTGGGCACAAGATACTTATGTTGGGAAATGTTGCATAAAAATGAACACAAATACTTCTGCACTTTTAAAGAAAAACATGCCACTTCATTTGGAGATCGTACAAAAAGAATTTTGGCTGAGTACATTCATGCAAAACTGACTCAGTCTGGGAATGGACTGATCCATCCAATCCTACAGGAAAGGGGGGATTCAAACTCTTTTTGCCTATGGGCTGAATTTCTTTTGTGAGGAATTCCTGGGGACTGTCCATTACCTCCTACCACAGTGTATGTTGGTTAGAGTAATGGAAATTTTAGCCCAAAACATCCAGAAGGTCACAAGTTTATCCCTGCTGGATGGGAACAGACAATATATAACTGTGTATGCTGCAAATGGAGAAAATCCACATATCCTGCCCTGAGCTCCTTGGGAGGTTGGAATACGAAATGTAATAAATAACAATTCTGCTGAATTTGTTGGCACACCAAGGTCTTGCTGCTGCTTCTGCAAACATTGCACTGCTATCTTTTGTGATGAGTGCCTTGTATTGAAAATAAATCCTCCATTGAGGGGGATGCGAGATCTCCAGTATGAAGCTGCCCATTCTAACACATGGTTACTCCACCCAAATTTCAGTCACAAAGTTACACAGGTATTGAAGTGTAAGCCTCCTTATCCCCATTCTGGTTCTCCAAAGAACAGCATTTGCCTGCCATGGGGAGGCAGGAGTCATATGTACACAGTGGTAATAATACTGTGACTGGATGTTGACTGAATGGGAGAAATGATGGGGGTTCTGTTGCATTTGGTGAAGCGCTCACTGCTCTGTCCAAGCGGGTGCTGCTTAAGGTCACTCTAGCGCATGACTGCATATAGGAAGGTGGGTGATGTACATTTGCAATGTAATCCACTACTTTTTGCTACATCAGTTCCTATAGTGCAGTATGTGGGGACTGGAGATCACTCAGAGCACATCATTTGCATGTTTAATAGAATGTTTCCATGGACTCACCCTCACTCTGTTCAATAAAGATAACATGGATTAAGCAAATAAAACTAAGAACAAGGCACTGGACAAATGAAGAGAAATCAATATGGTTGCAATGCCTTCCCAGCAGTATTGATCTCCCCTGGGATGTTTGCCTAGCAGACTCAACAGAGAAAAGAAAAATATAACGAACATTTCCAAATTATGGTTGACTTGTGAATCCGTGTGGTTTCTTAAACATTCGGCTGAATCCATATTTGGGTGGATGCAGAGAAGACTCATCGAACGCAATGGAACTTGGTAGTCACATAGCTGTCAGTGATTTTAGTGAGTTTGCTCTAAGTCTGGATCTAACCCATTTAACTGGAAATAGCTCATTGCTGGTGACTGAACTAGGGATAAAGAAGCAATGAAAAGACTTACACATAGGCTGGCTTCAGATAACACAACGCATATTTTTTTTACCATTAACCTTCTGTTGTGTTGTCTGAACCAAGTCATGGGGAAAAATACGGACTCAAAAAAATATAAAGGTTGCTCCTTATTTTTCTCTGCCAATGCCAGAAGGCCTTTCTTGTGAATAGACTGCATCTGCTTCAGAGATTCCCAAGAGATGCACTGCAAGATGATTGAGTTGTGGGATCAGCGCATCCACGAGAAGCTGGTGACAGAAATTCCCAGCACAATGTGGTTGAACTTGAGGGAGCAGGGTCAGTCCACAAGTTCAAGCAAGGGGGATGCTTTTCTTCCCTCCCCTACAGCCGCACAAGCACAAAGACACACGCACAAGTCAGCATGGGTAAGTGGGAAGGCTTTGTTTTATCTCAGGGGTGTCATCACATAGCCAAATTTGGGGCCCCATCATTACATTTCCCATGTGGCCTCTGATGGGTGGACTGAAGAAAACTTTTCAGATAAAAAAGAAAGAAACCCAGAAATTAGCAGGGCAGAAAATCTGGGGAAGGTGGCTGTTAAAAAGCATTGAGTTTCACCAAAGTTTAATACAGCATTAATGCAGATCTTGCTTCTACCATTGCTAATGAAGCGTTTCCCAATGTGCTCGTCCCGCATATGAGCACTGATATGGATCTCACTTATATCATCCCTTATTCTGACCCCACTGTTACAATAGATACTCTTGGCGATGTAAACACCCCTCTTTGGTATGGTGCAGGTAATCAACGAACCATAGGAGGAAGAGGAGAGCATTTAAACAAGGCCTTGGAGTTGCTAAATGTGATGGGGGAATGGTCAAGAAGAATCCAATTCACCTCTGATACTAAAGAACAGGATATGTGGAGTTGCAAATATGCCAACCGGGTTGCAATTTGGGATATGTGAGAAACCCATTTTAGAGGTGGGAATTCACTGGGGGTTCCTAGGATCAGCCCCCTGGACTCTGGCCCACCTTTTCACAACCATAAGTGCCACCCTTAAATAAATAAATACAGAAGTTCATGCGAGTGCCTGCCAAGAAGTGAGACAGATGAATTCTGTTCATTCTATCCCGTGTTTCTTACTCTTGCAAGGAACCAAAGCAGCTTACAAAGTTTTCCTCTTCTCCATGTTATCCTTCCAACAACAACCCTGTGAGGTAGGCTTGGCAGAGAGTGGCAGGCCCACAGTCATTCAGTGGGTTTCATGACTGAGTGGGGATTAGAACCCAGATCTCTGGAGATCCAGTCTAGCACTCTTAGCCGCTACACCACACTGCCTCTCAGTTCTGGCTCTTCATGTAGAATGTCGAGAATGCAGAATTTTGGAATCACCATTTGTCTCTGGTGCAAACATGCGAGACTGTTGATATGCTGAGAAAAGGGAAAGGGAAAAATCCAGCTCAGGGTGAATAGTAGCTCCAAACACTTCGAAGCATGAACTATTCCCTCCTTGAAAAATGGTCAAAGCAGCTGTACATAAGAGAGCAATATATAAACTTGGAAGTATAACAGTACTTACACTCCAAATGTGGCCTTCCTAAATTTATTGAGTTCTGAAAAGAAAAGGAAAGGAAAGGGAAAAAGATGACAGCAGGAAGCTGGCGAGGAGTTGATAATAGACTGTCTTCAAAGTGAATCCTTTTATTCCACACGCAGCAGTGGGTGATAAATGTGCCAATGCCACCATTTTCTGTGACTGCCTTCATCCCCCCTCCCTCCTCGTGGCATATCTCTGATCAGAGACTAATAGCCCCCTAGGAGAAGTTATCTTGACACAACCTCTTTCCCATCAGTGATGGCTGCTCCTACCAAACATCTGTCAGGAAACAGGAATGCAAAGCAGGACGTGGATATTGCGATGGGAGCTAACTTGCAGGTTACCCAATTTCTAGGACTCTAATTCATATTGATATTAATTTCTTGATTGGGATGGAAGTGCATTTTCCACTGGGTAAGGCGTGGGGAAGGATCAAGCAATGTAGAACTGGAAAGAAAGAGTTTTGCCATATCACCGCTGACTGCTGGCAGTCCACTTTATTCTGACTCCAGAAACATTAGTAAACATCTGTTATCCCACCACTGCTTCCCTGGGATCACTAATTGGTCTCTATTCAAATCAAGATCCCTTTTACGAAGGCTCAGTGTGTGTTTGTGCAGAAGGTTGTTCGGCACAGAGCAGGCTGAGTGACGTGGGTCCGCAGGAAAAGAGGCAACTTTTTAGGGTGTACGATAAGATATGTCATT
The DNA here is from genome assembly GCF_004798865.1 of Varanus komodoensis. Classification (NCBI taxonomy): domain Eukaryota; kingdom Metazoa; phylum Chordata; class Lepidosauria; order Squamata; family Varanidae; genus Varanus; species Varanus komodoensis. Next base: position 16,034,840 of record NW_025335440.1, on the reverse strand, counting down.
CGGTGATTCAAGATGAAAGATACAAGAATGTAAGGAGAGCATGGATCCATCTAGTCCAGCGTTCTGTTCACACAGCAGCCAACCAGCTTCCCATGGGAGCCCACAAGCAGCGTATGAGTACAACAATGTGCTCCTGCCATGTTTTCCTGGAACAGATTTTATATATGTGTAAAACAGGAACAGGAATAGGAAAATGGCCTCTGATGCTTAAGGCAGCATCTTCCCATCTGGACTAAAGCCATCCGTAGCATTCCCCCCCCATGCATGTGTCCAATCCCCTTTCAAAGTCATCCAAATCAATGGGCATCACTATATCTCATGAAAGTGAGTCCTGCGGTTTAGCTATGCGCTATGTGAAGGAGTATTTCATTTTGCGTGCCTGCATCTCCTGCTAGTCAGCCACATCGCATAGTCCAAGGTTCCAGAATTACGAGCTGTTGCTGTTATGCATTATCAAGTCATCTCTAAGTTATGGTGACCCCATGAATGAAATGCTTCAAAATGCCTTCTCCTTGACAGCCTTCTCAGCTCTTGTGAATGCAAGGCTATGGCTTCCTTACTGCAGCCCGTCCATCCCTTGTTTGGTCCAGTGTTATGAGAACAGGAGAAAAATGTATAGTTTTGTATGCCATGTATAATTTGGTACACCTCTATCATGGACATCTCCATTCGCACCAAGGTAAAAAAATTTCCTCTTGGACTGAATCCAGATGAAGGGAAAGAGCAGCATGTTCCCAAATGCATGGAGCAAATGCTGCATTCATGCACTAATAAATACAAGTGGGGTCTATTCCAGGCAGGAGGAAACGCTGTTCTTCACCCAAGTAATCAATTCAAGTTGTGACAACCCAGATTCAGGCTGGACATCAGCAAAAGCTTCGTCACTGTCAGAGCAGTACGGCAGTGGAACCAGCTGTCCGAAGAGGTGCTGGTCTCTCCCACACTAGAGACATTCAAAAGGAAACTGGGCAGCCATCTGAGAGAGACGGTGTGAATTGGTGTCCTGCCACAGCAGGGGGGTGGACCTGATGGCCTTCATGGCCCCTTCCAACTCTACTATTCTATGATTCTATGAAGAAGAGCCCTAGTTATCCTTCAGCCTCCTGAGGAGGCCTCAAATCAGTAAGAATCACATTTTTGCCCCACTCACTCCAGCTTTGCCCCTTCCCAATTTGACTTCGGCCCTGCACACTGATGGAAGGTATCCTTTGAGGAATCTCCCAGATTGGAATTTTACCATTTGACTGCACGAGATCCTCAGACTCTAGTCTGAAATTCATCCAGCAGCTGCAGAACCACACACACCAGCTTGCTGGCCCCCTCCCATGTCCATTCATTAAAAGGACTTTGAAGCCTTGAAACCCAATGTCTGTTCTGATTCTTTTGAAATGTGCTGGATAATAGGAAACATTTTCTCCCTCTAGTCTTTTTCTCATTGATCCACTTTCCTGCATCTCTAGTTGGAACTCCATCATCAAGAGATGGCCATGGGTTGTGAACGAGCCCTTAATCATGCCACGCTAGGCCATTGCTTTTATGCTATTGTTCCTCCTGTGCATATATGACCATGAACACCTGTGGATTTATTTCCTACAATTTCTCAGGAAGTTTATATTTTGGCCCCTGAGTTGCCTTCTGCCACCTGTGCTCTCTGCTTGAAAGAAAATGTGTTTCCTTCATTCTATTAGAAACATGAGTACCTTTTCACCTCTATATAGGCAAAATAGATCATGCGTTGCAGGTCCTGCTGCGTTCGCTGGGTTAAAGAGAGAACTTTGATACCCTTTTTCTTCCCTGCCTAGCCTAACTGAAGCATATGCTGCACATGAATCACTGTGGCCTCATTGCTTCAGCAGTTTACGCTGTGACAGGGTACATACATCAAACGGAATTTGTATGACATGCACTGATATTTTCCTAGTATAGAAGAGAAGGCTCCATGAATTCCTCGTAATAAAAGAACCACCTTTGGACTCTGTTATGCCGGCACTCCAGCTTGAACCACAATCAGAGGGTTCTGGGCAGGCTTGCGCAACACTGAGAAACTCAACTCACTTGTGCCCGGTAGACTTCCCGCTTCTCACCACCTCTAGAGCTGAAAAAGACCAAGTCGTTTTTTCCCCCTTTCCCTTTTTCATTTTGGTGGCTTCTGCTTTTCAAGTGGGCCACAGTTTTCAGATTTGTGAAAAAAAAAATCCGTACTGTACAAAATTTGTATAAATTCTTTCCACAATTGGTGCAAACTGCTGCTGCAATTTATGTAAATTGCACAACTGTGACCAGAATTTAGGAAAATTCCCCAGGCTTTGAAAAATAATATGCCAAGTGGAAGACTGCATGGGAGACACTTTGGTTGGGAAAGAGGAAAAGGAAGCAGATGATAGGCCCCTCCAATGCATGGCAGAATGAGCGGAGACTTTGAGGAGCACAGCAGTAGGAATTTGATTTGTGAGAACTGCCATGTCCTGAACAACCTCTTTGCCAGGGTATAGGAATGAATGATTCTTCCAATTTTGCTCCTTCTTACAAATGAAATTTTTCATTATTATGTCCTGCCAAGCCCTAAAATGGAAATAGGAACAAGGTTTGCTAAATTTTATCCAAACTGAAGTGAAATTCTCGCTCATTCACACTAGTGAAAGTCAACAGACATAGCCAGTAGGGGAGAGGACTGCCTTGGACCTGCCTGTGGTGTAGCTCTTAAAAAGGAAGAACCTGTTGAGGAAAGAGGACACACCAATTAAACATCAAAAACACTGAGCTCCCGGCACAGTGATGAATCTGTGAATTTTGCTTTCTGCCACATGGGAACCGTGCCCAACGTGAAGGGATTTGCACCACACTGAGAAGCGTCCTTTTAGTAAACCTAACCTTAGGTGGTGCTTCAGCCTGCTGCCCGATAAATGACCGAAATACACATGGAGTAAAAGTGATTTGAGAAATGTCCTCCTCCTGGACAATTTTTGACACAAATAATTATATTTACACTTCCTGAACATGCTGCATGGCTTCACACAAACATGGGAAGCCTCATTACCCTAACCCTAACCCTAGGCTGGGATTTTCCCCAACCCTAATCTATGGCCAAAATGTCCTTTCCCAATGGGGTGTGCAAAACGTCCTCTTCCTGGAGATTTTTTTGCCCCACTCATTCCTGCCCTGCCTGAACATGCTACAGGCCTTTCTGGCATCCTGGGAAGCCTCGTTTTATTAACCCTAACCCTAGGCTGGGATTAGCCTTCAGCCCAGTAAGTGGCTGAAATACCTTTTCAAATACAGGGATGGCCAAACTGTCCCTTTCTGAACATTTTCCTTCCCAGTTCATTCTTTCTTCCCCTTCAGAGCACCTTGGCGGCTTCTACAGCATAATGGCATATGCACTTTTTCTAAACCTAACTCTAGGCTGGTCCTGAGCTCACACCCGAATATGTGGCTGTAATACTCCTTTCGCAAGTGGGATTTCCAAAATGTCCTTTTCCTGAACATAGTTCAGCACAGCTCATTCCTTCTTCCAGTCCTGCAACCCTGCAGGCCTCTGCACCATAATGGGATGCACAGCCTAGTCTCTTCTGCAACCCTTTTTCTAAGAAGCGTCTGAAAGAGGGATTTCCAAGATGCCTGCTTTCTGGAGACATTGTTGCCCAGTCCATTCTTCCTGCCCTTCCTGAACACTTCACACTCCTTCATAATAGGAAGCAGAGTTTTTGTAAAGCTAACCCTCAGCTAGTCCATAGCCTGAACCCTAATAGAGCTGCGATATTTTCCTACTGCAATTGTGATTTCCAAATTGTCCACTTCCTGGAGATTTTTCTGCATAGCTCATCCTTTTTGCCATTCCGGGACCCTCTGCAGCCCTCTGCTCCAGTCGTTTCCAACCGCTCGTCCACAGGTCCGTACCGGTCCCCCAACATTTCCTTCTGGTCAGTGAAAGAGCCACTCCATGGCAGAAGCATCTTACTCTCCGGGACCAGCGTGAGTCTAACTGTGCTTCCACTCCCGATTCCCACCTCTTCCTTGGTCAAGGACGCCGGGGGGGGGGGGGGGAGGCAGCTCAGTATGAGCCAACCTGGAGCTCCACCCTGCCAGGTGCACCCCCTGGAGTGGCTCCAAAACCAGGTCTTTTCCTTTCTCCATTCTTTTTCTTCTTCTTCTGGGAGGGGAAATGCTGAACTGGGATTATGCTGAGAATGTTTCCTCTTCCAGTCTGTCATGGTGTGTTTCAGGGTTTGAGTGGGGTGTTCATTGTATTTCCTTGTATTAACAATTTCCTTGTTCATTGTATTAAGTAAGTGTGTTTGATTTTTTATTGCTCTGCTGTTAATATTGTATTTGAATTCGTATTTGCTATGAGAATATTATTGCATTTATATTGATTTTGTATTTTGCTATTGTAAATTTTTGATCAAGTGTCCTTGAAAAGAAGCATGAGCAGATCTTGCAATATCCTTATCTGAATTAAATATTGCTCTCTGAAAATTTCACTTGTATTTCATGGTATTTAATTTCAAGTATTTTATTCTTTTATTAGCATTTTACCACACCTTCTCTGGTTATTTTACACTATTTTCTTTTTGTATTATATTTAAAAACTTATACAGAAAATACTATATTATATCTATAATGCTTTTTATTTCTGCTTCAGTGGTCCCAGAAAAGAGTTCCTATTTTCACTGGTTCTTATCTGTAAAAAAGGTTGAAAATTACTGGTCTAGGTGATGTGAAGAATGCAGGGTGTGGGTAGGCAGAGATCACCCCATCATACATCCTACCTGCCTCGGATGCTCATAAACCTCTGAGTTCACAGGTGAGCATCAAGGACACAACTGAGGGGTCTGTACCCCAACTGATCCTATTGATTAAATTGGGCTACTCAGGTGTGACTAAGTCTGGATCCCACTGTGTATTTCTTTCAACTCCATTAGCACACAAAAAGTTCGTTCAGACTTTGGAACAGATTTTCTAGACGTTTTTGAGAAAGATGAGGATGGAAAGTGGTATAACAAATGTATGTTTGGTCATAATTGCATTTCAATAATGCCATAGTTTGTTTTGCAAACTTCATAAAGATTTCATTTCAAATGCTGCAAGTATGGTTTCGGTTCCAACAGTATAACTCATATTTTAATTTCTTTTGCAATCATTCCAGGAATGAGCTGAATTTATGGATGCATCACTCGTTGTTGCTGGCATGTGCATTTAAAAACCATAGTCAAAAATAAGAGCTGGTAATTTTCATTGCAGTGCAAAGGAATATCAGTAATTAGTCTGTGACTAGCCACTTAAAGAGAAAACTATGATTTTAAAACTATGATAGAAAACACCAAAATATTATGCAAGATCCTCTTGGTAGTTTCTGAACTCTGCTTTGCAATGCCGTGCTCTCTAAGGCACAGAGACTTTGCACAGTTAACACCTATTATTTCAGAAGTATCTACTAGAACACAGAGAGCAAAACTGTTGGAGAAATCCATTTTGTTATTTTAAAAACAAGATGAAAGGAGACTGGCTGAAAATACATCTGTTGATGTTTTCTTATGTAAAGCAATGGAAAAGCTCAAGAAGGAGGGCCAATTTTGCATGTGTTGGGGGAGGGTATGTGTGATTGTGCTCCTATCTTTTGAATTATAATTCCCGTATTAAATATGGGAACAGTGGAAATGTTGAGCATTTGATTAAGGAAGCCACTAGGAAGGGCAGAAATATTTTAACTCTGTTCACTTAATTGTGCATCTGCGCCTGCGTATGCAGGCACGCACACACACACACACACACGAAGGCTCAAATGGTGGCTGAATCAATTCATTTGATTGGACAAACAGCAAAGGAGCTCAGTTCTAGTACTAGGAACAAATTCCCAGGCTCAAACATATGCTCAGAGACACCACTGTAACTTAATCATGGCGTAGTTTCCCTGTTTTGAGTTACTATTTGTTCTTGACTTCAGTTGGTGGACATACGGAAAACAACATTGGGTCCATAGACTTGATACCTATTCCTGATAGCAGTGATGAACTATTTCCTTTCAGCTATGGAGTCTCCATAACACTGGTTTCACTTCACTTGTAGGAATTCACAGATTTTGTTTAATCTGTTTTGTAGATGTTTTAAAGTTTGCCAGGCATCTTTTGATCTGTCAACTGCTCACTAATGAAATCACATTTATACACCGGAATTTCATTCTGCTTGTGCTAATTAGCAGATATGAGCTTGCACACTTGTAAATTAGCACAAATCCACCTCCAAGATTCCAAGCAAAGCAAAGCAAAGCAAAGCAAAGCCACCAATCCAACAAGTCACCTGACTTGGAGCAACTCCATCCTCTGTGGATGGAATCTGCAGGTTAAATTCCTTAAATCCACACTCATTTAAATCTGTTGTGGATTTCTGACATTTCTACTTGTACCACCTTTTCTAATACAAAGTGTTTTTTTTTTTAATGACTAGCCTCATACAAAAGGTGTTGCATTCGCTGCTTTCCTCAGTGGCAACTGCAGTTAATTACATGCTACTATTTTCACTCTTGTTCCAACATCTAAAATTAATGTCTGTTTAGACTGGTACAATTGCTAAAAAGTACATTACAAATTTTTAAAAAGCCCTCTGGTAATGATCTGAGAAATCACAGGCATGATAAACATTCTGAGTGGGTAGATAAATGGGAGGGGAGATAAGTAGGCAGGTGTCCCTGGAGAATGTAGCGTTTCATGGACCCTCTGGAGGTATCACAAACACAGTCAAGCTATTGAAAACGTATGAGATGTGAAAAGTGATCAGTTATAATCCTGTTCCCTCATTCACGAATTACTTCTAGACCTGCCGTGGGAGAGCATTGGAAATCCAGCACAGAGTAAACCACCTGGAAAAGACCTGGCACTAAACCAGATCCATTATTGAATGTAATTTCTCCCTGTAATTATTCCATGCAAAAAAGTTGCATTTGCATCCCATTTACTGGCATCTCACATGCCACTGTGGATACTGGAATGCCCTCTGTGCACATTGGAGGTTATGCACAGGGTAAATACTTGCCAAGTTCTGATTTAAGGGAAAAATGCTGCCCATCTGGGTAGGACTGGGGTCTGGGCAAAATCTGGCAGGTAATTGTGACAAGTGACCCCATTTAGAAATTGAACTGAGTTGGGGATAAGTATCCTGCATGGATGTGTATCAAAAGACAAACAAGCACCAGCTCCCCATCTTAATTAGCTTCTTTTGCAGGCATCCGCATCTGCCAAGTCCCAAAATCACGGGATCGGTGATGATTGTGCTGAATATTCTTTAATTTCTGCATTTGCTTCAACAGGAGTAGATTTAAAACAGAGACTCAAGCTAGTGAAGAAATAAGTGCTCACTCTCAGAATCAAACCAATAGAAGGAAAAATTACCAATAAAAGTAGAAGCCCAAGATTATAGAAAAAGCTGCAAAAATAGGTGTGTTGCTTTCCTTCAGACTCACAAAGAAGGGGCCTGATGGGTCCCAAATGGAAGCTGACTTCAGAGTTGTGGGGATACCACCAAGAAGGCCCTCTCTCTTCTACTCCCCAGCCTAAGCACCTCTGGGAATGGGCAAGTACAAATGGCCTTTGCTGATAACCTTGGAATACAGGTAGGCCCGTATGGTGACAGGGGTCCTTCAAGTAACTTGGCCTGAGCTAGTTGAGACTTTAAAGGTTAAGACGAGCATTTTAAATCTAGGCTTGTGAGACTAGCCTATCTCACAGTGTTCTTGCAAGGATGAAAGAGAGCCCAAGAAACACCCATTCCTTGGAGGAAAGTTGGGGCTTACATTGAATGAACCGATCAAGCCATTCATATTTAAATCATCTTTTGCCCCACTGGCCTTAGTCCTGTTTCTCCCCATGGTCACACCATGTGAATGGCTGCAGTGATGACCCAGGTGACATCATTTAGGAACATCTGTAACAGTGATGATGCCAGAATTCACCTCCTGCTGCGCTTCGGACAAAATTGCCTGAGAAACCTTGGCCATTCACTTTAAGAGTTGTATGGGCAGCTCAGACCAGGAGAGACGAGTGGCGAAGAAATCCCATGAAGAGAATGCCACATCAAAGAAACCCAAATCTGTTTATGAGTGCAAAAAAGAAAAGTCAAATTTCCATAGCCACAAAAATAACCATGAAACAAGCTGGGATGTTTTCATTCCACCTTTTCATCAATAGTCCCAGTTCCTAACCCTTGCCTCCCTTTGTCAATGAGCAGCCATGTCTGTCGCCTTTTATTGTGCAAACCACAAGCAAGCAAGCGAGCGAGCGAGCAAGCAAGCAAGCAAGCAAGCAAGCAAGCAAGCAAGCAAGCGTTAAGCCTCAGACCGCATCTGTGTCCAACTAGAACAAAAAATGCTCCAGACAAGCTTTGTGCAACACAGCGCCCCATTGGCTTCCATGAGTTGATAGAACTAGGGTTGTGATAAAGCTCCATGGACTTCACCCCTCCACCATTCACAGGCTTCATGCTCACCCCTGTTTTAGAAAGCAAGACGAGACCACTGGAGTTCTGTAAACGCTTGTGGGATGAAGGCAGAATAAGGCTGTGGCATAAGACATGCAAGAGGGATGCTGTTTGTGCAGCCGTTGTGTGGCCTTGATTCCCAGCCAGCACTGGGAGAATGCTGGGTGCAATCCCCAGCAACTCAAGTCTCACAGTCGCAACAGAGCATACTGGAATCCTGGAAGCTGAGCCCAGGAAATCCAATAGATTCCCACCCCCAAAACAGATCCCTCACATGTCTCTAGTTAGCACTCCATGGAAGAGAGCTGTTGCAAAACTGACCATGCCCACGACAGCCTGACCTTCTCAAGCCGGGTGAGCCTACCAAGTCTCATCTTCAAGGAAGGTCTGACATGTCATCATCTCTCTTGGGTTGCAAGTCTCTTTAAATGCCAAATGCTCCTGTGTTGTCCATCCTCTTCATTTGATGCCTCATTCTTGGGTTTTCTATTTCCACCTGGTCTTTGCTAGGAGCCTTCATCCTCATGGAGTCAGAAGGTGCAACTTGACTGCCCTCTGACAGATTGGGTAGCCTCTTCCTTTCCTCCCCACCATGCTTTCCATCCTCAGTGATCTTCTGCATCCACCGTTGGCACCTCCCCAGTTCCTTCCACCTCCCCATCTTACCCAGAAGCAGGTCCTATATCTGAGGCAAGTCCACAGAGGTGCTGGACCCAATCCTAGAAACAGCTCCTTGAAATCCTGCTAAGGGAGAGGCGGTTGACCAACTCAAAGGGCCCTAGGTGGCTGCCCTCTGACAAACAGTGGCATGTAGAGAGGTCTACAGCAGCCTGTTAATGAATGACCTTCCCTGAAAAAGAGATACCTGCCTTCAGATGCAGAACACAGTGGTGTGATCTGTGTTGTAATTTGAAAGGATGTTAATGGAAAGGAGAAAGCATTGTTTAATTCTAAACCTCTGCTGTCCAATTTTAATCTGATTTTGAGTATTGAATGTGATTATAGCTGATTAAAAATGAGAAGCTTTCACTCCAATCTACTTAATGCCTTTAACCTCTAGCACACCTACAGTTTGCAAATTTGAACAATTCCTTCATTTTCAGCAGCCAGCAGTGACCTGCAGAAATATATTGGAGTGTCTTCAGACCACTGTCCATGTTCTATCTTGGACTCTGAACATGGTGTAGACACTGGGTTCACCCTCTAATCAGATTCCCCCCCTCCCCATTCCACTCTCTGCAGCCTGCATTTCATAACATCTTGCCTGATAAAGAGATCTTGATATCCTGAAAACTTGCACATTTTTCTGACTTTTTCGTTGGTGAAATCAGGGCAATTCGTGAATACAAGTTTAGGAATTTTTCTTATGATCCACATGGTTACCTTTGCTATTTTTTTTCAATATGTTTTCAGCCCTAAGATCTCTGATTTCCTTCCTGTGTTGGTTTTTTGCTGTTTTTTGATGGGGAAGGGATGAATATTCATTTATTTAAAACTTTTGTAGACCGTCCCATTACTGAAGTCTCAGGACAGTTTAACAATACAAAATGTAAAAAAAAATTAAAAAACCAGCAGCATTCTAAAATTTTACTAATAATAAAACCACAGCTAAAACAGTCAGGTCTTAAAACATTGGGAAAATAAAAAGGGTTTGGCCTGGCTCCAAAAAAAATAGACAGCACCAGATGAACCTCTCTGGGGAGTGAATTCCACAATTGGGGTGCCACCGCAGAGAAGGCCCTTCTCTGGGTTGTCACTCTCCTAATTCTCTGGGAGGGCTCCCAGAGAAGGGCCTCTGCCCCAGATCTTAAGGGGTAGGTGGGCACATATGGAAGGAGACACTCCTTCAGGTAACCAGGCCCAAAGTCATTTAGGGCTGTATAGGTCATCACCAGCACCTGAAATTGGGCCCGGGCTTCAACTGGAAGCCAGTGTAAGTAGAAAAGGACCAGCATTATATGTTCATACCTGCCGGTCCCTGTTAACAACCTGGCAGCAATATTCTGGACCAGTTGAAGTTTCCGAACAGTCTTCAAGGGCAGCCCCATGTAGATTAAAATACATAAATGGCTTGAGGAAATTCTGCAAAACCCTTAGCTTTTAAACCTGAAATTTTCTTGTTAGGCATTGTACTGGAAAATATTAGCAAACAAGAAATGTATTTGATACTACATTTAATCACAGCGGTGAGGATTGCACTAGCTCAATGCTGGAAGAGTGAGGAACTATCCACTGAGGAACTGATTTTAAAAAAGATTCTGGATTGTGCAGAAATGGACAGATTGACTCTATTATTGAAGGAGAAGGAAAATACTGACTTCTATCAAACTTGGGGCCTTTTTTACAATTGGCTGGAGAAACGGGACTTGGCTTAGATTTAAAGATGTCTTTAAATTTTTATAAATCGATTTGAATATGATTATAGAATGTTTAAAAGATATGTTATAGGGGGCTGACCCAGTACGTCCGATATATTTGATGATTGATCATTTTTTAGTTTAAAATCTTAATAAAAAATGTGCAAAAAAAGGGGGGGGCAGCCCCATGTAGAGCACATTACAGTCGTCCAATCGGGCGTGGGTCACTGCTGCCAGGCACTGCCCATCCAGATAGGAATATAAAAAGATCAATTCAGGATCTGTCTAGGCTTGTGGATACCTATGTACATTGTGCTATAAGACTATTTCACTGGTTTTCATCATTGGCTTGTTTTTGCTCCTTCGGGCCTCAAAGAAGTGTGCAAAGGGGCTTTTCACGCCTACACTGACAACATGCTCCCAATTTATACAGCAAACTGAAGTTGCGGCCACTGCAATGGCTAAGAATTCCCACGCTCAAAATAGGCTTCTTACCCACTGCTGGAAATCCTATTGGGAAGTGTTACCCCAAAAAATGCAACCAGTGGCTGAAACTCAAGCCCCCAGCTGCTCAAACTATTCTTGCTGTTCTTGTGCAAAACCGCCAAGCTGGCTGCTGTAGGCGACACCCACTTGTCTCCCATTCTCTCCTCCCTCTTCCTGCAGGGTCCAATAGTTCTGTGTGCTTGACTCCAAGTGCCAAGACACAGCGCTCACTTTGCCTGCCCTCGCCGGATGTCTAAGCGGCCGATGCCGAGCTTCTCACTGACCATCCTGACAGCTTGAGTAAATATTCCGTATGGAACAGAAAAGATTGGCTAATGTAACGTTGGCCTTGGGCAGACCTTTCTTCTCTGTACACTGAAGATGTGCAGTGAGGAGCAGAAGTGGATTCACTGTCCCGGTGCATGTTCACACTTTTGTTGAATGCCTGAAAGGGAACTCAGTGTGCATGCATTAGAGAGAACTTTGGAGCATGGGAAGTTTATGTCTGCAGAACCATTTTATGAATTGCCTCCCCAAAAGCCCCCAGAACCAGACAATGTTGATTGGTGTGGTAGTTTGCCCCGGCATCACCACACCACCCTTCACTCATTCTGCTTTTTTCCATGCCACTTGTCCCAAGGCCTGCCGAGCCTCTGGCTTTGTGCAGTGCACACGGAGGCAGCACATGATGTACCAAAGGACTCTGCCAGTGCTGGACACGGTGGCTGCCATTCCAGCCCCAACTATGCCTCCTGCCACCCACAACCTCACTGCCGCTTCCAAGGATCAGAGATCCTCCAGACAATGGGAACTGGAGGAGAAGCCCCAGCTCCTTGGAGACCCCTCTGGACCTGGTGGAGAACTTGCATGGAACTTCTGAGGCATGTGGGCCAGAAGTGCATTGCTGGGCTATGTGCACAGCAGCACCTTTCTTCCATTTAGACAAATGCACAGAGTTGACCAGGCAGAGGCTGGTGGGCACGGTAGCATTGAGCATGGGGTCACCAGGCAGGATCTCACCCCTCTCTCCTTGTCCTCTGTGAATCCATGGAGGTGGTGGTAGAAACTGAATATCCCTGCTGTTTTAGTAAATCTAAATATATTACGTGACCTTTAGCTCCTGGTTTTTGTTTGCTTGCCTGATTCCAACATTGTGCCTAGATCAGGAAACCGTTGCCACATGTGCTTGGTGAAGTGCTGTCTCTCTTTAGAGTTCCTGTGAGCAGACCAAACTACAGTCCAGTGACAAGGCCACATTGCTCATTTTCAGTGCAGTTACCCAACCTTTCTCTGTCGTTTCTTCTTGGATCCTTCAAGGAAGCTGATCTCTGAAGTCCGTGTATCTCTTCAGCAAAAGCCCTAACATGATTGTCCTAGTCAAAAGGACGAAATAAAACAACAAAGGTCCACATGACTCTTCTTCACTGCATTGTCATCTGTAGAGGCAAACATTAACTCTTGAGTGTATAAAAATTCAATGAAAGCATGGCGACGATGAAACCAAGTTCAGCTACATAACAGGCGAAGTCAAAATCCAACTGGGCAGGTGTGTTGACAGATCTTTCCTGAGGGCTCTGGCATCTTGCGGAAGTTCTTCAGGTAATTGTCTAAGCCTTCCATGGAGAGAAGGTTATTGGTACATTTTCCCCCTCCCATAGAGACTCACCTGTTCTTATCCATTGGAAGCTAAACCATCTTCCATAGCTCAGTACCTCCCAGGTACATTAAATATCTGCTCAGTTTCCAAGGCCTGAGAACAGGAAGCCAATATCTTGTGGTGCATCTGTTTAGAGGCAGATGAATCAATAATGCAGTGCCTCTTGGGCAAGAAACTAATCTGACCCACTAGAAATGAAGGTCATCAACAAGGATGCCTCTAAGGCATATTACCATTCAATCAACCCCTTCATCTGCTTCTGAAGCTAATAACTGGGCAAACCTGGATTGAAGCAGACAAAAGGTAAGCAGGTATCTGGGCACTGCTATGCAGGACAAAGTTATTATCCAGGTCATTTTATTTGAGCATTCAGTCTGTTTGAAGGTTTGACTGGATCTCATAGACATATGCAGAAAATGAGGTCAAATTATTCTGTCAAGGCAGTCATAGCTTTTTACATTTAAATGTGGGGAGTGACAAGCTTAGCATGAATAGTGAAAGGGAATTTCAGCATTTCATTTACCCTTTTTCCATTTGTTCTGTTTGGAATGTAATCCATGTCTGATCCAGATTGTGTGTGCATGTGATTTCAGAAAGGCTGGTTCATATTCTGTATTAATCTTTTATCTTTTTATACATATGACACTTCATAGACCTAAGAGATTGCGGAATCCAAAAGAGGCTAATGAGAGTTAATATGGGGTGAGAGAATCCCAGGATCCATGGGAAAAAAACTGAAAGGGAGCAGCAAAGCAGAGACGAGAAAGAGATGGGAGAGATCCTGCTCCTAGCAAATCTAGCTTATCTCATAGGCCTTAAAGCAGAGGGAGACAACGTATGGCCTTCCGGAAGTTTCAGCCTACAGTTAGCATTGCAACAAAACTCCACGGAATCCATCCCTCTAGCAGTTGTGGACTTTCTTTCATGCTCAGGCTGGTCTTAGAAAGTTGGCTGAGCCAAGAAGTTGGTGAATGCTTGTGGAATGAAGCTTGTGCAACACTCAACCTTCTTCCACACTCGGTGCAGTAGAATAAATAAAGACCGTTTGTGCAGTGTGCCACACTCGGTTCCTGGTGAGCACCCAGAGTAAGGAGACTGTTCTCGCCAGGAACGTGGACTCAGGGCTGTGATAAAAGGGACTGGAGTCTGCAGAGCTGAACGCAGGGAACTGGATGGATTCCCACCCCAAAATAGATTCCTCACGCATCCCTACCTATATCCCTAGACCATCTTGCACCAATGGCTGTTCTGGCTAGGGCTGATGGGAATTGTAGGCAGAAACTTCTGGAGAGCAACACGTTTTCCACCAGCACAGGGACGGTCCTGCCCTGTGTCCCTATCCAGACCCCTGCAGTGCATGGAGAAGGGCAAAGGCCTCCAAGACATTGCCTGGCAGGAAAGGGGAGGGGAAAAGCGGAAAATGTACCTGGCTGTAAGAATTGTCCCTGCAGATGAATCTACTTGACCCAGGGCAAATCCTTATGGAGACTTACTTACGGCATGCAGCTGACCCCACTAGCAACAGTGGCGACGCAAGCCTAAGAAAATGATCTTTTCTGATGAAAAGGACATGCTAGAACACAGCCAAAGAACAACAAATGCAATTGCTCTTAAGAAGAGAGCTTTTTGTATGGGGTCCTTTTTGATCTCAGCTACAAAAATCTTTGCACACAAGCTCATGCACCTCTATTCTGCATGACTGGATTAATGAATACAAGAATAATAGGCCTCCAAGGCGATTTACATGCATTGATTAAATGTCAGCACTGAAATTCAGGAGGTTCAATTACCACCAAGCGGAGAACAAAGGCAGAAAGATTGTTGCTGTTGTTTAAACAAGTTACTTATCAATTCTTTTTAGCATATGATTATGTTCCTTTCTTAACCAAAATAGGTACTCTAAGGGTGGAATCCTATGCATGCATGGCTGGGGAACACCCGGAGTTGTAGGACTTCTTTTTCCTGTCTAAATAGAAAAAGTCATCCAAACCTAGAATGAACTGTGTGAGAAAGAGCTCCACATTGAGTGCAAGTTAAAATTTATCGCAAGGCCCCTTATCAATCTTTCAGGGCAGTTGGATACAACCATTTTTCTTTGCTCCCTAGAAAGTGCTACATGGTCGTCTTTTGTTCCAGGAGCAACATCATTGGTTCATTCATCTCTTGTTTCTCCTGAAGTTTCTCCCGAATTGTTTTCTATATTCATAGCTGGAATTCTTGATTTATTTTCCCTGTGTCAGCCAAGTATGATCATTGCTGTCATTGCAGTCAATGCGGATGCTGATGCTGATGCTTCTTCCTTGTTATCCTCCTCCTCCTCCTCCCTATAAAGTTCTAACTTCAGGCTAGGGTATCTGAAAGCCCACCTACTTCCATATGGAATGGCGCATACCTTAGGATTATCACCTGAAGCCCAGTTCAGTGCCCTATCGCTAAATAAAGGTACGGTGGTAGGAACACTGGCTAGGACTTTTCTGGGTCAGCTCCCTACCTCTAGAATTCCTTTCCAAGGGGGATTAGATTAGGATCCTCACTGCTTACCTTTTGGGGAGTAGTAAAGATCTTTTAATTTGGCTTAGCTTACTAAAATTGCCAATTCATTGACTAGAATGTAAGAAGAGCCATGCCAAATCAGGCCAAGATCCCATCTGGCCCGTGAGCATTCTGTTCACACAGTGGCCAACCAGCTGGCCATGGGAAGCGCACAAGCAGGAGGTGGGTGCAGCAGTGCCCTCCCACTCATGTGCCCCTGCAACTGGTGTGCACAGGCATGGAGCTGTCAGACCAGAAGCCAGTGCAGAGACTCCTTTCATGCAAATTCGTGTCTCCCTTTTGGTGACGCATGGCTCCCTTTGCCGTGCCTTCTGCATCCAAAGAGCAAAAGTCTCAATGACTTGGACGCTCACATATTTAGCAGCCAAGCCCTGCCTGCCCACAGCACACAATGTCTTGAGATCCATCCCCATGAGCATCAGGTGTAGTGTCCTTTTGATCCCACACCAGATGGGATGTTTCACAGTCCCAGAGGGAACGGTCCTACTTTCCTATGGCCCAACATGGTGTGCATTGCTGTTGCTAAGAGCAGTGGGAGGGGCATTCACTTAAAATGTTGGGCTTGAATTTTATCCCCACCATCACTCCAAACAATGACCATGCCATGTTCTTCAGTGCGGGAACTGTATTGCGATTTTGCACTGGATGACGACGGGGAATATGCCTGTGTGTGTAGAATGCCATATTCTCCATCAGTTTCTGCCTGTCGCCAGCATTTCTCCGAAGAATAATGGCAACAAGGGGTGACTGGCGAGCAACTTATGAAGTCATCAAATGGTTAACTCCCCACTGTTTGCTGGGGAAAGGAAGAAGAGACAGGAGGCTTCCTAGGGGCTTATGCTGCATCTTGGTATTTATTGAACTTTAAGCTACAACTAACAGGCTGGTTAATAACAATTCATGGAGCTGCCAATCTTTTTGACCAATGCCATCAATATTTCACACTGCCAAATAACAACAATTAAGAGCCAGGACCAGAAGAAGCACCTGGGGCAAAAATATTTTGAATAGTGGACTGAAAGCAGCAGTAGAGAATCAACATTTCTGAACAAGCAATATTTTGAAAAATAAAACAGCTTGAGCAGGGCTTTCAGCTGGGGGTATTTCATCTTTGTGCGTTCTCTTACCCTCAAAACTGCAGAAGATAGGGTGTGTGAATGTGTCAGTTCCACTTCAATCTTCACACATTTTTTAAAACTCTCATTTTTTCTGTCTGAATATGAACTTCACACATTTTGGTAAATTCTTTTACAAAATGAACCAAAGGAAATTCTCACCCACCTGCACCAGCCCAATTCAATAGGTACAGCTATTCCAGCTTGGGGTGGGGATTCATGATGTACTTAACTGCTGGGCAGCTGTTAAAGAGACAAAAAAGAAGAAGTAGGAATTCTAATTCAGCAGCACATAAAAGACTGAATACAAAGGGATTCAAGTCCAAACTTTTACAGGCTAAGTTCTCTAAGCCCTGGGCTAGAGGAGGAAATGTAGCAGCTTTAGCTTCCCCATATTCAGTGATTTCCAATCTCAAATTCATTTTGTATTGAATGTGGGCAACTATGCTGATTTTGGTAAATTCTCACTGAAACTAGAATGAAGTGAAATTTTCATCCATCTCTGCAGAAAGGCCATTGGTCCTTACTGCCCATGGAAATTGTCTTCAGCTGTGCTACATTGGCAGTTTCATAGCCACTTTCACATTTGGTACCCTGGAGGGGGATGTGGGTGGCACAGTGGGTTAAATCGCTGAGCCACTGAGCTGTTGATCAGAAGGTCGGCAGTTCGAATCCATGCAATAGGGTGAGCACCTGCTGCTTTCCCCCAGCTTCTGTCTACCTAGCAATTCGAAAATTTGCAAATACAAGTAGATCAATAGCTACCACTTCAGTGGGAAAGGTAACGGCATTCCATGTGCCTTGGGGTCTAGTCATGATGGCCACATGGCCACAGAAGCGTTTTCAGACAACGCTGGTTCTTCAGCTTACAAATGGAGGTGAGCACCCACCCCAGAGTCTGACACAACTAGCAGACATGTGCAGGGGAACCTTTACTGCTCTGTAGGAGTATAAAAAATACCTGCCAGGCACATTTGCACCACCACCAGAAGAGACTGTCCAGTGTTGCAAAGTGAACCAAACAGACAGAACGGGATACAGTGTGGAGCAGTGGGAGTGTTGGATTGGGACTCAGGAGATCTGTGCTCTTTGTAAAGAAGCTCACAGGGTGAGCTTTGGGCTTCTCACTGACTCTCAGTCTGACCTGTCTCACAAGACTGTAAGGTTGTTCCTTACACAAGACTGTAACCATGGGTTCCTTGCAGGGGGGGAGAACTATGTGGGGTGTAGATTATTATTATTATTATTATTATTATTATTATTATTATTATTATTATTACTGAGAGCCCGTGTGGTGTAGTGGTTAAGAGCATGGGACTGGGACTCAGACGACCTGGGTTCTAGTCCCCGCTCAGCCATGGAGCCAACTGGGTGACTTTGGGCCAGTCACAGACTCTCAGCCCAACCTACCTCACAGGGTTGTTGTTGTGGGGATAAGATGGAGGAGGAGAATGTTGTAAGCTGCCTTGAGCCCTTTGTAGGAAAAAGGCAGGATATAAATCCATAAATAAATAAATAAATGAATGAATGAATGAATGAATGAATGAATGAATGAATGGGGTGGCTAGAGTTTCCAAAGTCAGTGGTGCTGTGTATCCACTCTGGACTGCTCTGGATTTTCAAGGAGCTATCCCTGATGGGAAAGTTATTCCAAGGAACAGAGGAAACATTGCTTGGTCGGAAGGACCAATATTTGCACTTGATATAAAGCAGATGACACCCCTAACAATTTTGGAGATTCAGCGAGAGAAAGGAGGGAAAGTGTTTCAGAGGGAAAAAAACATTCATTTTGTTCAAAAAGCTGGTTGGTATCTCCTCTTGTAAAAGATGCCAGATGACCCAAATTCATTGCTTAGATCTTTTATTTTATTGTCAAACATCCTAATTTTATGAGGCAATAAACTGCACTGGTTGGAGGATAAGGTCAATAAAAGTTATGCTTTTTATTTAGGGTTTAAATGTCCAGCACAGCCAAAGATCCCCATGACACACACTGTGCGTCCAACCATGCAATCCATTCCTGCTCCTTGACAATTCCACACAGATCAAAGCAGAGCTTGGCTAAAACAAAATTAAATAAAATAATTTTAAAAGATGCTAGATTAGACGTGATCTGTCAGTGCCACATGTGGCTGGAATTTTATAGAAACGACAAGATATCAGGATGTAAAAGTAAGGGCCTAACCATCCATAAGGCCAGTATGAAGGGCTGGCAGGGTACATCCTCTGCCAAGGGTTCCCGTCCCAACAGGGACCCTCTGAAAAGAGCCCTTGGAGTTTTCCTGGGCTTGTCCTTCTGCCCAGACCACAGGGGCAGTGAGAAGGAAAGCGGATGCCGTGGCCTATAAGCTCGCTTCTCTCTGCCATGCACACCTTTCTCCAGTAAGGGCCGAAGGTGGGCACTGTCCTCATGCTCCTCTTTCTGCAGTCATGCCCTACCAAGTTCCATCCCCTGCCCTTGCCCAAAGAATGGAGACAAAGAACCAATCACCTGGCCTGGGGACAGGTACTTCTCTGCTTGGTGGCCTCCCACCTGATGCTCTCACACCCCAACAGCGGGGCAGAAGTCACCTGGCTACCTGAGCTCAGGAGAAACTGTTTTGGATGGTCCTTACTCTGGCTTCTGTTCAGCCTATGTGGGATCAGGTGGGTCACGTCCCTGGAACAGCTTTCCAGCCAGCAACTCAGCCAGCTCCCCACGGATTCTGAGATTAAGCACATGGCAATGACATTGCTTCTTTGTTTTTAAATCAGTAAATAAATGCCAGGACTGGGGAAGGTCAATAGTCAGCAGCAGCACAGCTTAAATACAAGGAGCGATGGAAGAGGAGAGACTGCAGTGGGTATCATGCGCCTTTGCATGGATCCTTCCACCTTGAGGAGAGTCCAAGGTGGAAGAGACATAATTCAGTGAACCACAACCATCCAGGACAGGTTATGTGCCTATACTATATTTTTTGGACACCGAGGGTTCCCTGCACCGAGTCACAGTGCTTTGGCTGTCAGAGTTTGGGGCTGAGAAACACATCATGGTACTTCCCCATCCATCCTTGCAACTTTTTCTTCTTCCCAAAGATGAAGAATGGTTTGAAAGGACACCATTTTGGTAGTGTGGATAACATCCAAAGAGCCACTACAAAGGCTCTGAACGCCACCCCACTTGTAGACTTCCAGGGATGCTATGAAGAATGGAAAAGTCTCTGGAAGCATTGTATACACCCACAAGGTGCATACTTTGAAGGAGACAATGTTCAATTGTAAAAAAAAAATCAATAAAAGATTTAAAAAAATATCATGCTCATTACTTTCTGGACACACCTTGTAGACATACACTTCATAAAGCCTCAGAAGACCTCTACATGTCACTGAGACAACAACTCTTTCTATGTAGCGTTCAGCCAGTAGAAATCTGACCAAGGTCTGGCCAGGCCTCTCCCACTCTGACCTCACTTCTTCATCCTGTGCAGGCAGACTTGATTCTGCTTCACTGGATTTGACCCTGTCTTGCTCATATTCTAGGTACAACAGCTTCAGAATGGCTCACCTGGAACACTGAGCTGAGTTAGGAGGGAAATTAGCAACACACTGCCCAGGGAGAGGAGGTTTAAACCTCCCTTCTGCAGACATAATCTCGGTAAAAAGCATCATCTCCACACAGCAATTGGCATTCAGATAAACTTCCTGTTGGGACCAAATTAAATTCCTCACGCAACACAATATTGCAACCTAGTCTCCATACTGAGAACTTTCAAATAGGCCTCACACAACATATGTAACCTATACAATATGCTCATCTTCACAAAGGCTTTTTGAAAAATCAAAGTCTTGTTTTAGAAAATTACTGAGCAATGTTCAAAGGCAAATAATCCATCAATGCTAATGTTAATTAGCTAAGCTCAGTGAAACTCTTTCCCTGCTCCAAACCACAGGATGAATCCTGGTTTGTAATGAAAATCTGTTTGAAGTCAGCAGGCAATCCTTTGTGAGACTCAACATGCAGTTCCAGGCATCAGTGGGAACAGCACATTGATTTGGGAAATACCTACTGGAAAGAAGGGCTTGGGGACAGAGATGTAACATGACAGATGACTTAACATTAGTGGGAGGAAGCATTGCTATTATCCACTGGCTTCATTTCATTTATATAACGCCCCATAGCTGAAGTTCTCTTATGCTGCTTTGATCTGCTGTGTGCTCTCACCTTCCCCATTTCAAGGAAGAATATGATTGGGAATAGAGATGGGACAAAACATTGGTTGGTCCACATTTAAATGGAAGCTTTCCAAATTCTACATTTTTAAATCAATACATTCAACCGGAGCTGTTCTTTTTTGAAATTTCCTGTTCTCCAAATGTGGAAATGGAGTTCTTCATTCAAAAGAATGGGTATGCAAGTACATATATTAGGGAAATGTGCATATTTCTATGCAAGCAGTGTTAAATTGCATTAAATCAGGGAACTTGCTTGTAATTTTTGCATATTAAATAAGATTGCAAATAACATGAAACTTTTGTATTGGGGAATGTTCACAAAATATGAATAAATCTACATGCAATCCCTCCCTCCCTCCCTCCCTCCCTCTCCCTCTCCCTCTCCCTCTCCCTCTCCCTCTCCCTCTCTCTCTCTATATATATATATATATAAATAATATCAAGATACAGGCTGGACTTAATATTGGGAAATACATCTTCACAGTTAACTCTATTATTGGAAGTGCTTACTGCAGCTAATCAGTCATATTGACCTACAATCTGTGTTTATGCATATTTATCATCAGCGAATAAATACAATGCACAGGGTCTTCAGCAGGAATCAATCAGGTTTTGGATTAGCTTACTTCGTATAATCAATGCTTTGTCGCTTTACCATCTGCATCTATAACATCAGTGGATTTTAGGTTAAGCCGTATCCAGCAAAACCTCTTGTTCTGTGTCTGTTGGACCACACAATGACACATATAATTAATCATATATTTTGGCAGTGTCTGGTAGTTGTCTCTATGGGAGGAAGTTATAGTATGGATAAACTTTGAATTGGAACAGTGTTTAACATTTTCTAATGCACACATTCTTTTAAATTATCTACCTGCTTTCTGCAAGTGAACAGATGGGCAACATACATAAATTTTCCATGCCTATCTGATTGCAGAAATACTGTTATTACCTTATTGGAAGGAGAAAGGCTCACTCCTATGGTGCAATGGATTAAGGACTTAATGGCACTCTCAACATTTGAATAGATGCTACTCAGACATGGTTGGATATATGGATATTTGTCCTACCTGTGCTGAAGCTTGTATATAACTTTTTCCATATTTTATCTAGAATAGTTGTGTACAGCTTGCCAGCACTTCTCATTTCTCCCTGCTTCTGAGGCCAGAAGTATTCCAGTTATTCAACAATACAGTGTGAGAAAAAGACAATTTAAGCAAGTCTCCTGGAATTCAGCAGGCAAGGGTGAAGTGCTTTCTTCACCCGTGGAGCATGAATGATAGATCAGGTTAGAGATGCTGGAGAAATCCTCACTGGATTCCAACAAGTTGGATTTCTGTACACCTGACTGGTAAGTTCAGCACCAGTTGTTTTTCACTTAAGTGTTTCCTACAGATTTGCAGACCAGGTTTTCAACTCCTTGTGGGGAGAATTCACTCTAATTTGCAGCTGGACACTTGTGCTACTGCGCACCTTATTACCAGATCAACTAATGCACACAAGTGTGCAACTGTACATCAATGCTCATGCAAATGAGCATAAATAGGATGAAGTTCCAGTAAAATTTTAAAAAATCCAATTCTGCCCATGAACAGATGACAGAATGAAAGATTCCGGCCAACCCACAACATTCAAATGGTACAGATAAAACAAAATTCGTGTATTTCCTATCTCTGGTCCGTAAGCAATATGTGCAGGCAAGAGATAATGCACTGTTTGTCCCAAGTGTCAATCCAAATAACCTTGGGCTGTGTCCAGGATTGCACACGTATTCATGGGACCTACTGCTGAGAAGCTGGTGGGAGGCTGGGTCTCATGGAAGTGCCTCCACATCTTTCTAGCAATCCTTCCCAGGGCACTTGTTCCTTCTTTGCTGGTCGTTTCCTCTTGTACCAGCTGTGGGTCCCAGAAATGCTAAACAGGAGCAACAGAAGTGGAATGGCAGTACTGGAGTCAAAATAAGAGGAAATAGGGAAAAGGGACCTGCATTCAAGAGTGCGAAACCCTAAGAAAGTCACACTTTCTGCTTAGGGAGCAATTGTCCCGTTTTTGGAGGCTGGGCTATAATGCAGTTCTCGCTCTCTTCCTTTCAGCAGGTGAAGATGGAACTCTGAGAAAGCAAAAAAAAGCTCTGATGGTGGAGAAAGCAAAGCGAAGGCATTCTGTGGGTACTTCAAATGGAAGCTGGGGAGGATTTGGATCCAAAGATTCCCATTCCCCCATCATGCCTCCAGGATGGGAAAACCCACTTTATAGCTGTGGAATCCTGGCATCCTTCTTTCCTCTCCTGTTGGGATCACTGGAGCCAAAAATGTGAGTGCAACAAAAAGAAGTGGCTGGAAACTATGAAGGAAAAAGAGGGGAACTGCCTCATCATTCTTCCACTTCTGCTGGTATAATCTGGGTTTCGTGTTTGGCCTGGCACAGCATCTTTCTGTTCAGATTACACTTCCTGAGATCATATTTCAGTTCTCATCAGGCACCTGGGCAGGGCTAATGAACCAAAACCCAGTGGGGCGAATCATTCAAATCTTCACATACACACCCATCAAACTCCTCACAGATCCCTTCAGAGATTTCTGGCCATCTTAGCTCCAGGCAGGGCAATTCCAACCAGGAAAACGATGCAAGGAGAATGGGCTGCACGTTTCAGAAAGTGCCACCCTTTCCACTTCCTGGTCCCCATCTGACACACAACAGCTTCTCTGCTAGGCACCACAGATGCCCCCTGGTATTTTCATCCAGCCATTTCCAGCACAATGCAAGCACTCGTTCTCCCCCAGCCAGTGTCTCTAACAAAGCTGAGTGCCTCTTCTTTTAGGAGGAGAATTAGCATTACAAACCAATTCTGGTTAATTTATACTTATACAAAGGCATCTCCTCTGGATGACCCTTTGGCAGCAGAATATGGTAGTTAAGTTGGTACATGCTGTTAAAAATATTGGCCTATTTTTGCCATTAGCAATCATACTGCAACATATTGCCCAGCATGAAAATGAAATGATAAAGATAAGACAGTTAATAATTGGAAGATATGCTCCTGTATTGCACATTATTGAAATGAGCACCAAGCAATGATGCTGAATACATATTCCTAATTATTATTTTTTGCTCAGCCCATGAGGCAATGGATAACTGATGTCAAAAATTGTACCGAAGGTCTATTTTATTCTGTTGACTCAGAAGAGGTGCTCTTCCATGCAAATCCCACAGGTTCTATCACTGAGGGTGGTAAGCCAGTATTCAGTGTGGTTTCATGCTCAAGGTGCTGAGCTCCTCTTCCTTTCCCCACATTAAACTAACCAAGCAACAAAGGAAGGCAAGTGGTAGAGTGGTTAGAGTTGGATGCAGACTGAATGGACCTGGGTTGAAATGTCCAAGCAGATACGAAGCTCCCAGGGAGACCTTGCACTAGGCATCGTCTCTCAGACAAGCTGCCTTGCAGTGAGAACAGTCTGAGGGAATGACGAGCTTAAGCAATCTCCTGTGTTCTTTGCAGTAAGCTAGGATAGAATGCAATGCATGTGAGTCTGTTAAAATCCTGAGCTGTAGGCAGCCTTGGAGAGCATCCCAGGCGCCATGGCATAGATTGGCTCTCCCACTCTGAGACAGGATTAATTTTCTCTCTGCTTAACGTCCACCATCAAACAATGGCAGAGAACATGGGGAGAAAATCTGCACAGGGGGACCAGGGGAAATATCTCATAAATGCTCTCAGAAAAATGCCCTTTGAGCAATGTTGCCTCAGCCCTACAGACAAAGGCAAGAGATGGGTTTCAAAAGGAAATCTTTTCAGAGCAATTCTATTTTGACATGCCTAATACATGAATAGGAGAGTGAATATCAAGAATATCTCTCAAATGAGAAGTCCAGCCATTTCTATCAGCATTTTTATTTTTCCAAGTGTGGCCATCCACTTTCATGGGCAGCCATTGTATCCTTAGAGAGCCCTTAACAGAATGGTCCATGACTTCATTAGGTTATTGAATGGTGGTAGCTCGTTTCGTTAGCTGCAACACTGTGCTATGTGATGAGTCGCTATTGATCTTCTTGTTGTCTCTTCCTGGTTCAGCTTGGAAGAGGACACAGCCGAGAGCTGATGTCAAACTGCTCCATCCAACAACCTGCTCATTAAGCAAAGTGTGTGTGAACAATCTGAAAGTTGGGGTGATAGTCTAATGGATTTCTACAGCTGGGACCCTAAGACACTGCTTCATTAGCCCTTTGCTGGAAGCAACTCTCTGCAGTGCAAGTTGAACCAGATTGTGGACTTCTGTCTATAGGATGAACTGCAGAGTACATTGTTTAACCATCAATTTAATTTGTGCAGATACACACCTGAGAACTCTCATATGATTTATGCAAAATCGAATGCTTTCTGCAAATCACCACATTTGCAAATCTTAGTTTGTGTAAATTACACTATTGCACCTGTCGGCCAATTTTGTAGCCAAGTCAGGGCTGCAAATGAGGCACAGAGGCCAAGCAAATGCCACAGGAAGTCCACAAAAGGACCCCAGAACAAGCAAACCCTCCTGCTTGCATTCCTTCAGAACTGAGGCAGAGAAGCATCTTGCTTCCAAACCAGAGATAATCTATAGCCGTCACATTCAGTCATCATTTGCAGCCTTATCTCCCATGAATTTGCCAGACCTATTTTAAGGCTATCCAAGTTGTTGAGTGTCACTATAGCTTATGGTAGTAAACACCCTAATGTAAGTACATTCTGTATCAAGTAGTTCCCTTTCTCTGTCCTGAATCTCCCTTCAACACTGAGAACATCATCAACGGAATGAGTAGGAGATGTTGGGTGTGTGTGTGTGTTTGGGAAATAGGAAGTGCTCTTTTTTGTCTCCTAATCAACAGTGCCTCTTCTTATGTTCCACTGCTACTTTGGTTCCTGCTGTCCACATACATATTCTTATTAATATTATTGCACTGCATTTACACGCCACCTTTCTTCCTCTTGCAAGGAGTCCAAAGTTGCTTACAAAGTTCTCCTCCTCTCTATTTTAACCTCACATTCTAACTCTGAGAGATAAGTAAGGCTGAGAGCCTGTGACTGGCCCAAATTCATTCACTGAGCTCCATGGCTGAGTGGGGACTAGAACCCAGGCCTCCTGTGTCCCAGGCCACTCTTAACTGGCACGCCACGCCACACACACTTGTTCAATTATCTCTGCCTGTCAGGTGCTAGAGAATGTGCTGCCATGATAGGGGCACCCAGCCCATCAGACTTGTCCCTGTTGCAATATCAAAAAACAGCTTCCCATTTTGCTTGGCCGGATGATGAAGCTTCTCTCCCAAATATCTTTTCATCAAGCCCCTTTGCTTCCAAACAAACAACCAATCAGTAGCTAGAAGTGTGGGGGTACTTTTAAGAGGATGTGAAAAGGAACATGAACATTGGTTCTCTATTTTGGATCAGCTGTTGCTGGAATGCTGCCTGTTGTACAGCAAAGGGCCAGACAAGAGTTAATGAACCTTGCTGCCCATTTGGGCTGCCCAAATAGAAATCAGGTGCTTTTACTGCTCAATATCAAAGAATCACAACTGCTTTAATGCACTCGGATAATTTATGGCACTCTTACTTGGCCCTGTTTTAAAGCTGGGCAAAAATACCTTTTTTATTTTTTGGAGGGGGTTAATTAGTTTTGTGATCAACACTCTATAACTGCCTGCTAAGGTTTTTGGATGCAACAAAAAACCTACCCCCATATTCATTAAAATGAACAGATACTATTTTAGAAATAATTCTCCATAACTGCAGTAGTTTATGTGTGCTTCAGAGCTGTTTCATATAAAGTCTGCATTTCCTTTGCACAAATGAACACTAGGAAATATGTTATCTGGATGCATTCCATGCAAAATGATGAAAACTGACTTGGCCAGAACCGAGCATATTTAAGGCAAAGGAAGGAAGATACTCACTATACTAGAGGACTGGATCGGTCTCTACACTGCACCTTGACTTCAATCCATCTTCTACACTCTTTCTTCCCTGTCTACACTTGGCCTAGAAAAATTCCTGCTGCAGACCTCTACTAAGAAGCCCACCACGGAGCTGTATAAAACCCCAATAATAAACCAACTCTGTTACCAGTAGCCATATGAAGCCTGGATTCCATAGTTAAATTTCACAACCGAGACACACAGCTGGAGGGTAAGGGGATAAGAAGCACATTTGTTAAGAGCATCATTCATCTCCATGATGCATCTTTGAAAGGTAAAATGAGGCACATTTCCATCAGTCACATAAATGCCACACACACTCACAGTCATAAACACAATTAGTTAAATGTTCTGCCTCACATCTTGGATATATGTGGGTTTCTCCAAGCAAAAGAAGCAGCTTGCTAAACCATACCTTGGTACCACGGGTAAACAGCTGTTTTAGTTTACTTTATCTGGCCATCTTGTTGTAATCAAAGCTCTAGACTGAAAATCTTCAAGCTCACCCATCATTTGGAGAGGAAGAAACACCCTCAAAAACGACTTACAAGCATCTAAAGGAGATGAAGAAGAGCTGCCCATTCCCCAGAGGTTCCAATGGTAAACAGCTATTTGATCTTTAGCTGATCCTACATAAAATTGAACTGTTCTGATATTTAAATATAAATATTATTGTTATTAACATTCCTATACCACCTATAGCAGAAGCTCTCCAGGTGCTCTACATCGATAATTGTAGAATATTACACTCAGGTCACCCATCCAGATTCTAACCAGGCCTGACCCTACTTAGCTTCCAAAAGTCTGCAGGATCAGGCACTTTGGGCTATACAGAAGTTATTCAAGAGGAAAATAAATGCTTGACTGGAGGAACCAAGCTGTTTTCATGCTCATCTGCCTCTTTTTTCTGCCATCCCTAACATTGCGCTGTTGGCTTACTTTGAAACTGGGCTGAGTACATTGCAGGTCCATCCAGGAAACAGCATGGTAAAAGTTAGCCAATGAGATGCAGCACGTGGGTACTATTCCTTCAAGAAGAATTACTTAAAGCAAAGCAGAGCCCAAGCTAGGGGAGCGCTGTGGGTGTGCAGGAATGAAACACTTTTGTGCAGCCTATTACAATTTTGAAAATAAAAATTGAGATGTCCTTGCCAGATTTATTGTACGATATTTATAGAAAGTGATTTTGCTGCATGTCCCTTTTGTCCGAATCTTGTGAGATTTGCTGGATCTAATCAGAAGGAGTGGTAGAGCAGAACTGAAGCTCTTCTGTACAGTCAGTCGCTGGCTGGCCTCTTCTCTAGAACACCGGGAGTCTTCTTGCACAATTAATCTAGGCCTTGCGGTTCAAGCGGCACGCAGCTTTCACCCTCCCAGTTCAGTTTCCACATTAAATCTGTGAACTTCCCCTTGTGTTGAAGACATTCTGTCCAGGATGCAAAATCCATTTAAATGCACATTTCAAAATACATATTTTCTCTGAAGAATATCACATTGCATTTCCATCACACCTTCTTCCTTCTTGTGGGGAACCCAAGGCAGCTTACGTAGTCGTTCGCCACTATTTTTATCCTCACAACAACCCTGTGAGGCAGGGGAGCTGAGAGTGAGGGACTGGTGACCTAGATGGCTGAGTGGGGACTAGATTTCCCAGGTTTCCAGTCCAAGACCCTAACCACCATAGCACACTGGCTCTCAAAAGAGGTGCACCTCTATTTTTAAATGTCAAAATATCCATTTGAAGTTTTTGGATGTGCTCTTCTTTTTAGCTGAGGGCTGGAACATATGGAAACGAGAAATCCAGTAGATGTTGGTGCCGTGCGCCATGCATTAATCCAGGACCTGTGGATCCAGTCAGCTCCCACTGGAATGTGAAAGCAGTGAAAGTCTCAAGCGTTGCTCCTTACAACAAGCCACAACCGCCACTCATTATTTAGTTTCATATCTCCACGGACAAATCTGGAACATGCATATTTTGGGACCCTCTTGCAGGTGTATTTATACGATAATAATTATATTTCCCCATAGGCTGATTTGCATGTTGCACTGCTTTCTTATTTCCGAGTGCTTTCACTAACAGTTATAAATTGCGGGTGATTTCCAGGCTGGATTGGGTAAAGTCAGATGAAACTGCTAACATATTGCAGTGCATCCTTGCATTGCCAGCTCACGATTCATTCAGGTTTCACAAATCTGCTTTTGCCTGTTCTACAAATTCCTAACTGAGAGAAGTGGGTGATCTTTTTCCCCAGTGTGAGTAGGATAATTGGAATAACTAAAAGGTGGAGATCTTGCAATTTAAATACAATTTAGTAAGCTCATGTGCAATATCACAACATTGTTGACAGTTTCCTAGGTAACCTGAAGCATGGATGCTGTCAACTAACAGCTGTTCTTGACATATGAAAAAATGGAGATAGAAATTCCAGGAGGTTATCGCAAATGTAACACTTCTGTGCAAGTCACCCACTTACAAATAGATTTTATAGCTTTTGATTAAGGATGTGTGGGAATTTCTTTTCAGCTCACAAATCCCTTGAAAATGCACAGTTTGCAAACCCAAATGTGAACACAAAGGGGAGTACATTAAAATTAGCAGCTTCCTGAATTTATGTTCACATTCACAAAATTGCACTCTCCTAAAATACAAAACTTTAAACTTTAATGCACACCTTTAATTATGCATGTTTAAGTTGTGCATTTAAAAAAAATAATTCTATTTGACCATTCAGTTGACCAATCAGCAATCAACTGAAAAGCCTTACAAAGAAACAAAATGCAAAACCTGGTGTGATAAATGCAGCTACAGTCATCTAACTAGGAGAGATTTTTCCATGGACCCTTCCAAAAAGCTTGACCACTTGCAGCATGACAGAATTTTGAGATGATGTGTCCAAATGCCTAAGCGACTGTCTTTAATTCCAAGGCTGAAATTCTCTGCAATGTTACCTGGAGCAGATCTGGGTAAAATTTCTCAAAGGACATTTTTCAGAGTGTATTCTCACTGAAGCGCGCACACACACCAACTCTACACTAATTCTTCACAGGACTTTATTCCCAATATTCAGGAGTGTTTCACTTGGTAGCCGCTGCCTTTTCCCCCTCATAATGGCCCACCAGGACTGCTCTGGAGAAGGAAGGATAAACAACAATGGAATATAAGTAGCAGAAAAGTGCTAGAGAATTTCTCTTTCCCCTGGAAGCTCCATGCGATGTCTTCTCAGTTTCTTTGTCTACACACAGAGCTGGGAGGTTATGCAGGAGCCATTCACAGTAGAATTAAATATCAGTTTCTGGATAGATATGGCCATTATTTATTAATTTCATTTCTACAGCACCCAAAGGCTGAAACTCTCTGGGTGCCTTACGACAGTACATAAAAACGCTATCAGAAATTACAATAAAATGCCATAAAATCATATCAAAAGAAGCATAACAGTGTAAAAAAGCCAACAATATACAACCCTGTAAAGATAAAGATGTGGAACTGGGAGTCAAAACCTTGGCATAACGGGCCATCTGAAT
This sequence comes from Varanus komodoensis, assembly GCF_004798865.1. Lineage (NCBI taxonomy): Eukaryota > Metazoa > Chordata > Lepidosauria > Squamata > Varanidae > Varanus > Varanus komodoensis. The sequence goes on along the minus strand of NW_025335440.1, from coordinate 16,004,514 downwards.
CTGGTGCTGAAAAGTTTACCAGGTGAGCACCAGGTGGACTTTAGTGCATAGATTGGGAGGGACCATGGAGAAAGCCCTCCCTCCAGGGACTTTTCCCTATGTGTTCAACCTCACTGTGGAGGTCCTTTGCAACACAGTGCACTGCCAAATCCACTCTTATCCTCACATATTAAGAAATTCTCAATCAGTTATGGCATTTCTACCAAGCAGCAGGCTGAAATGCATATTTCAGCTCGGCTCGGCTCAATTCCGTTGGGTTCATTTTGGCTCTGCTCTGCTGTTCCATTTCCCCTTCACCAAAATATTGGATTCATTCCTAGCCCAGTTATACAAATGTAAGAAGTGAGGGACCTGTTTCCTTAAGCTATGTGCCCCACCTACCAATTATCTAGGCAAAAGGAACATCAAGGAATAAGGTAACAGGGCACAGGTTAGACACCAGACTTAATGGTCTTTGGGACCCCTTTAGATAGTCATATGAAACACACCACTAAGATTTCTCTCCCCTACCACCAGCAGTCCATGTTTTCGATGCTTTTGAAACACCTCACCGAATAATACCCAAAGGCTTTGTTTGTGACCCAACCCGGATTTTAAAATGCAGCCATAATAACCACTCTGTGCATGTGCAGATTCCCACTTACAGCATAGCACCATCCTGGTTCCAGGAATACGAAGGATTTATTTCTACTGCTCGGGTGCCTTCACCGCCATCCACTCTCTGGATGGCCCTTCGTGGGGCAGCTTGAGTTGCAGGACTTTGATCCCACATTCCACAGCTACTGTACCCCTGGAGGTAAATGGAGATTTTCCAGCATTTTGCAACTTCTGATTTATTTACAAATATATAGTAAATCAGGTTTCTGGGAGGCCACCAGCTCTATAGGATTCATACAAAGAGCAGCTTTGCCAGCCATGAGGTTGAGCTTATCTGTCCCTAATGACTCACCAGAACACCATTCATGTTGACCTTCTCTGAAGAGGTCTCATGTGCTTGTGGTCCAGGAAGAGTGTGGGGCATGACACCCACTTCCCTGGGTCCTGTTGGGGAATATGCATTTCCCATGTGTATGTATGTATGCATGCATTATATTCGTATCCCACCTTTTGTTCCTTTCAGGAACTCAAGGCAGCTTCTATAATTCTCCTCCTCTCCATCTTATCCCCATGTCAACAATCTTATGAGGTTGGTTGGGCTGAAAGTCTGGAACTGGCCCAATGTTACCCATTGAGCTCTATGGTTAAGTGGGGACTTGAACCCAGGTCTCCTGAGTTCCAGTCTCCTGTTCTTAACCATAACACCATACTGACTCTACCTCCTCACTGACATCTTTCTACTTTAGGCTTATGCTTAAAAAACAAATTTGTTGCAACCTGAAGAAGAATCAATTTGTGGAAAGCTGGTCCTGATACTCAAAGCATGGATTATATGACTACTGAGGACAATATAGGAAGAGCACCAACCTAGAATTGCAATGGAAAGAATTGAATTTACTGTCTCCAGCCAACTTATTACCTTCAGTAAGAAGAAACTGTCTTTGTAACTAACAAAATCATTTTCAGTTCAAATTCCATTCAATGCAGGGACTTCTCCTTGGTGTGAATGTTTGAATGGCATAATTTTTCTGCCTTACTTGTGGTTTTATGTAAAAAACACACAGCAAGCTTGAATTTTAACAGAAATCCAAATGATGTCGTTCCTCAAATGACATTTGAACTTAAGCTAGTTTTCATAATGTCTTAAGCAATTTGTAAAATCAATTACCTATCAACAAAGCACCCACTACAAAATTCTGCAGACTTCATGTTGCTCAGAACGTCAGAGGCAATGCAGGCATCTACTGAAGCGCAGCTAAAAGGAAGTATCGCAGTGATGAAAGGCAGTGAAAACTTCCTTTCCATTGTAAAAGATAATTGCTTGCATCATCCTTATAGACATAACAACAATAGTTCTCAGACTGGGGACAACATTGTTAGCAAAGTCCATGAACAGCAGAGAGCAAGTAGCTGTTTGTAGGCTGTGAAAGGGTACCATTTTCTCTGATGAATATTGATTGAGAGCTGGTGCAAAGTTTCTTTTTTATTTTGGAAATATGTATATGCTTTTCTTCAGCAGAGCTCCCAGGTTCATTTGCAGAAACTGAGATGAGCCACACATAAAACACAATTAACAAAACATGTTAAAATAAATTAAGAAAATATGAATACAATGATCCTTTTATTATTTATTGTTCAGTCATTTATTAGATTTATATTCCACCTTTTTTTCTTGAAGGAACTCAAAGCAGTTTCCATCATTGTCTTCCTGCTGTTCTCAGTCTTATGCCCACAACAACAACCCTGTGAGGTAGGTTGGGCTGAGAGACTATGACTGGCCCAATTGGCCCCATGGCTGAGCAGGGACTAGTTCCTGGATCACCTGAGTCTCAGTCCAGCGCACTTAACCCCTGCCCACACTGGCTCGTCTAAGTTGCCACAGCATGGCTCAGATTCCCAGCTCTGAGTTCAGAAAATTGCTCTGACCTGGGTTGGACACAGAAATTGCCAGACTCACTGCTTCCATGAGGTCATACAGGTGACATCAGAGGGCTTCCGGGGCATAGCAAGAGGCAAGGAGAAGAGGAGACTGGAACCGTCAAGGCATCCTGGCAGTTTTTCAGCCTCTCTCACTCCTGCGTGGCAGAACTGCTTTGAAGTGGGCAAAATTGGCCTTCTAAGTGCTTTGCAGGGCAAAGGATTTCAGAGGTGACCTATGCCTCTGGACACTTCCTGTCTTGTGCAGGATGCTCATAATTGCCCACTTTCAGAGGGTTACAGCTTCTCCTCAGGAATGTATCCTAAAATACACGAAATAGCTTTGAGTGATGTCCGGCGGGCCTCCCTGGGGAAGGAATTCCACAAACAGGGTGCCACCACTATGACCCTGTCTCTCTTGCCACCACCCTGCCTGGCAGGGACCCTGAGAGCTAATCAGATGCCAGAGTGCCTGAACAGCATTGGTAACTGGACAGTATTAGCATGCAGCAAATAATTACGTCAGTAAAGTAAACTGGCCCGAGAGCTTTGGAAATGGAACAACAACAAAGTAAAACATTTGAAGATGAGCTTAATGCTCAGATTGGTTGGAATGGTAGCCCACAGTGTTAGGGGTACCAGGAACTAAGTCCGGGCAAAGAATGGCCATTCACTTCGACTATTTCAGCCACCCTGCAACTAAGTAGGAGGGTAACTTTGGTACCATTTGAGTGGGGGACTGCAAAAACCCTTAAAATGCTGCGGAAGAAGATTATCGTTAAGGTGATGGGCAATTGCATGCCTGCTAAAAAGTATCTCCCTCTTTTAATGCGTTGCTTTTTTTACAATATGTTTCCTGGCAGCTGGAAATCACGGGAAGCAGGAGCTCTCAGCAGCCAGCCAGGATGCCATCTTCTCTGCCCATGGATGGCCACAACTGTCCATCTTGCTTTCCCTGGCATTGAAACATTTCAAATCTCAAGTTATTTCTCTGAGCTTTGCTGAAAGAATCCTCTCCACCATCTACCACAGCCCGTTTCAACGGGTAAACTCTTTCCATGCAGCTGCTACAGGTGGTGGGGGGAGGAGGAGGCGATCCTAATGAGCCACAATCATGGCTCAACACAGAGGGGTTCAGCACCACATCACCTGTGCATGCCTCACCACCACCATTGCCAGAAGCCAAAAAGCAAAATATTCCAGGGTGGTTCTAAACACGGAGAGGCAAGAGAGAAGGGGATTTGGTGCTTTAGCCCCATGGCTATAAAAAGGGAAATCTGCTGACTCTCACCTTTGCTCACCTTTCAGTAGACAGCAGAAATGTGTGTGTCCCCCCACCCCCCAAGGGCTTTTATAGATGCTGCTTTTAACAATGTACTGAACTGCGTCTTCTACAAAATCTTTGACTGACTGCCATTTTGATCTATAAACTTTTGTCCTTCCAGCTTGTATCCTTGTTTATGATCTATATTGTTTCTCACCTTGGTTCTTTTTAACAGATAGGATATCAGTCCATTTACTTTCAACATCTGATAGCTGGGATCAGCAGTACCTGGCATCCAACAATCTATGAAAGATGTCGAATAGTTCTGTACTTTATTCATTTAAATATATGTATTATATTTTGTATTTGTCACTGTAAGCATGCGTTCCGTCCTTTCTGTTTGCACTCTGCCCAGCAAAGATTGGTTACTGTGTGAGCAAAAAGTATAAGGGAACGATGGTGCGCAGATGACGACAACCCTTTGAATTTAGAGAATTGCAGGCTCCCAATGCAGAGTGGAAAAATGTGGAGCTTCTGCACTGGTCTTACTCTGCCAAAACAGCTCAATGGCCCATTTTGGTTGTCTGACTGCAGTGTTTTGGGACAGGTGGAATGAAACCTGGATATGTTGACACAAGGACATGTTGAATCTCAGTGGCACTGGTCCTTTCCCCTTCCCACTTCCTGGAACCCCCATTCAGATCCTAATCGAGGATCACTTAGGCCATGGGTCCTCAAACTACACCCTGTGGGCTGTATCTGGCCCATCATGCCCGTTGATCTGGCCCGCCATAGCTCGCCACGCATGCACATGCACATGCGCACACGTGGAGAGGTGCCGGCTTGCTCGCAAGGAGATAGTTTTGGACTCGTTGGGAAAAAAGCTTCTCTGCACGCATGTGCCCCCTCCCGCCCGCCCCGTGCCCTCTGCCGCACCACTTTGGTGGCCCATGCCCATCCCTGGCACCTTTCAACTGGCCCCCTATTCAAAAAGTTTGAGGACCCCTGACTTAAGCTTCGACTTTCCATGCTGGGAGTGAAGGGAAGGATAGGAACAGAATGTGGTTCCCCAGTTCCAGAGTCAAAGCAATTTTCTGACCTCAGGGCAGGCGATTCAAGCAATGCTGAAGCCATATAGATATTGTCCAGGGGTCATCAAATTTTCACACATAAAGAAATAAATGCAATGCATTAGTATTAAGTAGCAGCAGCAATGGATAGGTGACATGCAATACATTGTACTGAACAAATGACATGCAAGGCCGTTTTGTACCTGACCGTATTTGATGATTTCTGAGGCTGAAACTTTCCTGAGATTTGACGACTTCTACCCCATTCAAAACACTCAAGATGTATCTAAGATATTCATAGTTCAAAGACTGATGAGAAATTTCACATTCCAAAGTCACCTTTGAAGTTTATATTGTGGCATTTCATATTTAACATTTAATTTGGGCTTTCTTTTAGCGTACAAGATTTCCCTCAACAATCACCGCAGTTATTTTAAAGATTTATATTTCATGCATAACTGCAGCATGGGGAAAAAGTTAGATCTGCACAAAATTCATTTATAGGAGACTCCAAGAAAGGCTGATCTTTTGGACAATGCAAGACGTTGTTAATAAGAGACTGAAGAACAATAGTAACACATGCATTTTACACTCCAGATTCCCCCTGCCCATTTGAAGGAACTTGACTACTCAGTTTCTTAACAGTTTTCTTTTTGAGCCTGTACAGCTGCCCAAAAAGATACAGGAGACCTGTTTTTCAAATGCAAGCTTTCTCCTTTCAGTCTTGCGTACAAGGGAAATTACCCTTCGAAATATGCACACAGCTGTCTTTAAAACAAATGACCCTCCATGCAGAAAGTGCTTTAAGGCAGAGAAATGTGGCTCTTGCCAACCTGCCTTTCAGAATGTCACTTCCTCCACAACTCCTTTTCTTTAGACTTCACAGAGAGGAACAAGAGGCAGTGCACGGCATCCGTAGGATTTTTGTGATGGCTGCCACCTGCACGAAATTTCCCCTGTGCATTCTAGCTCACCTTTGCAACACACATTGTTGCATCAACCCCTCTTTTGCTAACATATTAAATTACTATGAATAGGAAATTGAGTTTCTATCAAGTGGCAGGTTCAGTTTCATAAGTATGATAGGTAAAGCACCTATTTCCTTAAGTTATACTCTTGAATCTCGATTCTCTGGGCAGGAAGAACTTCGAGGGTTCAAGTAAGGGCCCAGAGTTGTGGCTCTCTTGGTAATCCAAGGGTTTAGATGAGTGATTTTAGGGTGAGTTCTTTGGCGGACCCCTTTAAATATCCTTGTGAAGCGTGCAATGAAGATTTCTCTTCCGCACCGCCCCATTCCATGCTTTTCAATTCCTTCTGAATTTTTGATCAAACAACACCAAAAAACGCTGTTTGCCAACCCAAATTTAAAAACTGCAGCCATAATAACCACTCTGTGCATGTGCAGATTTCCATGTATAGCATAGAACCATCTTGACTTCAGGGATACAAAGCATTTTATTTCTACTGCTCCAATGCCTTCCATGTCATCCACTCTCTGGGTGGCCCTTTGTGCAGCAGCTTGAATTGCAGGACTTTGATCCCATGCTCCATGGCTACCTGTACCCTTGGAGGTAAATGGAGGCTTGCCAACATTTTGCAATAGTTGGCTTATTTGCAAATATACAGTAAATTAGGTTTCTGGGGAAACCACCAGCACTGTAGAATTCTTGCAGAGAGTAATTCTGCTAGTGGTCTCTGTTCTAACTGCATGAAAATGCGTGCATGTCAGAGATCTGTCTTTCTTCTTCCTCCTCATCTTCTTATTCCTCTTAGTTTGTTCATTTTTTGTACAAACCTTGACTGCAAATGAGGTTTCTGTCCATGTTAAGTACAGGCAGCCTATACTGGGGTAATTCGGAACCAAAACAAATCTCACATAACTCTGCTTCAGGATAAATTGCACTGAAAGCTGAATTTGCAGAAATCTTAGATTGCAGGGGGTGTGGTTCAATTGCAGAACTCACGTGCTCCATGAAGAAGACCACAGGTTCAATCCCCAGCATCTTCAGGAAGGGCTGGAAAATTCCTGCCTGGAATCCTGGAGAGCTTCCAACAGTTAGTGTGGGCAACACAGGATGGGACAGGTGACTGATCCAGTGTAAGACATCATCCTATGTTGCTTTGTTCCTAATGAAGAGTTATCGAGCTGGAAAGGATCTCAGATTTCATCCTGACCACCTATTCCCCACTCCAAGCTCTGAACATGATCATAAAGACCCATGTTTCCAACCTTCATAGATGAACCAAACCCATTCAAGTTACTGTGGGGACTCTCATCAGAGCAACCCTCCTAGCCACGCTCCTGAACCAGTTCTAGAGTTTTCAACTGCTAGAAACAGCCTCTTGTGTAAAGCAAATGGGTGTTTACTGCTTATTCAAGTCCAGGTTGCTACGCGATGCTCTACAATACAATAAGGAACAGAATCGCAGTCCTGGGAGAATTCATTTCCCACCATCAACTTTGAGGATTGCGTCTCAGCACAGAAGGTGCTGGCAGATGTGATCAGCATCTTTTATAATAAGACTGAAGTGTCTTCCTTGCATCCCTGTGGACCCAGATCCCATTACATCACCACTGCTGTTTGCAGAGATACGTCTTTTGTCTCTTTTGAGCACCATGTCCATCAGCCTTCATTTAGTGACCTCAAATTCCAGCATGAAAGTGGGAAGGAGAAAATGTCTCTATCCACTTCCTCCTTAGCATCCATCATTTGTTTTTTTCCCTGAACATGTTTTTTTTCCCTAACATGTTGTTTCTCTAAACATGTTACCTTCTCCTCATAGGGAAGAAGCCCTGGTCCCTTGTACCTTTACCATAACAAGGGGAAAAAAGCATCTTTCTATGTCATAAGAAGGAGGAAGAACAGCATAAGAACCTAAGAAAAGCCATGCTGGGTCAGACCAAAGGACCATCTGGTCACGCACTCCATACACATGGTGGCCAACCAGCTGCCCACAGATCCCTCCAGCAGGACGGGTGCAAGACCTCCTCCTGCCCAAGCTCCCCAGCAACTGCTGCATGCAGGCAGGCCACCTCTGGTGAAGGAGGTGGCACAGAGCCACCAAGGGTGGCAGCCACTGATGGCCTCCTCCATTCCAGGTGACCAGAATCAGGAGGCAGCAATAGCAATAAATCCCTTAAATTCATGAGATACTTATGAACATAAGATGCAGCCTCATTTTGGGCTAATTATTAGGGTTGTTTGCCTCTTGCAAGGAACTCAGGAGGGCTTACATGGTCCCCCTCCAAGGTCTTTTTCTGCTGATGGAGTCAGCAGCTGTTTCCAACGTTTGAGGCAAGGCATTTTATTGCCCTGCTGGGAGATGCCGCAGATTGAACCTGGGGCCTCTTGCATGCAGAGAAGGTGTTCAGCTCCTGTGCTATGGCCCCTTGGACTACGTAGCTGCAATGTGGTTGTTTCCCTGCTTCATCTTGCCCTCTCTCTTCGTGGCAAGTTCACAAAGGCAACCGCAGAACAGCGCTCATCCCGATCTTTGCCTATGTGAACTTATTGGGAATGCTCGGAGCGTCTTCAGACAAATACTGCTGTTGTGGAAGATTGTTTCCTGTAATCAATCATAGCCCCTTTCATGAACCCCCCTTGCCATATATTAAGTGCTAAACAAATGGTCTATGGCAGGTAAATGCCTGTTTAAGAAGCCCATACAAGCCATTCAATACCTGATAACAAATTAGTGGTGTGTCCTCCTATTTTGTGTACATTAGAAGCAGGATAATAACTTTGCTCTGTGAAGAAGTAGGGTGAGCAGAGAAGCCGCAGAGGCCAAAGGGGTAAATGCATCAGAATGTGTGCTAAATGCATTGCTAATGACAGTCTAGCTGAGCATTTTTCATTTGTCTTTAAGGCGATTTATAGGACACGGCATTCTTTTTTCTGGGTGCCTATTGCCACTGATGGAGCTTTTCTGAAGATTAAAAGGAAAATTAAATTAAAGACTGACATTTGGAGGGAAGACATTTAATTATTTCCACATTATTGTGCCTCTGGGGATCGATTTTTAGCACCGTCCTTCTCTTTACACGATGCTTTCAGATGCTGCTCCCGATTGTTACAAACATCATTGTTGCTTTATGATGCGCACCCAGGAGGCTAACATAAAGCAGAGATTTATTTCTACCTGGACAGATCCCTATCTCTGGCAGGAGGTTCCTCATCTCCCATTCTGCGATCAGCCAGGAACCCATGAGCCACTGGGAAGCTGCACCTCCTGCCTCCCCGGAATAATATGAAGCCAAGCGGGGAGACCAGCCTGGCCCATCCATCAGCTCGGAAGCTGCATTCTTGGGGAGTTTCCTTCTGCCTCCCTGCAGAAAGGACACTCAGCCACAGCAACTTGGTGCCCTGGGACTGAAGAAGCAGGAAAGACGGACACGTTCGCTCCTTCAGAGAATGGTGCAACGAACCATAAGCCCTGGCCTGCCTGCACTGAAGTTCCGGCTTACAAAAACTGGTTTCCCTCCTCTTCCTTTTTGTCTGCAAAGTGGGATAATCCCACAGCAAATAAATAAAGACATAAAGAAATAAACAGCAGCGGTGCAGTCAAATTAACTAGGAGTCCTTTGCTGGCAAGTCCGTATCACCTGCCGTGGGCAGAAAAGCGAGCACGAGACAGAGTGCACGGCATTTTCCAATTAAAGGATAGATTAAAAAAAGAGAAGATGTTTGGAGGGAGCCATCTATCCCTGCTGCCTTGTGATGCCATCAATTTTCATAATGAGTCAGCTCTTGGGCGAAAATGCCTCCATTTGCAATGTCCAGATTTGATGCAAGCCTAGATCCACGTCCTATAGACTTGCTATTAAGTTCAGAATTGAAGCAGATGCAGTGAAGTAGTATATGGATTCTATGCCTCAGCACACACGCACACACACAGACTGGATTTCAGTTGTCCCTCCCTTTACACATGGACATCATTTATTTGAATCAGTCCATTATCTGCTTCCCTTAATGCCATCACTGCAGTTCTGACTCTGAAAGAAAGATTCGACAGGATCTTCATACCAGCCATTGCTGAAAGTAAGCAAATGTCACATGACATCATCCTGCAGGCAGGCAACATGAAAACAGCCAATCAGAAAGGGGTTCCAAATAGGGTGACACACGCCATTCTGCAGCAGTGCCAAACCACAGCTCCCAAGATGCAATTCGATGTGACGGGTGTGCAAAAACTCATATACGCAGAATGAGATTTCATATAAGAGCAGAATGCTCCTGAGCTAACGTGGGAAATGTGTTACTTTTTGAGCTTGCCCATCCCTAATTCTTCCTACGATTGGGTTCATGCACTTCTTTGCTGTAGAGATATTTATTTTATTTTTGATTTATATCCTGCCTTTTTCCTACAAAGGGCTCAAGGCAGCTTACATCATCTCTCCTCCTCCATCTTATCCCCACAACAACAACCCTGTGAGGTAGGTTGGGCTGGGAGTCTGTGACTGGCCCAAAGTCACCCAGTTGGCTCCATGGCTGAGCGGGGACTCGAACCCAGATCCTCTGAGTCCCAGTGCCATGCTCTTAACCACTGCACCACACTGGCTCTCTAGAGAGACCCACCCCCCACCAAGGAGACTGTGGCTCCCTCAAAGCCTGGAACCAGCCTTCAACACTCACAGGATGAAGAAATGTGGGGTCACATCTGGCCCATGCAGCTCCCCCCCACAAAAACAAACAACAACAAAAACGCATAACAAAAGAGGTGACCAAAGGACATCCAGAGATCTTCCAGGTTTTCTAAAGGGGATAAGTGTGTGTGTGTGTGTGTGTGTGTGTACCATTGCACACTAATGTTGACCCTTTGGGTATTCCATCTCAGCTCGAGATCCTATCCCTCTTGCATTTACAATATAGGAGGAAGATGGTACCCAAGCCTTCCAAAATCATTTCTCTCCATGATAGAAAGAAGGCTAAAACAGTCTCCGCTCAGGTTTCAAACAATTCCTTTCCTAGGTACCCTCTAGGAATCAACACTCACCTGCTTCACTTTTTTCCTCCCAAATTTCCCAAGACATTATCCAAAGGGAAAGAATTGGTGGGGGCAGAGGCAGGGGACAAAATCAATAAATAAAATATACTATTTTTCTTTTCCTCCACCACACTAGATATTCTGTGATAGAAATACCAGCAATCAGCCTGAAAGACTAGGTCTATCTCATCAAGTGCTACATTACCACAGCTAATGAGGCTGTATGTTTTAGTAGTTAATTTAATTCCAAAAGTTAACATAATTTATTTATTGGCTGTGGCTTGCTCAAGTTCTACATTCATGCAAAATCGCTCTCAGTTTGTAAATCTCTCTACTCCCAGCTACTAAGTCATCTATAAACAAAGATTCTAAGATGATACCGTGATAATAACCTCATCTAATTTGTCATAAATCCACCAACTCCTAAGTGTCAAATGCCCCCCAGAAGATTCACAGCATGCTTTCTACATGCAAAAGACTTCCTGGCTTACTGTAGCTAATAAATAAGGTTTCAGATATCTTCTGTTAAGCATAGTTTGATAGCTCATAAAATATGGCAAGAGTTAAAACTTGCTTGCTTGGGAAGTATTAAGGGGACCATTCCATGCATGTTTAGACAGAAAAACTTCCTGCAAGTACCCGCAATTTTGCTGGCTAGGGGCTCCCGGGCTGGTAGAGCTTTTTCCTGTAGAAATACGCATGGGATGGTACCTTTGGTGACGATGGAAGAGAAATTAGTGTATATTAGGGAAAAATTCATATAAAAATGTGTGCTTTAGAAGAAATGAATATGAAAGTGCACAAACATTTTCTTGAGGCCTTTTTTTTTTTGCAGAAGCATGACAAAAACCCCTTATGATTGAAAAAAATAAGAAATGGATCTTGATTTATTTATTGTATTTCTATCCTGCATTTTTTGCTTTCAAGGAATACAAGGCAGTTTACATCATTCTCTCCTTCCTCTCAACCTTATCCTCATAGCAACAATCCTGGGATGCAGGATGGGCTGAGAGTCTGACTGGCCCAAACTCACTCAGCTCCTTGGCTGAGCAGGGACTAGAACCCAGATTGCCTGAGTTCCAGTCTTGTACAAACAGAAGCTGTGAAAATGGATATATAGACCTGTTTCTGGTCCATACCTGTATTGCATGTGTTCAGTTATGGAACCCAGCTATTCTATGCAAAAGAGAAAACAAAACATGAATATATGTGTTCCTTTTTGATATATTTTTTCACAAAATATGCATTATTGTACATATTTATCCATACACATTTCTCTGTATGCTTTTGATCCAAGAACTGAATACCAAAATTCAGAGAAGCATGAAAGTTGAAGAATTGCTGCATTCCAATTACGAATGGACAGATATATCCATGTAAGTTCTAGTATGATCGTCATTTTAAGGGCTATCACTTTCTGTCCCATTATGGCACAGGCTTGTGATTTATTTGTATATTGTATATACATTTCAGTAATGTACAAAATGTAGTGTACATATATTTCAGCGTATAGACCCATTGAAGAAAACATGTTTATGAACACTTTGGAAATGTGCACTTTTTCTTTTTCAAGTGCACATTTTTCATTTATTTTTCAAATGCGCATGTTATCCAATGCAATTGTATGTTCATTGGGTATTGAAGAATCCATTGGACGCTCAGAAATGTATGGATGTCCAACCATTAACTGTGTTTGTGTAGCAGAGCTGTTAATTGAATGAAATCATTTTATAAAACCCACACACAACCTTGATGGAACTAATTTCACCCACATTCCTAATCCCAGTCTGTGTATTGTTGCAGGAAGGACAATCAGAGTGGCTTTCTTGAAACTGGACAGAAGAAAATCTTGTTAGGAATGGCAGTCAGCAGGCCTGCTCACTGCACCCCCTTTCCTTTCGTGCCTGTGACAGCTAGTTTGGAGGACGTTTCTCTCCAAGAATGGTAGCTGGGGAAGGTTCCTGGTTGCAGAACTGGGGATCCTGGGTCTGCAAGCACTTGCGGACTTCTTGCAGGTTGACACTCCTCCTTAGAGAGGGACAAGTCCTGGAAGTAGTCAGATGGGTAGATGTGAACCAGGTTCCAGAGAGACTCACCAGATCCCTACCCCTGGGTTTTAATGCACCCTTCTATTCTAGAAAAGCAGGAGAAAAGAAGGGCCTCAGGAAAGGGGAGATTTAAAAAAGGCTTTTTACTTCTCCATTCTGGAGCTCTCATCTATTTTAGTAGCTTTTGTCACCCCTTCAGTTATGGACAGGGAAAACAGAAGAAGACCCCTGATCTTGTTTATCTGCTTGGCCAAGAAACTTCTAAGGGATAGGGAGGGGAGAATTTTGTTTGATCCAAATTCTTAAATCAACCAATCAGTTTGCATTTCCTGGGCTAATGAGCAGTTCAGAATTGAGTTATCCTTGAATAACACACTTCCAACAAATTTTGTAATATTGTTTTCAACAGAAAGCGTGTATACAAAAATGCTTATTTTAGGGGAAATTGCAGACTAAAGTGTATATTTTAAGGGAAATGTTTACAAAATGTATATGTAAATAAATTATGTAAAAATACATATTTTCTGGGGATGCATATAAGAAAATGCAGCGTGCAGACTGATATGGATACTGATGTAGAATGAATTTCTGACTCCACACATGCAAAAAAGGAAGTTTAGAAAGAGACCAAATTGTCCCTTTCTCATCTATGTATTTAAATGCTGAGTCCTCCATCTTGGAAAAAGAAACCAAACACATTGCTAGAAAATGGCAATTTCTTGGCTCAACAATACTGCAGATGCAAAGAATCTTGGGGTTGTTGTCAATCACAAGCTAAATATGAGCCAACAATGTGATGCAGCTGCAAAAAGGACAAATGCTATTTTGTGCCGCATTAACAGAAGTATCACCTCCAAAACACATCAAGTATTAGTTACTCTAGATTCAACTCTGGTTAGGACTCATCTGGAGTACTGTGTTCCATTCTGAGCACCACAGTTTAAGAAAGAAGTGGACAAACTGGAAAAGGTTCAGAGGACGGCAGCAAGGATGATCCAGGAACTGGAAACAAAGCCTTGCAAGGAAAGGCTGAGTGAACTTGGCATGTTCAGCCTCGAGAAGAGAAGACTGAGTGGTGATGTGGTAGCACTTTACAAGTATCTGAAAGACTATCACAAAGAGGAAAGACAGGATTCCTTCTTGACCATCTCAGAGTGCAGGACACGGAATAGCAGAATGAATTTACAGGAAACCAGATTCCAACTAGCTATCAGGAAGAACTGTCACTGCTCACTGTCAGTGCAGTATAATAATGGGACCTATTACCTATGGAGGTTGTGGACTTTCCCAAGCTAGAGGCATTCAAGAAGTGACTGGACAGTCATTTCAGTGGAATGGTGGAACTTTGTGTCCTGCACTGGAAGGCAGTTGGACACAATGACCTTCTTGGCCCTTTTCAGCTCTACTATTCTATGATTCTGTGAAATCCCACCTCTTAACATCCCATCACCCTCTGAAATGATTCAAAGAACTGAGGCTACAGGTATGCAGAGAGGAGACTGTTGATATTCCCCAAAAAAGCAAACAAAAAAGAAAAAAATGATTAAGTGGTGGGGGGAATTGTAGTAAGTGAAATCCACTCTAAATCTTGGTGAGCAGCTCTCTGAAGGACATGATTTAATGCAAGTACAGAAAAGATTTAGAAAGAGACTCATTCAAAATTGGGCTGAAACCAAGAAGGAAATCTAATAAGAGTCAGCCAAATGCACCCTGTTATTGGTGCTCAAAAGTTGCTTTCCTGCAGTTTGCCGCAGGCACTGACCCCAGATGCAGACACGTTTGGAATGCTGTATTGGAAATTTTAAACCAGTTTGTTCTGATTTGCTGATGGGGGTTTAAAAGAGGCTGTGGAGAATGAATGCCCCAAGTTTTCTCGAGAAATCTGTTGACGAAGGAGTGGTTGTTTTTTTGCCTGCTGATTTCAGAACCTAGTTTCTCATTTAGACAGAGGAAACCTGAGTCCATGGGCTCAGCAGGCAGCAGCTTCAGTGTTGCAGTTTCAGTACAGTCTTCAAATATTTGTTAGTCTTTTCTGGATTTAAGAAATGAAGGTTAATACACGCATACTGGGCTTGGGTGCTGGAGACTTCTGGTTTCTTCAAACAGTGCCATGAATTAGACCAGATCACTAAACTGCTGTGAGGAGCATGCTGAGAGAGGCCCGGAGCAAGGGACTTGACCAGCACTGAAAGAACCGCCACTCCTCCAGGACTAGCCAAACCTCTCACTCCACATGGCATGTTTTGCCCCTGTAGGACTTCTATGTGCTGCTTGAATTAACTCTACTGGTGCTAGAAAGAATGGTTACACTTCCCAGTACTGGCCACTGGCTGTCGTGAGCCAGGCGTCCCCTCCCAAATGAGACAAGCACTTCACCAATTATTACAGGAGACTTTATTCCATACAGCTACAAAGTATGCACAAACTCTGAAACCCGCAATCTGGGTAGAAATTTGACCTCTCGCTCTGACCCTATTCACTCAAAGCTCTGCTTGTGAACCCTTTGGGGCCGGTCTCTGGAGGGAGGCGCACTATGGAAGTGGGCGCACCAACGCTCTTCCCATTGAGCCCCTAACTGGTCCAGCTGGCGGGCGCGTCCATGGGCCCTAGTGTCCACATCTCCTGGGGTGTCAAGCTCTCCTCCCAAGAACCCCTCCCCAGCCTGTTCCCTGCTGGCTCCTTTCCCACCATCAGGAGTGGGAAGGGGCTCAGTGGTTGTCCCTGAAGTGTTTTGGTCCAGCGCTGGCTTGGGCTGGCTCACCGGGAGTGTTTGGTCAGCCGGGGCCTCCCTAGTCTGGACAACCCCAATACCAGAGTGAGAACTCTGAGCCAGGGCTGGGTCAGCTCTCCACTCCCCTCCTCCGAGTCTGAGCCGCCATTCCCACCAAAGCCCCCATCTATTGTGCATGCCTGGGAATCTCATCTGAGCACATGCACATGACACCACTTGCACCCGCAGGTTATCTCTGGTCCCCAGCTGGAGACAGCAGCAGGGATTCATCCAAGGAGTCTCTGCAGACCAGACGTAGAATCTCTGCAGGCTGGATGGAGCCTACAGGGTAGAGGTTCTGCATTGCTGAAGGACACCACCCGAAAGATGATGCACTTTCAATGCAGCCCTCTCTGGACATGGTCCTTGGAGCGCCATATAATTGTACATTGTGAGCAGAGTTTCTGGTCGCATAAAATTCCATACAGGCCATACCCTGCATTCCATTAAGTCTATTTTATATGTTTTATAAGTTGTGCGTGCACTCAGATGAGTATCACCCAGGACATCACAGAGTGTGCAATGAAAGTGGAGGTGCTCAAAGGTACCTAGGTGCACATAAGTGCTAACTCCTTATTTTTCTTTTCTTAAATGTCTTCAAGATAAATGAATTGAAGCAGAGGCAAAGAACAAAAGGGGAAGCACTGCTACTTGTGCTCTAAGAGGGCTCTTTCCTGAAGAGCCTCTTGTCAAACTAACACCTACATCTGAATAACATAGCTGCACCTTTCCGTTGACTTTTGCGGGTTGAAGTACCATCAATGTAATGACTGTTTAGTAACCTGTGTGGGTTACAACTACCGCAGTTCTTGGTGGGTAGAGGGATCCTCCCTCTTCCTGCATCCTCACACAAGAGCCCTCTCAGTGCTGGGAATGTCCACAGTGGCTCTCAATGGTGGGTGTAGCTAGGGTTGGAAAAATTCTTGCAGAATCCACGTTTCAAGCATCCGCAGGCATCTACATGTGCTCAGCCTGGTCCAGCAAAGCTAGCCAAGCCAAGAGGAAGGCCTTATAAGGGAACTTGAAACATTCATGGGGGATCAGGCTATGCCCGGAGTGTGGTCCGAAGGCACAAAAGGCATCCGCCATGTTGAAGCTAAGCAGGTCTGGGGCTGGCCTGAGCTTGGAGGGGAGACCACCTGGGGACTTCATGTAGCCACCTGGAGCTCCACAATGGGAGAAAGGTGGGAAATAAATAAGCAAGCAAGCAAGCAATCTCCAGTATCAGATGCCCATGTACATCAGTTGCTTGGGAACATGGATGGGATGGTGCTTGTGCAATCATGTCCCACCTGTGGGTTGTCCATGGGCAGTAGCTGGTCAGTGAAAAGAGCCATGCTTCTGATGTTCTTCTGACCATGCTGCCAGATGTCCTGGTCCAAGCCAGTAGTTGTCTGATAATATGCTCTGCACAGTTCAGCCATCTTGAGATAAGCGAGCAATCTTAGGAGTTTGAAAAGTGTCATTTTTTCATAGATTATGAAATATCTGCTGTAAGTAAATGATGCTACTAAGTAGCTCCTCATCTACTGAATTAATTAAACTTTCTTAATCTCCTTACTTGCCCTCAGTTACTGCAGATTTAATCCTCTTTCAACCTTTCTATATTTAGTTTTCTGAAAACTGGTGAAACCCAGTAAATGTGATGCAAGAATAGGGTAGTTTTCTCACTTCATCATTCCATTATTTCATGCCACCTCCTTGTTCTTCCTGGGTTGTGAAGTCACTTTACCAGAATCAAAGTTCCCCTCAAAAGTACTAACAATAAAAGATAACAAAGGATTGAATCCAATGGTTACAGTTTTGTTCTGCTTTTGATCCAACAGATACCTCCATGAGGAGAAGACGGGGAGGCAATTTTCACAGATTTCAGCATACCTATGCAGTATTGTGTAGAACCCCAAAATGTGGCTGAAGGTTGCAGAGACTTGCCGTAGCACTGGGAAAGGTGGCCCAGGGTTTCTGCAGGTTGGCAAGGAGTCAATAGTCCTCCAGTAGCTCTAAGACACTTCTACAAACAGAAGGTTAAACTTCAATGGTAGAAGAGAGCCATTGGATATAATCCAAAGATTGGCATCATTTATGGGATTCCTGGGAACTCTCTTTTTGTTCCTTCCTTTTCAAGCTCTCTCAGCTAGCCCAGAATTTTTAGAAACAAGAATAGAATTCTCATCGGCAAAGTTGGGAACAGCCTTTAATGGTGCTGCATATATACAGAACTAAAATCTGTGCATGCAATGTAATGGGACATGTTGGAGCACCAAGAATGTATCTCACCCACCAACTGACCTCAAGGCTTTTTCTTGAATCAGTCCAGAGCCGTCCAGAATTGGGCTGACTCAACAAGACTCCAACAAGCACAGCAGTGCTGAGTCATCCCAAAACAGTTATGAGGAATTAACTCCATGGCACAAAAACTACAGTGCCCCATCAGTTTGGGGAGGCACATGTCCTCCTTCACAAAGGTCAGTTCTCTGATTGAAGGATTGTCAAAGAGCAGTCCTCTCATTGACGGCCCATATTTGAAGGGCCGACAGCACCACTTAGTCACAAGAAGTGTTTCTCACAAGTAAATTGAGCAGGACTGCAAAACCAGTTGAGGTTGATTGTGAGACCCGCCAGCCAAAATCTTTCATCAATATTATTAGGATATAGGATTTAGTGCTGATTATTAAGACTTAATGTAAACTTGATATTTAAGGAGGTAATTAACAAATCATTTGACTTGTTCCAAGAAGATATATTGATCTGCTTTTGAGAAGCAAATTCCCAGGACACGTATTTTTAAAAATCAAACTGTAGGATATTTTTAACCTGAAAAGAACATTTTATCCCTCTCCCCACAAACACTTGAAATGGCCACTACATTATAGAGTTCTTTTTTTCCCTGACTTACCTGCACATTTGCACATTCATGCTCCCAGAACATTTAGAAGAGATGGAGACATGAGCTTGTTAGCAACTGTGAGACAATTTGTGTATATCTAGATGTGGTTGGGTGCAGTCAACTCATCTCCAACTTATGGCCACCCTATGAATGAAAGCCCTCCAAAATGTTCTGTCTATGACATCCTTTCGTAGCTCTTCTAAATTCAAGGCGATGGCTTCCTTATGGAATCAATCCATCTCTTATTTGGTCTTCCTTTTCTTCCTCTGCCTTTGCCTTTCCCCGGTATGATTGTCTTTTCCGCATGATGTGTCCAAAGCATGATATCCTCTGTTAGTGTCAATTTTGCTTCTGAGGAAAAGCTCTGGCTTGATTTGATCTAGGAGCCACTTGTTAGTCTTTCCCTCAGCTCATGGCATTCACAAAGTTTGCCTCCAGCACCATGTTTTGAATGCATCCATTTTCTTCCTGTCAGCCATCTTACACACACATACATAGTGATCTGGGATACAAAGGTGTGAATGATTTTGGCCTTGCTGTCCGGAGTAATATCCTTACATTTGATTATCTTTTCTAGTTTCTTCACTGCTGCTTTCGAAAGTATACAAAATAGTTCACAGTTTTAATTTCTTCATTGTTGCCAATAAGTTCTGTAATTCTGCTATGGGCAAGACTTTTTCATTTTCTTAATGTTCAACTGCCATCCTGCTTTTGCACTTTCTTTTTTCACTTTAATGAGGGGTCATTTCATTTCATTGTTGCTTCCTGCTATTAAGATGGGATCATCTGCAGATCTTACATTATTGATTTGTTGTCCACCAATTTTCCTCTGATCCTAATCCAGCTTTCCATATAATATAACATATTTGTATTTCAATGTATTTTATTGTGTTGTAAGCCGCCCCGAGGCTTCGGCAAGGGGCGGCATAGAAATGTAATAATAATAATAATAATAATAATAATAATAATAATAATAATAATAAATGAGGTGCATGGTTTAATATATAGGGAGATAAAATACACCCTTCTCTGACACCTTGGCCTATGGGAAACCACACCATTTCTCCATGTTCTGCCTGCACAGTAACTCAAGACAATCAAGTGCTGAGGCACAGCCATTTCTTTTAGGAACATCCATAGCTTCCTGAGAGCCACACAGTCAAAGACTTTGCTTAGTCTATAAAGCATAGGCTGTCGGGCACTAAGGTTCCCCCTTCCTGCATTCAAATCCAAAGATCTTTTTCTTACAAAGCATTCTTTATCGTCCAAAAGCACAAAGCACCCAGAATGAATCTCTGAGCATGCACAGAGCAGTTTGTTGAACCCAATCTAGTATTTATCTCCAGGAACTCTCCTTATGAGCATGTCACCTTTTAGGATAGTCTTCTGCAAATGAGCACTCCTCCTTGCTGCATGCTGGTCCTCAAATTGGACTGCCCCCCCCCCATGCTCTCAACGCTTCATGGACTTTGGAGACAGGGCGCCTCATCTGTGGCTGAAAAGCTCCCCTTCTCCATGTCCTCTCCTGCCAATTGTACATCTTGGTTATTCCCACCCGGTCTGGTCTTCAGATAAGCATCTTCACTTCTCTCATCTCAGTGTTTTGGGATGGCCTACACTTCCAGCCCCCCTCCCCACCCCGTTCCCTCCTTCTTCTTCCTCTGAATCAAAGGCAACAGTCCTTGCGAATATGCCCCCAAAGCAGCCATCTTTCTCACTCCAAACACAGACTGATCTTTTCCAGAAATTTTTTAGTGGGCTCCATTAGCCAGCATGCACTGGTCATAGGATCTCGAGTGCCTCTTCCCTTCACAGAATGTGGCTGGAACAACAGGCATTTCTTACTCCATATTGGGTAGTGTTCCTTGTTGCAACACTTTGGGCATTGCTTTGCTTGCAGGGGAAGTATCTCTAGATAGAAGATTGATAGATAGACGGATAGATGAGAGACAGGCAGATGATACAAAGTGAAGCAATCTAACAAAAGACAATTTGTTAGACTGGGGATTTCAAAGTCCTCAGCTTTGCTGGATCATGCCCGATGTCAGAGAGTAGCAACACCACATTGGTGGGCACATGTATGCCTACTGGACCACTGATGTGCCCACCAAGGCCCCTCCGTGCACCATGCCCAAGATTCCCACCTGTTTCTCACTTTCTGCCCCCTCTGTGCCAGACAAAGCACATGTCAGGCCAGCAAATGAGGAAGGGCAGTCCCTCATGGGTGGACTTCCTTGATAGGGCTTGGCCACTGCTGAGATGATGGCAGAGACGGGCAGCAGAAAGGTGGGACTCCCAAGCGACTACCAATGAATGTGTGGGGATGGGGAAGGTGCAGAAAGAGCAGAGGATGGGGAAGGGGAAGGAAAATGGAACTCCAGGGGAAGGAGCCAAAATAGCTGCAATCCAGAGCAGGGGGCAAGAAAATATCCCCACAGACCCCTTCAAATATGTACAGTGTGCCTCTGAAAAACCTGTCTCATGTGCCTGCAGCTCCCGAAAGTTTGTCTGGCCTGCATGGTCAGAGATACTTATAACAGGTTCGGGTGAGGTTCAGAAAATGTTTGCAATTTAATTTATTCATCTTTAACTGTCTGACTCACAGTGTTATATTTGGCTCAGAGAGTGACAACATATCAACACAAATAAATCCCTACGTGATCAGAGAATGAAGCAAATTGTACTGGAAAGTGTTAAGTTTGTCTAACTCATATCCATAATTATATCCCTCATATGCAGAAATAATTTATTTAGAAAATTTCTAGGCCGCCCCATTCACCGAAGCCTCAGGGCGCCTTACAAATAAATAAATTAAAATATATAAATAGCAATATAAAATACACATAACTGTATAAAATAAGTTGCCTTGGCCAAAAAACTTTAAAATAAAAATAACATTAACAATTAAAATGATGCTTGAATAAAAAGGTCTTCATCTGGCGCCGAAAAACAAATAACGACGGCGCCAGGCGGACCTCTCTGGGGAGCGCATTCCATAGATTGGGCGCCACCGCAGAGAAAGCCCCACGTACAGCATGTTACAGAAGTCAAGGCGGGAAGTCACCAACGCGTGTGTCACTGTCGCCAGGCAGTCATACTCCAGGTAGGGGCACAGCTGATGGATCAGCCGAAGCTGAAAGAAAGCGCTCCTCGCCAGCGCTGTCACCTGAGCTTCCAGTGAAAGGTCTTGGTCGAGGAGCACTCCCAAGCTGTGGACCTTGTCCCTAAGAGGGAGTGCAACCCCATTCAGGACTAGGTTCAATTCACCCTCACCGCAGCTCGATCCGCCAACCAACAGGACCTCCGTCTTGTCTGGATTGAGCTTCAGTTTATTGGCCCTCATCCAGCCCATTACCTCGTTCAGGCACCGGTTCAGCACAGCCACTGCCTCACCTGGATTGGTGGAAAATGAGAGGTAGAGCTGGGTATCATCAGCGTACTGATGATTCTGCAGCCCACACCTCCTGATGACCTCTCCCAGCGGTTTCATGTAGATGTTAAACAGCAAAGGGGACAAAATGGAGCCCTGTGGTACTCCATGGCATAGCTGCCATGGTGCAGAGCCATAGTCCCCCAGCACCACCTTCTGGAAACGATCATTGAGATAACAGCGGAACCACTGCAGAGCAGTGCCTCCGACCCCCACTCCCGCTAGCCTTTCCAGAAGGATACCATGGTCGATGGTATCGAAAGCCGCCGAGAGGTCCAGAAGAACCAACAGGGACGCACTCCCCCTGTCCTTCTCCCTGCACAGGTCATCGTACAGGGTGACCAAGGCAGATTCAGTACCGTACCCGGGTCTGAAGCCGGACTGAAATGGGTCCAGATAATCAGTTTCATCCAAGAGTGCTTGGAGTTGTCCCGCCACCACCTGCTCCAACACCTTGCCCAAAAACGGGATGTTGGCCACTGGTCTATAATTAGTGGCCATCTCTGGATCCAGTGACGCTTTCTTCAGGACCGGTCGTATTACTGCCTCCTTGAAAGGGGCAGGTACCCGACCCTCCCTCAGAGAAGCATTAACCACTTCCAAGATCCAGCTCCCAATCCCGTGCTTGGCTTTATTTATTAACCAAGACGGGCAAGGGTCCAATAGGCAAGTGGTGGGATGTACTCGTTCAAGCACCTTGTCCACATCATCAGGCCGCAATAACTGAAATTCATCCATTAATTTTGGACCAGGCGGCGGCATTGGTATCTCCCCAGAAACCTCTGAGTCAGTAGTCATTTACTAATGACTAGTCATTTACTAATAGTGAACTTGTTCTTCCAATGATGATACATGGCCCCCCCCCCCAAAAAAAAAAAAAATCACTGAGGAAGTACTATGCTTGCAGAAATACAAGATTTAGAAGCAAATATTTTTGTGGGGGGAGCAAAGCAGACCAGTGCAAAGTATTATGTGGCCAAAGAATGGCATGTGTCTGTTAGAGAGAAGCTACAGAATGGAGTATCCAGAAAAAAGAGCTTCACGACTGGCTGAAACCCTGAAGAGGAGGTTGTACTGGGGTCTGTTTATTTACCTGAAAGGATTCTGAAGATGCACAAGGAAGTGTCATTTACAAGGGGTCAGTTGTCCAGGGCCATGTGGTTGTCAAGCTCAAGGTACACAGCCCTTCTGTGATCTCAGATTAGCGCTGGTATCAACCCAACGAACCATGTGTTTTCCTGAGGACTGGGTTCGGAACCTGCCATTCTTGTGCAGCTGCCAGTGGCCTATTTAAATTAAAAGAAAAAGGTGGGGTGGGGGGAAGAGGCTGCTTGGTTCTCTGAACACCGCCAGGCAGCCAAGCTTAGCTGCCATTTTAACATCACAGTGCCCTTGGTGTAGCATTGTTCATGGCCATTGCGAGAAATTATCACTGTGAGATTGTGTTTATATCCTGAGCTCAGGCAACTTCTATAGTTCCACTTTATCCTCACAACAACAACCCCGTGAGGTTGAAGAGGGCGGCTCGCCCAAAGTCACTCAGCGAGCTTCATAGCCAAGTGGCTGAAATTAATATGGTGTCCCCCAGCTATCCGATAGTGCTGCTGCTTCATTTTGCAGTGATGTATACAGATCCATAATCCTCATCAAATAAGGCCAATCGCCCTCTGGAAAGGCATGAGGAGTTGCTAAGGACGACACACGCTGTGCCCTGTTCGTGTTGAGCTCATTATAAATGGTCCTGTTGACATTTGGTTCTATCAAGCTGGGCCACACACACTTCCGTGGATGTCAGGTTGCACGAGTTTCTTAGCAAACACTCTGGCGCCGTAAGGCAGCCACCTCTTGACATGTGCAGCATTCCTTTCCCCAGGGAGGATGAAGGAGCAGGACAGGAGGAGGGAGCCCTTTCGGGAAAATCTTCTGGGGCTCTACTCCATTGGGTGCCATTCCTCAAAAATGCTGACGTGGCCAGCGGTGTAGAGGGCATCACATCTGTTTCTCTCTTAATTTTTAAAAAGACACATTTCTAAAAATTTATACCTAATAAACACACGTTACCATTCATTCAAGACATAGACAGAGCTACTTGTACATACACAAACACACAAAGCACACCCATTCATACATACAGAAACAAACACAAGATGAGTCCTCGGTTTAATTCAGTTTCAGAAAAGTATTCCACTAGCAATGTTCACAGGTTTTTCCAAACCAAATGGCTGTTGTGGGACTTTTTTTGCTCTCTTTGTGGTTATGGGGGTGGCACATGTGGGAAGGAAGACTTAAACTTTCCCTTCTCAGAGGCTCTGCCCCCAAATGGGAACCAGAATCACGAGACAGAGATAAAAGTAGGCAGAGCTGAAAGACAGGATGGGTAAATGAATAACTCGTTACTCCACCAAGATTCTCCAGACATCCACTTAAGGCCCACCTCTCTTCAATTTGTGTAAACAGCTGCAACAGCTGTTCATTGTGCACGGACTGGAAAATTATGCAAAATGAATGCAACTGAATGTGAAACCCCACCTCAAATTTGCACCCATTTCTAAAGTTATGCTCATTACCTCCCAAGAAAACAGCGTGAAATTGAGAATATTAGTTGCACACATGAGAGGCTGGTTGGTTGGTTTTTTCTCATCAAAATGTGTTCACCCTCTGAAAGTGAACACCTGTTTTGGGATTTGCAGACATTCCAAAGTGGTGCCCTCCCACACCTGGGGCTGCAAGTGGGACAGGTTCACATTCCCATGGACAGGAAACAAAATTCCTGTACTAGAACCATTGCAGGACGACACACTCCTTGGTTTGCTTCTCTCTTCCTTCCTATTTTCTTGCACTTCCACTTCCTGTCCCACTCCATTTGCACACGTGTGTGTGCTTTTGCCAGAGATGTTGTCATTTTTAAAAATCTAGCCAGGGCCACGGCATATATTGCCTTTATTTTACATACACACACACACACACCAGCAGCACATTTAAAATGGAAATATTTATTGAATTACCGTTCTCTGCACTGCTCCACCTGCCCCCAAGTGTTGTTGAATGGTGAGGTGAACGGAAGTTTGTTTGCTAGCTTGTTTTAATTTTTGCCCTCGCTTCTTCCCACAAAGCTAAATGCTGCCCTCATTCTTGACAATCATGTTCTCATCTCCTTTATTAGTTTTCAAGCACTAAAAGCAAGCCTTCTGATAAAGTCCTCCATGGCAATGATGTCACAGTATTAATACAATAAAATCATTGTGAATTTGTATTTCTAAAGGGCTCTGACCTTTCCATCTCTCATTACTTCTTATTTCCGGCTCTTCAACTTATTCCCAACAGATGGAAAGGGATTTCTCTCTTATCAAGAGAAGTGATGGGCAGATGCCAACTGGCAAGAGTTCAGATCTAAACCGCGATTGTTTGTTGTTGACCCATCTGTCACAGACCCTTCCCCCTCCCACACAACTTTCAGAGGCAGTGTGAAAGGAAGCCAGGCAAGCTGACAAGCGCAGCGTACCAATTCCCACCTTCTCAGTGAGAGGCTGCATCCGACTGGGCCAGTCCTGAGTCTGGAACTGAATCGGGTGTGATCAGAATTCCAGTGAGGCTTCTTCAAAGTGTGCTGAAACTCAACACTCCTGAAGATTTGGCTTCACTGCCTCAGAGAGACAAAGTGTTTACATCTCTGAAAGAGATATATATTTTCCCGCAGGCTCTCCATGCAAGAAAAACACTAGGATGGGGAGAGGGAGACAAAGAAGAGAGGGGTCTAGCTTTCTGATTAGAAAGCCTGGGCAGCTGCCAAAGACCTGGAGGCTTAAAAGAGTCTGTTCCTGAGCCTTGGCTGCCTCCTTCTCCTCCCTCTCCCTCTCTGGAATGGCCCATCTGGCCAAGGGAAGTACCACGGCGCAGCCCACAGGCCCTGCTGTGTCCAAGTCTAAAAGCTTTAACTTACATGTTGGATATCTTTGAATTGAAATAAGACTGCTTCTGGGTAAGGCAAAGCCAATAAGGTCCTGGGGCACTGTTTGTATCTCTCCTGTGCTCTCTTTGGCTGAGCCTCCCCGCAAAGGGACCAGACAGCATGACAGAAATGAAATGGAACCATTGCCTCTCCTTGAGCAGGTAAAAAAACCTGGTGGAGGGCGTTGGCAAGCAGGTCCGTGCAGCTGTGGGAGGGCCCATTGACGGCACTATGCTGAAAGCAAATGGATTTGGGCCTCAGCCCCCCTGGTAGCAACAACTGAAGGATCGGGGAAGGCACGACAAGGTTTGGTGGCTTCATTGTGAGCTTTCTGGGGCAACGTTGACCATTCAAACCCTTTTGCTCCTGCCCCCCACATCCATCCTCTGCTCCTGCCCCAGGGAACTTTCTATGAATTTGGTGCCAAATGAGTAGAAAACAGAAGTCTTAACAGTGCTTTTATCCAGCAGAATTCTCCAGGTGCCACCCTGACCCTTATGGCACATGTCCTAGAGGTGTCCCTAGGTTTTTTCCCCTAATGTCAGCTTTATGAGTTGTGCTTTTTCATATAACAAACTCCTCATCAATAGAGAAAAAAGGAGAAAATAAAGGAAGCGAATCATCAAAACGGTGAACACTCCCCTTCCATTAAAGAAAAAGGAAAAATTAACTAACACCACCAACAAAAGTGCTGCATCTCTCCTGAAATGTAGCAGCGTTGGGGGAATCTCTGTGTTTTAAGTTCTTTTTATAACAACTACTGACAAATTGAAATAAAATAAAATATGAGAGATAAAGGGGTGGGCATCGCTCGCTGTACCTATTCAGATAAATTTGGTGATTTGAGATTTGAGATTTGATTTGATTTGGAGAAATTTGGAAGGCTCATTTCCCTTCAGAAAGGGTTACTATAATTGCACTTTTTTTCTCATAAGGGATAATTATCCCTACAAGTTCTACCAATTACAACAAACAGAAAATTATACCATTTATCTATTTCCAACAGGAGGTATGAAAATTTGAATTCAGGCCTGAATCAAAGTAGACAGCTTGCATATCAGCCTGGGACAAAACCAGATACTTTCTGGATAGTGGAACTGGGAATCCAACCCAACCAAATCTTTTGCAATCTCCTAGTACTTCATGTGAAGTACTTCAAAAGACTTATAGAGAACAATCCATTTGACTTTACATGAATTTAGAAATCAACACATCATTTGATATTGATAAGTTGCTTTTCGGTCCCACATTTCTTCCAACAATGTGCGCTTTGTGTATTGCTATGAACCACAATACTGAGTTTCATCTACTGGATGGTATAAAAATGAAATGCATGCAATGATAACAGCCACAGCATTTAAAAACACAGTCTTAACTATTCTCTCTCTGTGTCTGTCTCTCATACACACACATGGGCACCTCGAGTGCCTCAGCATTCACTACAGGTTCTGGTTCAGCTGTAGGCCACACCTTGTCAATTTCTTGTCATTATTCCATTTCCATGATATTTTAATTGAGAAGCCCACCACATACCCCATCACCCTCTCCAAAGCACTATTCTTGTCACCAAACCACTGGCTCCATTGCCGGTGGCTGCTCTGCAGTAGCTGGTATCCATCATCCACTTAGAGAGCTCTTGGAATAATACAGGGGAATAGAAGTTCAATAATAAATAAATAAATTCAGTGTTGTAAGCCTTTTAAAAGGTACACTCCTATATAGGCACTTCCATGGGCGGATATTCCATTAAGCTCACTGGCGCTTACTTCCAAGTTCACACATAGAGAATTAGACTGCTCCAGTAGCTAATTGCAGAGGCCAGTTAGCTGTTATCCTGCTTAAGGGGTTTTCCACTGATAGATAAGGAAATCTTGCTTGGTCTGGCCACTTTGGTTTTTATATCAAGCAATGCCTGGAACTGACCTATTCCAGAGTCCATCACATGTTCCATAACATCTGGACTTCAACATCCCTAGAATCCAGACCCTCATCTGTGTTCAGGCACCAACTCCTGCTTTTTCATTTTGCGATTCTTTTCATAGCCCCGCTTCTTACCTATTTTTAATAAAGGAAGCCATGGCCTCGAGCTGACAAGAGCTGAGCAGCGCTGTCAAGGGCAGGACATGTTGGAGGGCTTTAATCATAAGACCACCACAGGCTGGAGATGACTTGACAGCCCATAACAACAGCAACTTATTCAATTAACTTCTACTTACAATTAATTAACACAAACTGATATCATGTAAGGGCAAAAAGAACATAAATTAGACAAATACATTGTCCCATTTGTAATTACATATCAGGTATACTTAGTCTTGATTCTTCCCTATGGGGGACCCTGGTGGGCATGATCCTGATGATGATGGGTGAGATGGGCAAGATCCTGCTTCCCATGGCACATGCTTAGAGATGTCCTAGTGACAGGACCTGGCATTTGGATTCCTCTGGATTCCTCCTTCCCAAGCCGCTGATTGCCGTCATCACCAAACTGAAACTTCCAGCAAGAGATTGTCAAAGCGACCATCACCCTCCTTCCGCAAAGAGGTCCACGTTGCCAAATGCTCTACATCACAGGAACTCCATCTGCAGAATTCCAAGCATCTCACATCTCTACCGATAAATGTATGAATGCAAATTTTATCCTGCATAAATAAACTTCCAAACAATGCTTTCACTTGAATGTTTGCCTTTCCAGGCTACACTATTAGCTTCATGAGAACAGCCTACCAGATTTCTGTGACTGGGTGGGGCTCCCCCCTTGCATATTTTAAACAACATATTCTTCTGTACATTCCAAACTAGGCTATCAAAATATAATACCAATTTAAACTACGAGCCTCATTTATATTAGTAGCATGGGGTGTGTGGAAATATGGTGGTAAATTAATCTTTGTGCAGCAAAAAAGCGCCTTAAAATAGGTTTTCAGCATGCATAGTAATGAACTATTGCTATCTCTCCTGAACAGACATCTTTAAATAACTATGTCCAAAGTTGTTTAAAATCCTTTCCCTTGCATTTCAGCCTTAGCAATGCACGGCAAAACGATTCCTCACTCATAGCAAGCATCAACAAACTCCTCCCCTTTTTCTTATCCTCTCCTCAATATAGGGAACCCATGAATCAGCGGTGACTTTTACATGCTTTCCCTTTGACCTTCCAGAAGATAATCATAATAGAGCCAGGCTGCCAAAAATCAATCAGTTTTCATAAAGGCACCAGCCTTCAGATTAATCTCTTCTTATTAATTCGGTGAGTCAAAAAGACAAGCGGATGGACAGAACAGCAATCCGTCCCCCAGTTCCTCTCCCCACCTTCCCGCCACATGCATCCCTTGAAAATATTTCCAGTGGACAATAAACAAACAACATTTCCAATCTGGCAAAGCTGTAAATTTACTGCTTTCATCAAAATTAATTTAAACGGATGTGATGCTAAGGTTGGATTATAAAGATTACAGGGAGTCCTGTCGTATAATTGCCTCTTCACTTCATCTACCGCACTGTCACTCAAGAGTGCCACAGCTGCATTAACGACTCCAATCATAATCTAATTCTCAGATCAAATTCCCATCTTCAATATATCCTTTAATAAAGCTTCCATTCCCCATCTTTTATCCTTAATTATTGCATCCTGTTCCCGTCTCCCCTGACAACCAAATTAAAAGGTGCATACTGCAGATATATATTAATGGTTATGTCATACATAACCAAAGATACAACTAGCCGTTTTGCAAAATCCTCACTAACCTTGTGAAGGTTGGTTAGATGGCTTTGGGTAACTCTGCATCCCCCTCCTACTGATAACGTAGGCACTAAAAGATAAGAAATATGCTTTAAAAAACCCCTATATTGATTGTTCTTTTCTCTCTCCACAACCCTGCCTTCACAAGTGAATACTGGGAAAAGAACCGGCTTGGTTAGAAAAGAATAATTGACAAGACATCCAGCTCGGCTGCTGTAGGTGATGCTCAAACTAAAGTTTATTTCAAGAGTGGACTTTCCTAGAGATATTGGTTCTACTGATTTATTCACACCTGGGGCAGGAAAAACCAACAGATTCTGCTGGAACATACAGTCCCTTCATGTAATGTCCATTCTAATTCCCAACTCATTAAATCAGATTCTTTACTCAAAATGTTTTACTCAAGTGACTTACTAATATGGAATTGAGTAGACTTAAATCAGAGACCGCATGACCATTTTTGCCCTGCACACTTTGATATCAACTCTAGATCACAGCTATGGGGTCATTGTTCTGTCAGCTGCAGCTGAAAATTTGGGCCCAGTTTTTGGAATTCACCCCGCTTCCCCCAGAGCATCAGCCAGGATGGCATTTGGCACCTATTAAATACTGATTTGTTTAACCATGCATTTACTGATTTTA
Source organism: Varanus komodoensis (assembly GCF_004798865.1). Lineage (NCBI taxonomy): Eukaryota > Metazoa > Chordata > Lepidosauria > Squamata > Varanidae > Varanus > Varanus komodoensis. Next base: position 15,974,213 of record NW_025335440.1, on the reverse strand, counting down.
ATATCTGGCTTGGAGGATTCCTTGAGGCCGATGATGCTGTTGATTAAACTTTATTTCGATGTTACTTGCTATCTTTTTATTGAAATGTTATTTTAATTGTTAATATTATTTATTTATTTGTTTGTTTATTGGCCAGGTCAACTCAAATTGTATTGTTTTTATATTGTGTTTATTTATTATTGTGAGCCGCCCCAAGGCTTTGGCAAATGGGGCAGCATAGAAGCTTCCTAAACAAATAAATATCTTACAAAATGTTGTAAACTGCCTTGCAATTTGTTTATTTAATTGAATAAAATTAAAATGTGTCAATAATAAACAAATACTATGTTTTACGCATTCACTATGAAGTTTTCCTCCAAATAAGCCACACTTATCAACTAATAATTCCTTGGGAAGAAAGCAACGACTATACCCTTAAACACACTTATTAGACAGATAAAGGGCTGGGACAAGACATTTTGCTACCAGAAGCAGGGCAACAAAGGAGGCCCACCCCCTCAAATCTTGGTGCATAATATGGGATGCAAGTCACATTATTTTTCCAGAGAGTTTGGATGGCAAAGAAATCCACAATGGTCTCAAAAGAATCCGGATTTTTCTAAGTCTGCTTGAAGACTGCTCTAATTCCACTTGCTACAGACTGGCTTTCCCAGGTTTCTTGGAATCCATAGGGCTTGGATTTCTTTTTTGCACTTTTCCCACACATTTATTTTGCACTTTTTCCACACATTTAGTTATGGAAACATACACAAAATAAAAACCACTGAACAAAACCTGAAAGTGAACCCAAATCCAACCACATAAAGTAAAACATGTGTTATGAGGAGGTGTGTGCATTTTTTGCCAATTTGCATTTTTCAGGAAGTGTAAATTTGTGCAAAGTGCAAATGTATGCAAACCCTTTTGTGCAGAGTTCTGGACACTCTGCAGATCACTGGCAGAGAAAAAACCTACCTGAGAAGAAACTCCTAGGAGTACCTCTTCCTTGGGCAGGAAAAATGCAACAGGACTGAATCAAATGAAAACAAAGGCTGCTTGTGCATGAGGCTACAGAGGAGTTGCTGAAAGGCTTCAGCATACGCCACATTAAATGTGCAGCTGATCCTTAAAAAATAATAAAGCAAAATTATAGTATAAGCCTATGGAGCCCTGGTTTGTACTGGGATAACTGTGTCTGCAGTAAGTCTTGGGCCAATTCCTCCTACCAAAGAGCCTTCTAGGGATGGAGGAGCAGATTCTGACTCAGAAAAGGAATGTGATGGGAAGCCAAGACCAGTGCATCCAGTGAGAAGTCCCAGACAGCTGCTGGCAAGCTTATTGGATGCGGGCGGGGGGGGGGGGGGAATCAGCTACCATTAATTCCAGGGCACTGCATCATCTGAGGAGGACTGACCAGCTGAGAACATCAAGCACTCCAGGGAATTGGTCCTTAGAGGCAGAGCTTGGCCATTTGAGACTGGAGGGTGTTCACTTTGGAAGCAATTTCGCACTAAGACATCATACTTTCTTAACAGCTAGAATTAGAACTAAGTGTCCTTCTTTTGTTGTTCACTTTCTAATACTTCATTTGTACTTTTAAGCCTAGTGGCAGAGAGCCTGTCAGGACAAAATGAGCAAAATAATATGGTTCCTAGAAACCTGACACTGCAAGTTTCAGACTTAAGATGGGATTCCTGATCTGATATCCATGCTGCAAGTTTTATTTCCCATGTACAGAATAGAATTGCTACTATCCTTGTCCTGGAAGGCCTGTCCTTTGGGGCACACCTTAGACATGCTAATCCCTGCCTTTCCTGAAAGTTCTTTCTATATTGTGTTGACCTGAGCCCATTCAGCCCTTTTGTGTTATTCTCACATGACTTTAGCAAGCTGCCTAATGGTGCCCCTTGTTCAGATTTCATTTTGCTGCTCCCTTCAGGGGCTGCTTACATGCCACATGCATTTCCTGTATGTCTGATTAAACCGTAAACTCAGTTTTGATTGTGCACCCTCTACCTCCTCTTAAAGAGTGTGTTGTTGTTGTTTTTTCATTCCTGTCACTATATATCGAGTTAGCATGTCAAGTCACTTTTACTAAGCTGGAAAGGCATGGACCTGCAGCCAGCTAGGTGACCGCATGTGGATTTGATGGCTTCATAAGCCCATTCCAAGTCTTCCATTCCATTCCACATCATTCCAAAACCAGTCCAATTGCCTTTCATTAAGTTAATAACGTTTTCAGTTAGCTAGCTAGTGTCTGGGTTTGCTTGGAAGGAGGGAGAGAAGTTCAGCTTCAGCATCTAACCTCCAAGCAATGGTTTGCTCCTGCTCTTACTAAACGCAAGAGGGCTCAGTGGAGGACACTGCCCAGGGAAGCTCCCAGTCCCATTGCTAGCCAGCCAGCATCCCTTGATGTGAGAGCCAGACAAGGGCCTCCAGTCAAGATCTGAACAATGGCAACAGAGCGAGCACATAAAGCATCGCAACATTAAAATAACAGCTGTGAGGTCCCATATGAAGCAACCAAATAAAACTAAATGTGTCATTCAACCCCCCCTCCCCAAGAGCTTCAAGGTCCTTCTCTCTTCTTTTATTGACACATTTGTTTTTCCCATCTCAAGCACGAAGGCATTTTCATTAGTTATCTGTGCCTGTAGAATCCGGAACCTCAGGCACTTACAATATTGATTAGTTTACCAAGTGGCTGGCATTATGGATAGAACTAGCGCAGTAGACAAAATGGTAAGAAAAAGCAATTCTATCAGCTTGTAACCCCTATTTTCTGAAGCCTCTTACTTGTTGATGTTAAAGGGTTCTTGTCTTTTATAAAATGAAGAGGGTCTCTGAACCAATTTGTAATTTTACTGGCCTCACTTAATGGGCACTAGAAAATGGTTTGATTAGAGTTTTCATAACCTTAATCTACAGACTGCCCCAAGAAATGGAGACCTCGGATGCCCATTCACAATGAAGGCAATGCCTCCTCCCTTCACTCTTGCTGGTTTGGTGACCTTGCCATCAAACATATATTCAGCTACACGGTAGCATCAGTAAATCGATTCAAACTGAATTGGCTCCATCCTACTGAATTGGCTTTATGACGCCATTCCATGGTTATACGATGTTATGATGTCACTGCACTAGCTAAATTTTCCACAATTGAATAGCTGATCATGGAGGAGCAAGAGCAAACCAAACAAGCAATAACAAAGAACTTTGCAGAGACAAGAGAGCTGAGAAAAAGTGGAAAACAGAAGCAAGATCTTTGAACAGAATGCTGATGGTTGCAGAACCATTTGACCCCTTCACACACGCAAAATTTGCACAAGGAAACCTTCACAAGGTAATCTACAATTTGCAAATTCCATTTCATCATGTAATTGGTTAGAAATAACCTTGGGTAAAGCAGAGATGGTGTGCAGAGCATCCAAAGAAGAGAAAGGATTAAGTGTTCTGCAGCAGCCTGCAGGTTTTCCTCAGCAAATCTCTTCTCACATTCATTGCATTAGTATTTTCAATGAAGCATGGAATAGGAACGAACTCCTTTGAACCCAGTTTTCCACACTAACCAAAACTTATTTCACTGTAATCCCAACCGCCATTGAGAAAATGTGTTAGTTTAAATAAAAAAATGTTTGGGAGGCAAACAACTGGTCTCCATTGTTTGATTCCACATTGCTATTGTGTAGTATGTTGGCTTCTCTTTAAATAATTGTTCTGACAGCACAGTATTGTGCATGTCTACTTGGAAGTAAGTTCCATGAAGTTTAATCAGGTATAATCCTGGGTAAGTGCATATAGAAATGCAAATATATTGTCTTGAACCAACTGTATTATTTTTCAGTACCAAGTTAAGACTGCCCTCTTTGCTGAGGCATCCAAATAACTCCAAACCCCAAATAGCATATTCGGGTGCCAGAGCTGGTTTTAGCAAGCCTAGCAGTATGGCCTGGATTTAGCTGTTCAGTTGTACAAAGGTGGTTTTAAATGGAGTTTTAACATTTTAATGCAATGTTATGTGTTGTCGTTGCTTTAGTGTATATTATATTTTAGTGCATGTATTACTATTGCTCCCCCATCCAAAAAGGGTGGTGGGTCTCACTACTAGACATGCACAGGGTTGCACTGTCAAAAGCATCAGCTATTGAGTGATATAGAAATTAAATTACTAAATACATATTTCTTCCCCATAGACTAAACCATGAAAAAATGGAAGCGTTGTTTTGTTTTGTTTTGTTTTGTTATTTGGAGAGTACACTTGTGCATTTTCAAAAGTGCAGATTTGTGCAAGCATGACTTTGTGCCAGTGTGTACAAATGCATTTGCACAAAATCCAACTCCATCCTTGAGTGGATGATGCCATGAAAGGCAACTGACAGTAAATATATGAAGGTGGGATGGATTCAACAGAGCCAGAAAAGCACTGAAGATCCAAGACTTTCACATGAACAGTGATGGTCTATATCAGGGGTGCAGAATATTTTCCAGCCCAAATGCTGATTTCCATTTTGGAGAAGCTCTCAGTGGCCCATATTCCAACTTTGGGGAGGCAGAAGTGGGAGGGGTGGCTGAGCAGAGCAAACACACTTCAAAAGTCAGCATCCTCTCATTTACAGCTCCTCCTGCCAATAGTTATGCCTTGGGAGAAGCATGTCAAACTTTTAGAATGTGACCAAAAGCCATGCAAAAGTCAGAGGGCTAGCAAAGCTCTGCGGACTCAGGACAGCTTGGTGGCATGACCATCTGTGCTGCAACGTCAGGCCACATGTCAGTCCTGGGAAGGCAAAACGAGAGCATGGCCTTTCTGAATGAGATGAGCACCCTGGAGGTCCCATATTAATCTCCTAACTGTATAAGCTTTTGATTGCATTCACACACACATACACAATGACTGTCATTTTTGCCAGGTGTAATCCCAGGGCTATGGCCTTCATTTCTGATATGGCTCAGGTTGCATATTGGGGTGGAGTGGTGGAGAGAACGGCACTTTCATAACGTGGAAGCTATTTACAGCAATAAAGCGTCTCTTTCCACAGTGATACAAAGCGGCTTCATTTCTCTGAATGGCTTGGGGACTTTTCAATATCCAGAAATTATAAGGGGCTTGGATAAAGAGTCATACTATATACATAGAATTTGATTAGCATGAGATAATGTAGAACGAAAGGTGCAATAGATTCACCATAACTTTCTGGATTGGTGTTCTTCCCTCTTGTCTCTATTGTTTCATCATACATTTTCATATATGTTCCTTCATAAAGTGGATGCATTTAAGTGAATGGGATTGTACAACTCAGGGCTAATGGAAGTTTCATTCATTTCAATGGGTCTACACCATGTGCAAATAGCACTGGCTGGTATAACTATTGTTGGAAAGGAATATCACCAGACTGGTGAATTCACAGGCGATTTATGATATCAGCAACCTAACCTGCTTCTAGGGAGATCCAGGTATACATGGATCCTCCTTCCCCAGTTCTGTCTTCGGAACAACCCTGTGAGCTAAGCAAGGCAAAAGTCAGTAGTCACCCCTAACAGTCACACAATGATCTTCACAACAGCTCAATGATCAACACAACAGCTCTCTGCACTCAGAACCCCATCTATCTCATAGTAGTTCCTAAGGATGTACAGGATTGTTCTGCAGATATTCAGAGCTGCCTTCTTTTTGCCTCAAGACACCTTACACTAGAACAGTGTGTATACAGGATCCCCCAAAAATGTGCTAAGTAAAGTGTATATTTTCAAAATGTTTGCAAATCTGATTTAGTCCTAGGGAACATTTCCTTTCCAAAATCATACACTTTTTCAAAGGTACACAAAAATGCCTATGTTACCAAAACAGATATACAATTTCTCATACAGACTTAAATTGTTAAATTGTATTGAATTGTATTAATATAATTAAATTGTATTAATGTGATTGTATGGAATTGTATTATTATTACAAGTCAAGGAAGTAATGGGATAGAACAGGATTGACCTCAAAACACTTCATTAGACAGAGATGAATCAATTTGTCCATCTGCATGATGAGGAAGAAAATTGTTGCAGGCATTCCAGTCACAGAATTCCCACACGAAGTCTCATTAGGTTATTTGGTGTGATGGAAGGGTGTGAACTTGCTTTTGTGGACATCCATTTTGTAGACATCCAAAACCTTCTACGAAGGAGCAGAATTTAAGCAGTGTCTCCAGCTCAGCCCGCATTTGCACATGGGCGAGCGTCTGTGTGTGCACGCACAGTTTGATCCATGCAGTGAATATTCGCTTTCTGTTGCACGCCAGTGGAGTCACAGCAATCTGTTCTTCGTTTGGGCAAGGATTTCCTCATCCCATTAAACAGGCAGAAACCTTGTCCGTCCGAAGTCTCCTTTTCCTTCCTTGGCAGCCAAAGGGTCTCTACCTAAGCAGCAAGTAGCCACCTGATTGTTTCTTGGAAAGGAAACATCACATCAGTTTTGACATTGTGAGATATGACCCGTTGCTTTAATTAGCTTTTTTCCTCTCTTATTTCCTTTTTTCACAGACCACAATCTGAAATGACAGCAAATCTTTCGCATGTCCCTTTTCTCTCTCTCTCTCTCTCTCTCTTTCTCTCTCTCTCTCTCTCTCCCCATCTCTCCTTCAGTGGCAAACACAATTCAGAATCTGCCACTGAGCTCTTTAAGTTTGGAATTAAGTATGCAGCATTACCATAAATGGTGCCTGCATAATTTTACAGATATTTGTAAACTTTAATATATTCGCTTTAACTTGGCTTTCAGATGGAAAGCATGAAAAATCAATTCCCCGAGCTGTGCAAATATGAATGAAAGGAAAAGCATAATTTGTGTTTGATCCTGCTGAGATATATCCAGGAACTGGAAAAGGCGGGGGTGGGTTGGAGAAATCGTAATTCACAGAATTTTAAGCAACTTACAAAATGTCCTCCTACTTTGTATTATTACCATGATTGCATAAAGCAGCAGAGAAGGCATGGATAGCTCTACACAGATGCAAATGTGCAGACTTTTCCAGGATTAAGCTTTGGTATAGAATGTGAGCAATGAGGCCAGATCATCTAGCCATCATTCCTGTCTCTGAGAATAAAAGCAACTGTCACACCTTTGTGGAACTAAAAAACCTGACACTCGACTGCAGGCCAGGTCATGTCTCTTGGTTGAGCAGTCACTGTCGGTGCCTACAGTCAGACATGCCGGGTAGATACCTGTTGGGAGTGAGAGAGGGGCCACTTTGGGCTCTCCTTCTCAAGGACTGCTGGCTGGGATTCACTGGAATTGGAACAGGAAGCAGAACAGGAGGGAGCTGGGATCCTGGGCCATGCCAAGACACTGAGATGATGGAAGCGGGGGCGCTGATCTCAAGACCTGACTCTCCAGGTGGGCAGGCAGTCCCCGGGAATGACCAAAACGTACAGCTGGCAGGAGCAGACTTGGAACAGGGGAGTTCTCAGACGCAATCCAGGCAGCCCCGTCCCTTGACCCCCTGTCACTTCATCAGCAGAGGAAGGTGGCCCAATTAGGGGACTGATGTGCAGCAAGGAGGTGAACTTAGTGTCCCCTGGGATGGGGCCCAGGCAAGCTGATAGGAAGAATTTGGGCAGGTGATTGCTAGACTGGGTTCAACAAACTGCTCTGTGCATGCTCAGAGTTTCATTCTGGGTGATTTGTGCTTTTGGGCAATAAAGAATGCTTTGCAAGAAAAACGGTCTGTGACTTTTGAAGAATGCCAGGGACGGGAGACCACCCAACAATACGAGGGTAGAGGCAGCCACTGGAGTTAAAGCCTCTACAAATGGAAGCTGCCAGGCAGATTTTATGAGCTTCTTTCTTCATTTCTATCCCACCTTTCTCCCATTGTGGAACTCATGTGCTTCCCAGGTGGTCTCCTCTCCAAGCTCAGGCAGCCCCAGACCTGCTTAGCTTCAACATGGCGGAGGCCTTTTGAGCCTTCGGACCACATGGAGAGTTGCAGAACAAGCTCTCAGTCAAACAGAAGCTGCCCGCTCCACACCGATTTATTTGTTACACCGAGCAATGGTGGCAGCGCCCACGGAAGTCTGCTTCTTGATTATCTGGCCCAATATAAAGACAAGCATGTATCGTCCACTGCATATCCTCACCCAACAGAGCACTAATTGCTCATTCAAGGCGAAGGAACATGGTTCTGACCCTCCCAAAGCTGGCAAGATCAGAGGTGAGTGGCTTGCACTCCGAGGACCACATGCATTCCCCTGCCAAATTGCACCATCAGTTCAGGCAGGTATCTGTCCCTTTCTTGACTACCCCCAGGGTGGGACAGAAGGGAAGGGAGAAAAGGAGGAGGGATGGGAGGAAAATGTGGCAGGCTGGGAGGAGATGGCCCCATGCAGCACTTGGCCTGCCTTTGGGCTAGACCAGGGGTGCACAAACTGCAGCCCAGGGCCCATAGGAGGTCCCCAAGTCCCGCACTTCGCCTCCCACAGGTGTCCTCATCTTCACCCCATTGCTGAGATTCCTATGGCCACATTCTCCACCATCATGCTGCATTCTCCACACCTGCCACCAAAGACTCCCCTGCCCCCAAACAGCCTTCTTTCTGTTAGTGCCTTCAGCATGAGGGTGTTTGTGCTTGTGTGCACCTGCATGTGTGTGTGTGTGTGTGTGTTTGCACACCTTGATGTGTACGTGCATGCACTTTTCTGCTTTCTGCCCATGCAGCCCCATATAACCTGCTTCAGGAAGAGGACTATTATACAGGGGTGGAGCAAGGGAATCAGCCCTAGGGCAGGGGTTGGCCCTATTTCTCCCAAAGAGCCTTCTAGGGATGTGGGAACAGGATTCCCACTCCGATGAGATGACCTTGGAACCAGCGGCTGGGATGCCAAAGCCAGTGGACCTGGAAAGCAGTCAGGACTCGTGGGAAGACAAAGTGGGCCACCTGGTAAGGGGGAGGGCCAATTAGTCATTGATCTCATCGCCTAAAGAGGGTGGACTCTTAGGAAGTGCTGGGTGCTCAGAGACTGGCCTTTGGTGAGACAATCTGCCTTAGATGCATGTGTGGGTAATCTAAGGTCGGAAGGGGAGCAGGCCATTCAGTTTGGAATCAACGCCTCACTGATAGGCCACACTTCCTCAGTAGCTGGCATTCTAACTGTACTTCCTTTTTTGTTCAGCTCTACAATACATGATGGGCATGACATGAGTGGAGGAGGCTTGAGCCAGGGGTCAGACTATTTGGCCTGGGAGACCCCTTGTTTCGATTTCTTTTGTACTTTTAGACCAGTTTGTGCTTGCATTAACTGAACAAAGGCCATTGTCTCCATCTGCTTGGGAAGAGAAGGAGAATTAGAACACTGGGACCAGGGAAAGCAGGTCAAATGGTATGATATTTATGCAAAAATGGGGGGGGCAGCGGACCACTAAGACCACTTCTGCGCTCGGTGCAGAGAAGAGCTGGTGGCTCAGGTTTGACTCATGTGGCCTTGCGGATGGTTGCAAAGGGACTGCTAGGGCAGCTGTCCTGGGGAGGGAAGCCCTCACACACCCCCTCCTAGATGCATTATAGCTGTAATTCTGAGGCATACAGACTCTTTCTGAAACAGCTTATAGTGCCCCCTGTCTTTTTAACATCTGCAACCATTTTACTGGGCAAACCAGTAAATTCCCGTTTCACTGGCAAGCCCGCATGGCCTTAAGATCAAACAATTAAAGCTAAGTGAGATGCTGGGACAGAATTTGGCAAAGACTCCTCCTTCCTTTTATCTGGAACCACTCATGGGCAATAAAGAATTGTGACAGACAGACAGACAGCTTCATGTCTCATTTTATTTAATTTTGTAATTATTATTACACGGCATTTAAAATGTGCCTTCTGACAGCAAGCAGCTCCTCTTATAAACAAATTATGCAAGAACAGATGAAAGGAAAGTGTAATGGTTTTGATCTCATTAGGACATTTGCCATTAGTTGGGAGAGCAATTAAAAAAGTAATTGCATCACCCTGAATCCACTTTCCTTGCAGTCAGAAGGGGGTGATTCCTAACGCCCATCAAGCTCTGTCTTCAGTGTCACCATCACTCATATTCTGCTGTGTGCCGTGTGTTAGGCTTTGTTGTCCTCAGGGGCATCTGACAGGCCTCCAAATTATTAAATGGCAAAGAACAAAAGAAAGGTTCGTCTAGACAAGTTGCTACTGCAGGCTACTTGTTTTTCACAATATAGCAAGGTTCGCAGAATAGTAGAGTTGCAAGGGACCAAGAAGGCCACTGGGTCCAACTTCCCGCTCAGTGCAGGACTCCAAGTTTCAGCATCCTTCTCAGGCAGCTGTTCAGCCGCATCTTGAATGCCTGTAGTGTGGGAAAGACCACAACCTCCCTAGGACCTGTGGTCATATTGTTCTAACAGTCAGGAAGTTCTTCCTGATGTTCAGATGAAATCTGTCTTCCTATAACTTGAGCTCGTACTCCATGTCCTTTGGTATGATTGAGAAGAGAACACTGGGAAGAGATCCTGGCCTTTTTCTTTGTGACAACATTTCAGGTACTTGTACAGTTCTTTTATATCTCCCCTCAAGCTTAGCATGCCCATGTCTCTCCTCTTAGGGCTTTCTTTCCAGTCCCTGGATCATCTTAGTTGCCCTCCTCTGAAGCCTGCCTGTGTGTCTGCATCTTTTCTAAACTGTGGTGCCCTGAACTGGGTGCAATATTCCAGGTGAGGCTTAACCAGTGCTAAGTAGAGAAAAACAGGAACTTCACAAGATTTAGAAGTGATATTCCTATTAAAGCAGTTTGCAAATAGCATTTGCCTTTTTTGCAGCCACATCACATCGCTGACTCATATTCAGCTTGTCATCTACAACAATTCAAAGATCCTTCTCACTTGCACTATTGTTGAGTCGATTATTGTAACAATGCAATTGGTTTCTTTTTCTTACATGCAGAACTTGGCATGTGTTTGTCATTCTGTTGTTTTCAGGATTGACCTTGGACATCTAAGGTGAATTATCAGTAATTATTAGTAATTATTTTCTCATGTATGCCTAACAAGGCTCCATCTTTCCAGAGTGGTGAATCAGATCTGTATGGAAACCTACATACAGAACATACATTTAATACTACCATCTCACTTCTGTTCCTCAATAAATGTTATCCATTTTAATGTTAATCTGGGTTCCTCCCATCTCATCCAGTTTAGACCTTTCTGAATGTTTTAAGAATCCGTTTTTTGTTTTGTTTTTACCACATTAATTTTCAAACTTGGTGCCACCTCATCCCTCATGCATAACTTCAGATATCTTAAAATATTCATATTAAGTTAAAAAGCACAGGTCAGTCCTTACCACCCCCAATTGTTCCATCCTTCCACCATGTACACTGTGTATTCCTGTTCTCTTCTTCCTTCTCTTTAAGCAATCACAATTCTTTGAAGGAGCCCCTATTTTTCTCCCACAACTCTCAGTTTGTTCAAGAGCCTCGAATGAGAAACACTGTCAAAGCTATTGGGAAGTCCAAGTACGCACCACCTGCTGGATGCTCTTTGAAGCTCTCAAAGAATTCTAAATAATTAGAGAAGCTAGATTTAACCCTTGCAGAAGTAATGTGGATTCTTCCTCAGTAAGTCTTGCTCTTCTGTATATGGCCAAGAGGCCTAAGAAGTTGGGATGAGAGAAACTGGGGTCTGAGAAAAAAGGATGCTTAACCAAGTGAAAGAAAAGAGCAGCTCAATGGAATGACCGATAGAGAATCCAAGCTCAGAAACAAAGCACAGCTAGGGATGCAGTCTGAACGCAACAGAGCAAGAGTCCAAGGGCCAGATGATGGGTTTACAGATGGGCTGGGAGAAAGGCTTCAGGGTGGGCAGGTGAAGATCCAGAGAAGAAGATGACATTAACCAGACTAGCGGTCAGGGTTTTGACAGGTGGACAAAGATGCAGGCAAGGATGACTAGCATTTCTCTTAATGGTGAAATGCTCAAACTGGAGAGCTTTGCAGGGCCTAGTGGGTTCTGATTGTTCTGTCGAATCAGCTGATAGTATTCAGGTTGGTAGTGAAGCCTAGGTCATGACCTTGCACATCAGCAACCAGGTTTTTAGGAGAGGTAATACCCTGCAGAGAGTGATAGAAGGTCAGAAGCAAGAGTTTGGGGAAAGTAAAGGAGAGGGGCTACAAGGAGATAAGAAATATGCAAAGCTAGCCTGTCCAGGTGCAGAAAGCTGAAGGACACATTTAATCCTCCAGTCCTTCAGCAACAGAAATGGCAGAGTGCTTGAAAAACAACAACTTGCATTTACCTTTTTGCAGGATTTTGCTTGACTCATTGGCAAGATTTCCTGATAACGCTTCTGCAAAGCTGAAGTAAAGACATTTTTTTGGCAGCCTCTCCCGCTCCCAAACAAAAGCTTCGTCTTTGGTCAATTTAGGACCAACATAGTCCAAGTTCAGCACTCTTACAGAAATCTGTGAAATATATATTAATTAGTAGCGCTTGGTAGATGCTAGGTGCACATTCTTGTCTGAGTAGCTCCTAACACTTGCTTACCCCAGTCAGTTCTAGTCCTTCATGCCTTGTCCTGCCTTCCTCCTTCTCTGTTCATTAACACTTTTCCCCAAAGGCTCAGTTTCTTAGGCACACTGAGCTATCGTTCCATTAGTCATTGGGATGCCTACAAACAGTTCTCTGCTACATCTGTCTTTACTTTGCCCTTCCTGTTACACAGCCCTCCCCAGGCTGGACCAGTGACACTGCTCATTCTTTCTGCCCTTCCTGAGCATGGTGCAGCATGTTAAAGCATGTGGGAAGTGTCATTTCTTCAACCCAAGCCCTGCACTGGCCACTCACCCAAACCATATTATATGACCTCAATCCACAGGCCTCTATAGGGATTTCCAAATGTCCCCTGGTGACTTTTCTGCACAGCTCATTCCTACTGCCCTTCCTAAACATGCTGCAGGGCTTCAGAGCCTTATGGGAAGTGTCACTTTGCTAGCCCTAACCCTAAGCTGGGCATTAGCCGTAACCCTAACATATGGCCTCAATAGACATGCCCCTTGCTGGAGAAGACTCCTGTGAGTCCCTTGGACTGCAAGGCAATCAAACCGGTCAGTCCTAAAGGAGATCAACCCTGACTGCTCTTTAGAAGGCCAGATACTGAAGACGAAACTCAAATACTTTGGCCACCTAATGAGAAGGACGGACTCCCTGGAGAGGAGCCTAATGCTGGGAACAATAGATGGCAAAAGAAGAAGGGGACGGCAGAGGATGAGGTGGCTGGATGGCATCACTGAAGCAGTTGGTGTGAGCTTAAGTGGACTCCGGGAGATGGTGGAGGACAGGAAGGCCTGGAGGAATGTTGTCCATGGGGTCACGATGGGTCAGACACGACTTTGCGACTAACAACAACAAGAAGAAGATATGCCCTTGTTGGGATTTCCAATCCCCATGGCAGGGATGCAACGAAGCTCTATGGTACATATCCATCTAGCACTGGTGGAACTCTGCCCATGCTCAGCCCTGCCTTGGAAAGCAAATCAAGTCAAGAGGAAGCTGACTGTAATAGCCCACAGCAAGACAGAGGAAGCAAGACAGAGGAATCAGGATGCAGGCAACACCTTCAAGATGGAGGAAAGCCGGAGTCCGCTTTTCATGCAAGCAGCCCGGCTGTATTTACCTTCAGGCCCATTCACCAGTGGAACATGGCTCCCAGATCTGGTCCAAAATGGAATGCAGCCCTCCAGTTGAAGAGGTTCTGACCCCACTGCCTTGCTGGTGAAAATACAGAATGCAGTTTTCCGACCCTGATCTAAATTCAGTGTTCAAAATAGGTTTATCTCCTCCTGTCATTCTCTCCACTTGCCTTCATTAAGTTGCCTTGTAACATAGAAATATAAGCTCATTAGTTTTTATATTCTCAAATTTTGCCCTTGAGATCTATCCAAAAGTATAATTTGGACCTTGGGGCTGCACCTTCTGTTTAGTCTGTATGTACTGATACCATCCAATATACAATAATTTAATGACTGCTAAACAGAAAGAAAAGCTAACATTTGCTTTTGTTCCATGTCTGCTAGGCCGCAGCACAGAGACGACTGAAGTATTGTTTGCCTCGTGTACAATGCAAACAGGAATGTCTTCTGGCAACATCGAGCAACTTGCTGGTAACTCTCCTCTCCTCACCTCGTCCTCCTCCCAGTTGAGGGAATTGTTGCAGGGACCGGAGGGAAGGTTTTCCACCGAACAAAACAGCTGCAGGACTAATTTGGACCAAGTGTTATCCACTGTTTTAAGCACTGGAATGGGGAATAAAACAAACACTGCCTTCCTGCAAGATAGTTAAGAGATATACTTTGTGCCCATGAGATCTTAGTTTTTTGTTGATAGGGGAAGTTGTGATGAGGGGTGGGGAAGAGAAAGGGAGAAGAGATGGTTGACTGATATAGCCATTGATTTTTCTTAACTTTGTTTTGCTACTGTTGGCTGCTTTTGTAGAGACACCTAAAGCTAATAAAAGATAAGGTATTTTGACAGTAGCCCTAGGCAACTTGGAGGCCAGTGTGACCTCTTGCTTAACAAACAAGCCTATCGTACATGGGTTTGAAACAAACTTCCACTGTCTTTTGGAGCTATAATTTGTGTGAAGCACATCGCCCTGCCAGCAGCTTTCCTTGCTCCCGCTTCAGGAACCAGGATCCAGAAAGCTATGGTCTAAGTGCATCTATTTGTCCAGTACTGTAGGTCCCTATACCCAAATCTAGAGGAAGGGGATGGACTGGAAAGTTTCATGTCACTAAGGCTGAAAAGGAAGTGAACGTTCAGAAAGCCGAAAAGATGACTCTGTGGACCAGCAAATGGAGGTTGGAAACAGTGTAGTAAAAACACCCTCATCTGTGCACACCTGCGAGGACAGATCCACGCTTGGGTAAGAATTTCGTTTACATGTAATTACTGCGGCAAGGATTGCATTTGCCCAACACTGGAAGAGTGAAGAACCACCCACCGATGAACTGATCCTAAAAAAGATCTTGGACTGTGCAGAAATGGACAGATTGACTTTGTCACTGAAGGAGAAAGAAGATACTGACTTCTATCAAACTTGGGACTCTTTTTATTATTGGCTAGAGAAACGGGGCTTTGCATAGATTTAAATATGTTCATAAGTTAACATAAAAAGAAAAAATGTGGGGGGCTGACCCAGTGGGTCTGATGTTTTTGATGATTGATGTTGTTTTTAGTTTTTCTTTGTATTCGGTTTATTTAGAATAAAACTTATTAAAAAAAGAATTTCATTACATTTCACTTTGCTTTGGATAAGATATATGTCCAAATTCATAGTCAGGGTAGAAACAGATTTGCTCATTGATTCTGGCCAGGGCAAGCAGATGAAGATTTCATTGGGTTTCTTGTTTGGGCACTTACCAAAATCTACAAATTTCTTCAGAAACAGAAGGGAAAGGGTGTGTTAGATAAGAGTGTGGGATGTGTTTTTAGTGTATGCAAGAAAAAAACCGAACGATAAATTCATCCATCTCTAACCACAGGCTATTTCATGAAGAGACAGACTTAGACACTGGCCTCCAGAAGGTCAGAATCAAAAGGTTCAGGGCAGACTTGGCCACTGGTGAAGCAATATCCTTACAAGTGAAGCCCCTGCAGGCTCTTCTGTGCAGAACTTTGCCTTCAGCTCTGCCTTCTAGAATGCTGGCAGGGAGGACTTCTGAGCTGGATAATTACGGCCTGCCTTCTTCCTTAATCCTTCTTACATATTATGGCCTGTTCACCCTCTGTTCCACCATAATGGCGTGAATACCTGCATCTAATCAAAAGCATTCCAGTGTGATACCCCCCCCCACCATCACTATTTTGAGATGCATCCCCTCCTTTCTTTGGCCTGGCTAGAGGAGATCAACTGATCCACGGAGGTCAGTTGCTTAGACATGATCTCTTTCCATCTTTCCATTGTGTTCCCCAAGCCGTCACCCACTCTCTTGATGATTCATTAGTGAGTTCATCCCTGCAGTTCGAGGATATATATCTATTCCTCAGTACGGAAATGTACCAGCCTGGCTTGGTTTGCCTATTTGCAGGCTTACCCAGCCAAGGACATCCATCAGCAGGTGAGCCTCAGTTCCATCCTGGGACCCCGCCCTGGTCTGCTTCTGGATTTGATGCTATTTCTGCTGCGGGGGGGGGGGCACAGAGACTCTCCTTCTAGAGCAGCTCAGTCAATTGAGGTGCACTGAGCACAGCTGGTCCAGTTTTATTCAGTGAGTTCTAGTTGGCTCAGCTTGAGGACACTGACAAGGTGATTGGACAGGTTCATGCACCCATATGCATCCCAGTATAAGCCCCTCTTGGTGCAGAGAAGCTAGCAGTGAAGAAGTACCTGGCTGGGCCAGGAAGGTGATCAATGCCTCTCTAAGAGAAGGAGTGCTCCCATGTTGCCTTAAAGAGGCAGTGGTAAAGGAACTCTCTCTGGACCCCTTCCCCTTCCACCCACCTAGGTCCACCTGGTTCCAACTTAATTATCTTTTCAGCGCCAGGTTAAGGTCATCCTGATTCCTGAGGCATTTTCCAACCCCAAAAAGCATATGGGAGTGGTGGAGTCAGGGGCCGGTATGGCCAAGTATCCTCCTGCAGGCCTAGCACTATGGACTGGTTCAGCTGTTTAATTGTAAAAATGTGGTTTAAGAGTGTTTATTTTATTTTAATGTCATTTTGTATTGTACTGTTTGCATATTGTAATTGTTTTTGTGTTTATTGTATTTTATTGTAAGTATTGTTGTTGTTCATTGCTCAGCTATTGGGCAGTACAGAAAATACATACATACATACATACATACATACAAGCATGGCTTGTTTGTGCATGGTTGCTGTCTTACCCATCCGTCCTTCCCTCACTATTACACTGAAAAGAAGGTGTGAAAGCTGCAGAAATGCACCAATTAGCACCCATTATGTGTGCGAGATTTTGTGTTCCCAGAAATTAGCATGTGAGAGGCCCTCTGGACTCACAGAACCTTGCCTGAACGCAGGAGTTGTATTGCATGTTAGCTACATTTCACACTTTTATGTGTGTGCACACCTGGTTGATGAAGTGAGACCTTTGGCCAGTCTTATTTCTAAAGGGCGGCATATTGGTGGAGCAACGTCTTCATTTTCAGGCTGGCAATTTTCTGACCATTTCCCAATGATCTTCCACAGATACCTTTCAAAAAACCTGCCCCCTGGTCCTTTACCTGCAGATGCCAGAGATGGAACCTTGGACCATCTGTGTGGAAGACTTGCTCTCTAAGTGGCAGTGCTCCCTAAGATGGCAAAACCACCAGTCATGGTAAGGGGCCAGCAAAAAGCCATGAAATTAAAACTTCAGTTCAGTGGATGGAAAACATATTTGGCAACCTCCCTGCATAGCTCATACTTGGAGCTAGCAAGTAGAGCCACCTTTGCTAAGCTGAAAAGGTCTGGCCTGCAGCAGGATGGGTGACCACTTGAGGAGGGCTGGACTCGATGCCTTATAGGGCCCTTCAAACTCTGATTATTCCTTTCTATTCTATTTTATTTATTTATTAAAACATTTCTATGCCGCCACTTGCCGAAGCCTCGGGGCGGCTCACAGCAGAAATAAAATACAATAAAATACAAAAATAACAATATAAAATATATAACAATATAAAAGAAGTTCACCTTAAGCAGCTCTTACAAATGTAGCCATTTACCCAAACAAATCAGCCACTTGCCCGATTTGTCCTTAGCCGGGGGACTGCTCTGTTTCCCCCCTTTGTTACAATTTTAAATATATTTCTATTGCCTTTATAGGTATTAAATGCTGTATTCAGCATGTTTTCATGTAAATTGCAAGTCTCACTGTCTAATCAGCCTGCCTATAACTTGGATTCTGCCCTTGAGGTTGTTCACGCAACCTCAGAGTGGCAGCTGGTGTGATTCTTTCTGTGTTGCCTGTGAAGGAACTCTGGGTTTGGTGACCAAGCTCCAGCCTCAGAGCACATTTCCAAGATTGGTGGTGGGACTTTGAGGAATCCTATGGCCATCTAGATTAAAGTCTGTCTTTCAACACCAATAGGTATGCAAATAATTCAGCCATATAAACAAATCTTTACAGCTTCTAGAATGTTTGTGTGCATTACCCACAAACTTGAATTATACCTTCACAGTTATAAGGACTAGAAATTTACTACACACACACAAAATCTGAAGATTCCCCAGTATCAGAATCCTGCATCACTGCAACATTCTAGATATACTCCCGCTGCCCTTGCCTCCACGGAAGGAATGATGCTAAACATATAGGCTGGTATAAAAGATCTTTTGATTCAGTCAGGTAAGTATTGGGCAGTGATCAACAGAAAATATGTCTTGGTTCTGTATGTTATATTTTAGCATCTCAATATAAATCTTACATGTACACAGTGCACACAAAAATAAGGGCTAACTGGTCCTAGATTTGTTAAATGTGGGCGGCATGGTTTCATTCCTTGTAAATAATTCTATTATTCTGATGTTTTTAATCATACAAAAGACTCCTAATAGATAGGAGATAAATTTTGATCTTTAAAAGCCCTGCAATAACACCCCCTGTCTATCTCTTTTTTCTTTCTTTTTAAGGTCAAATGACAGCTTCCGAAATGAATGCAGCTGTTTATTCTGTGAAATGGCAAAAGCTTCATTTTGTTGCCAGTCCCTTCAGGCAACAAAGTTGTGCCATAAAGCAAAAGACAACAGATATTTACCCCGCACACATTATTTCTCCCTGTCATTTCCATTCATCATGCCTCCTGCCGTATAGCTGTAGCCATTCCGGTTTTTTCCTCACAGGTTTGCTGTTAAAACAACAGCAACACGATTCAGACTTGTGCATTCTTGAGCAGTCGCTATGATGAGTTGCAGATGCGCGTGTATCTGGTGGGGAGAGAGCATGCATACAGCAACCCCTTGGTCCCGATCAATGGGGCCGAGCTCCATCCTCAGGCCATTGGAATGGATATCTGCCCCGGGCTTGCTAACACGAACCACACCAAGCCCAGGCTAATTCCCAATACCTTTTAAGTGCCCACAACACCCTAGAAGGACACAAAAGGGATCCAGGCTTGGCATGCTCTACCCAGTCAAGCATGACTGGGATGACAGGAGCCAAACCTGTATTTTTTTTGACAAGAATAGTTTGCTTGCAAGCACAAGGTCAGTTGACCCAGAACACCTGGTGGAGGCTCCTTTCATACCTTGGCTGACCAGGCAGTAATGACAAATGTCCCTTGGATCAAAATGTTTGATGCAAGTGCCAATTGGTTCCTCGGAATACAGGTAGTTCCCAGTCTTACCTGGGAGCGTGAGCTGCCTGGGAGTTGGGCTGGGAGCTCTGGAAAGGGACTTCTCAGTCCCTGGCCACATGGTTGGCTCCAGCTTCATAATGCTTGGGGACATGATTTGCCTGACCAGGCTTAATGCCAACCAGCCAGGCGTGTCCTATACCCCAATGTTGCTGCTGCTGATAATGATAATAATTCATGTTGGCCACAGACTCTCTAATATACTGTACTTGGAACAGCAACTAGCCTTCACTCTCTCCACATTCAGCAAAGCGGTCAAGATGCATCTTTTAAACTCCTTTAAAAGTTTTTTAAACTCCTTATAAACCCTTTGTAATTCTATTTTTAAAGTTCTGCTGTATTTTTATTTGGCTTCTGTTTCATTTGTTTTGCTTTGTGTCTGTATACCACACTGGTGAGTTTCAGAAGGCTGCTACAGAGATATTATAAATAGACTAGAATGACATAAAGTACTGCCAAGGAAGGCAGCCCGGTGCCCACCTCCATCAGAAAACACATTGCCCCTTGCCTTGGGGTGAGTTTTTGCCTTGAATGGAGCAAGGCAGACATCGTGTGTTTTGGCTCGCAGGATACGCAATGACAACATTGACTCCCCGCCAATCCTGCACAGAGACCGCTTTGCAAGAATGGGTGTTTCCTGACTCCGCCTATGGTTGCCATGTGCACCTTTCAGATCTCGATTTTGCGTTGCAATATCCTTTTTCTGAAACCCCTGAAATACCATTTATTGAATCAATTAGCTGTGGTGAAACAAAGTAGCCCCTAAATAATTCAAAATACCAAATGCATTGTGAATCATTCCCCTCATAAGCAGGCGAGATTGATTTTGCCTTTGATTATCCTTGCCGCACAGCAATACTTTTGCCAATTAAGGTTAAAAAGTTAATGTTACAGAAACGATGATGACAAAATATCACATTAATTAGGAACTTAAAAAGGCATTGGAATTCTGCCTGTTTGTACCGATTGAGCCACATGTGAAATGCGGTGGGAAGAGTAGGCAAAGGAACACGCTGCAGTGTACGGCTTACCTTTCTGAAATTATTCTTATTTCCTTGACTTCCTAACAGTAGGTGTGTGTGTGCACCAGCGCATGTGTATACACATTCACACACACACACATACACACAACTTGTGAGATTTTTCAGGGGCAGCAGAGAGACAGAAACAAAAAATTTAAAAAGACTTAACTAGAAAGATTATTTATTTAAAACCTTTGTACCCCGTCCTATACATAAGTCTCAGGACAGTCCAACAACAAAAACACAGCATAATATCTATGATTAAAAACCCGACTAAAATAAAAATAAGTCTTAAAATCGTGGGAAAATTAAAAGGGGTTATTCACACAAGGGCACACACAGATGACATTCAGCAACATAGCAAGTCCATTTGGGTTTTGGAGAGCCCCCTGTTGAGATCTCCTTTAGATTCTGGTGGAACATACACTTTCAAAACCTCCCACACTCAGAGTTTGTTTAACCGTCATTGTGAGACTCTGCTGGTGTGCTGAACATAGCAATACGGGCTCGAGGTCCCTTCCCCTGAGCCGTCACATGCCTTTGGGTGTACTCACTTAATGAACCCTTCTGTCTCAGCAGCAGAGGCCCAAGAAGGACCTTCAGTCAAGATGCAGCTATGCTTTTGGAATGCTGATTTTGTTTCTCTGCATTTGCCTGTCCTTTTTGGAGAGATTTCTTCCAGTACTTTTATTGACTGACTGACTGAATGATTGATTGATTGATTGATTTAGGGAACTTCTGTGCCACCCCATTCGCCAAAGCCTCGGGGCAGCTCACAATCATAAATAAATAACATAATATAAAACAATATAATTTAACAGTATAAATTAAGTCGCCCTGGCCAAAGAATAAAATAAATAAATAATATCAGCAATTAAAATAACATTTGAATAAAAAGGTCTTCACCTGGCTCTGAAAAACAAATAACGATGGTACCAGGCGGACCTCTCTGGGGAGCGCATTCCATAGATTGGGCACCACCGCAGAAAAAGCCCTCCTCCGGGTACTCACCCTCCTAATGTCCTTCACGGAGGGCTCCTGGAGAAGGGCCTCTCCTGCTGATCTCAAGGGACGGGCGGGCGTATATGGACATAAGCGTTCCTTCAGGTAACCACTGAGAAAAAGACAGAGGGAGAGCAGCCCTCCCAATCCGGTTCACTTCTGCTGGGCTGGAAAACAACTCCCTTAATAAACATAAGGTCCTGTACAACTTAGCCTAACCATCTTCAGAAAGGTGTTCCTCAATGAATCAGCAGATCCTATAAACGGCTTTCAGAGTGGCCTTCTACACAGTTCCATCGAACTCACCTGCATGTTGCCTGAAGCATTTATATTGGTTTGCTTAACTTGGATATTGTATTTCATTCTTTTCCAGAACAGTGGATGCTAGGAGCCCCAGCTGAAGGATGGTAAGGATTTGACTACTTGCAAATGCTCCATTGGCAATCCCAAATGCAAACAGGAGTGCATATTCTCAGAAAATGTTCTCAAATTCCTGAACTCATGCTCATACAAAATGCACAATTAAAAAGAAACTTTGATTTTTCTGTTTAGAACAATCTAAGCAAGACCCAAGTTAGAAACAAGAAAGAGAAAGGGTTGAACCAAGCTTTGAAGTAATCTCAGCAAGCTTGCACATCCCTGGCTCTCCCATTCCAAATCATGCTGCTCATCATGAAAACAAACTGATTCGGATCCTTCCGGTGCTTGTCATTTGTAATTTTTATTTTTAAAAAATCAGTTCCATGTTGGTGGGAGGTAAGAGCTCTGGCCTAGAGATCCATGAAAATGCAGCTTCCGGACATCTTGAAGCTGCTCACTCCTGCAGTGAGTGCCAGTATTGGGCGTAATGGGGAGGGATTCCTTGCAACGAGATTGGGGTTGCAAAGGCCACCCCTGCCTGCATAGCTATATATTGAGCTAGCATGTCATGTCACCTTTGCTAAGCAGGAAAGGCGTGGAATGCAGCTGGATGGGTGACCACATGTGGACATAGAGCTGTGGCTGGATTCAGTGGCCTGATGGCCCCCTTCCAACTTTACTCCTGGCCTGTCCTACCCTACTCATTTCTCCAGCACATTATGTTGTGTGCCCAGATGTCTACTTCTGCTACCACTGCCATGTGTTCCAAGCCCTCCAAGCCCATCCCTCTCTGGTCCAAGAAGGCAGACAGGTAGCCTCATCACAGCCACATCTTGCATGCATGGAGAGATACACACAGGCATGGACACACTTGGCCTGCAGGGCTTTTCCCATTCTGCTCTCCAGTTGAAGTGAGAGCAAAGGAAATACTTCCCCGCCTCTCCAATAATATTTGAAACCACGTGCGAGTAAAGCCATTCCTTCAGCCTCGAGGTTTTTGTCACGACCACCAATTTCCACTTTCCCCAGCTTGTACTATCAAGTCAGAAAACCTTGGGGACGGCTTGTCTCAAGATCGTAAGGCCAGCCCTGCTGAATTAGACCAAGGGACCCTCCGGTCCTTCATTCTACCCCTCAGTGGCCAACCATCTTCCCCACTGCGGACCCACAAGCAGTGCAGAAATGCAGCAACACCATTGCAGCTGGCATTAGTGTCGCTGAATAAGGAGACGCTTTCATCCTTTATTTATTTATTTATTTATTTATAACATTTCTATGCCGCACCCATCGCAGAAACCTCGGGGCGGCTTACAAAGAAAATAAATAAACAAAGCATGGAATAACATTAAAAATTTGGAGTTTCTCAACCATAATCTAAAACCACTAAATAAAACAACCAATTTAACAATTAAAATATCATTTAAATAAAAAGGTATTGGCCTGGCGCCAAAAAACAAATAACGACGGTGCCAGGCGGACCTCTCTGGGGGCCGCATTCCATAGGCGGGGCGCCACTGCAGAGAAGGCCTTTCTCCTGGTACTCACCCTCCTAATATCCCTCACAGAGGGCTCCCGGAGAAGGGCCTCCCCCGCTGATCTCAGGGGCGGGAGGGCATATATGGATGCAAGTGCTCCTTTAGATAACCAGGACCCAAGCCATAGGTGATAACCAGCACCTTGAATTGGGCCCGGACTTCAATGGGGAGCCAGTGAAGCTGACGGAGAACTGGGGTTATATGAGAACAACGCCCAGTCCCCGTCAGCAGCCTGGCAGCTCTATATTGCACCAATTGAAGGACCAGACTGTCTTCAAGGGCAGTCCCACATAGAGCGTGTTATAGAAATCTAATCGGGAAGTTATCAATGCATGTGTCACAGTTGCCAGGCAGTCGTTCTCCAGGTAGGGATGCAGCTGATGGATCAGCTGAAGCTGAAGGAAAGCGTTTCTATGGTAGTACATCAAAGTTTGCTTCTTCACACCGAGCACAGAGTGCTTGCTGTAGTTAAACTATGGACGGCAGTAGCCAAAGCTGCCATGATGACCACCAACTTCAAAAATGTTAGAAGGAGATGAGACAAATTCATGGAGTATAAGTTTATCAGTGACTACAATTCACAATGCCTACATAATTCCTCCAAGATTAGAAGCAGAATGCATCCAAATACCAGTGGCTCTGAGACAACAGTGGCCAAGAATCATCACCCGTGTGTCCTGCTTGTGGGTTTCTTCCAGGGAAGGAAGTGCAGAGAAGGAAAACTCAAGGTTAGACCTTTGAATTGCACACCTTCTTCTCTCAATGATTAAAGGATGATTGAACATATTTTTCAAAGCCTGGTTTTTCTTGCACATGTTTTCAAATGTACACATGCTAGGAACATGTTTACTTGGACCACAAATTAAATTGCAAGCTTGAAAATGAACTGACTCTGAGTCCCTGCTTAGTCCGTAATGCATGAACTGTCCAAAGCTCAATAAAAATGAACTGAAATTAATTTCTCATGAATGCTACCTACAGGCACCTGGTTGGCCAGTGTGATAAACAGATGATCAATGGCTAATTGTTCCAGTAGCTATACACCACCTCCAGTGCTGGTGGCAGAATTCCTATTGCAACAGGTCCCGAGGAACGTGGACAGTGAGGATGTTGGATTCGAGTCCTCCTTGTGGCTTTCTCACAGGCAACTGGTTGGCCAGAGTGAAACAAAATCCAGATTAATGGACCTTGCTGTGATCCTGCATGACTCTTCATGGGTCTTCAGGATGATCAGTGACCAGTCAGGCATTTGATCTGGTTTGGTGTGGCTCTTCTTATGTTGTTAGGAACTCCAGCTGATTCATCAAGCAGGTGAAGGGTGTGTGTGTGTGTGTGTGTGTGTGTGTGTGTGTGTGTGTAATGCTTGGACTTTCCTAAGAAAACGTCCATGCTTCAGCTCAATCTACTTGGTCCTTGATGGAACTCTGAACATTTATATAACTGGACATGCAATCATCACTTTGTTGAAAGCAAATAAACAAACACACCAAAGGCTAAAGGTTTTCCTGTCTTCTGGTTTCCAATTTGTAATTCTTGGAGATGTGTCTTTCTGGGGAGGGTGGGAGGATTTGTCTGCTTTCCAGCACAGCAAAACTGGAAACAAACTCTGCTGGAGGGGCTGGTAGCTGCAAACAATAGCGGAAGCAATGTCAGCCTGCCAGTAACCCCTCAGCCACACCACACCTGCTTTCCATCTATCCTTATTAACAAGTCTAATGCACAAGATTAAAAACCAGGGATGCTCGGAATCCAAATCTTCATTACCAGCTGGTACACACAGATGTCAAATTAGGGATTTCAGGTGGGTTACCTGAACCGGAAACAGCCTGCAAATAAAATTAAAAAACAAAACAAAACTGGGCCATGTAGTGCAGATCCCACATTTAAAAGCACACGAGAATCTGATAAAGCCCGACTCAAGCAAAGCGTTATCGGGATGCCCTGCAAAACTGGACGTAGGAAAGCAGGCTTGATCACTGGAACGCAAGGCCCAGTAAGATGCAGATGCACTTGGTATGCATATAGCCTGACTCCCCCTGGTGCTCAGCAAGGCAATTATTCCACTCCCATCCACGCCGCGTGCCCTCAGTGCAAACAGGTGTCAAATTTGGGATTTGCCAGCTACAGCAATGACATGCATTGTCTTCACAGCTGCGGGAACTGGCACACATTGTTGTCCTAAGAATCCCTGGCACGTGAGACAATAATTTGCATTATTTTCTAATTGCACGGGAAATTGATATGTGGAACTGCTCTCACTGATGGTCAGGACTGTGGAGAGAAATTGTCAGTGGTTTTGCTGGAGTAGCAACAGAGATAGTTTTCCTTCTGACTCAAAGATTTCCACTGGCTTTCAGCGAAAAAGAGGAAACTTCTTTGTCCAGGTTGGTAAAAGGATACAACCAGAGGTGATCTGAGGTTAATTACAGAAGCGATGAACGCCCAAAATTTATTCAAAATTCAGCATGGAAAAATGGAATACTTTCCTGGCTTTGAAAGCAGAAAGGCTTGGGGTGGGACAAAGTTTTCATACTGGTCTGTGACTCTCTGGCTTTACCAAGTTTTAGCAATGTAACCATCCCTTTCTGCATCTTTTCTCCAGGTTCCAGGCAGTCAGAGTCCCCTGTCCTCAAGAAAAGATTCAGACTCAAATCTTTTGTCAATCAGAATTATATTCCCATTCCAGTCCATGTTCCTCCATTCCTAAAACCAGAACTTCCCAAATTGGGCCTGAATAACACAGGAACAATTGCGTGGAAACAAAGACCTATTTAAAGAGAAATTCTCACACTTAAAGCCACTTTGTGGTGGGTTTGAGTTCACTCGCACTGTGCAAAAACCTCCAGAAGCAAGATCATAAGGAATACAGAGAGCTCCAAACACTCATCTTTTTGGACCTGAATGGATAAATCAGTTTGTTTATTTGGCATACTTTTATCAAAGCTGAACTAAACTAAGTTTCTCACTTTCCCTCCCATGTTTTCCAACCCAATACACCATCACAGAGGGCAGCCTTTGAATGGAAGACTAAAATCTTAATTGATGTTAAAAATGTCTTTCCCAATCTTTCATTGCTAACACAGTGAAATGGGCCATAAATTTCTCTTGGCTTGTTGTGAAATTTAACAATTAAAACACATTTCAAAAAGTATCCATATTTTTAATTGAATGTTTTTAAAGGGTTACATGTAAATCAAACTGTTTGTACAACTTCAGATAAATTCTCGTGCTTTGAGATAAATTCTAATAACCAGTGTGCTTCTATGATGCATTGACAATCAATAATTCCACAAAATATTTATATTTTAAGAATAAATACTCCACCCTATCCATAAATATTATATTTGGATAGATTTATTTTAGTATTTGTATGTGGTAAATTCTTCAAGCTTCTGGGCTTTTAATTAATCTGGATTTGGGGCATAAATTCTTTATGCCTTGATTAATATCAAGCAGGTTTTATTTAATTAAAGAGAGAGACTAGTGAGAGACATTTTAATCAAAAAATTCATGTGCATACAGTACATCTGTATTTTTTTAATGCAGGCTCAGTGCACATTAAAAAAAGATTTATTCGTTCTCAGCTGTTTTCCTTTTTGAATGATGGCATCTCATGCTCCTGTTTTATCTAGGGCCCCCTCCCTGCAGAGAGATTTAAAGCAAGGAAGCAAAACGTAGCGACAAGCACACAAGAAAATAAAATCCGTTTGTTGATTTGTTACAAGAGGAATTGTTTTAATGGAAACCAATCCCAGAGATGATTAAGGTCCCATAAAAGTCCCTATTAGGGATCTGAAGCTGTAGTGAAGTGCACATATACAGAGTTCACCGCGGAAAGTTTATAAACTCTCCTGTTGCTCAAGGTGAAGCAAGTGTAGAGACGAGGCTGACAAAGAGTTCAGTTCAGAGTTCAAGAGTACACAGGAAATGAAATAACAATTTTGAAAAGTGAAAGGGTTTACACAAAGCCTAAGTTTGGGTGTAGCTATACATTGCCATCATAAAGGAAATAATTGACTGGGATCACATGGAGAAGAACCTCGAGCCAACGTATGAAAAATGAAAGCAAAGCAACAGGTCAGAGGAGCAACAGCTATTAATAGTGGCTAGAATTTCTTTGTAAAAGTGTCGAGAGCCCTAGAATTATACCTTTCTAGTTCATGAGCTACACAGGGCCCAAAGAAGGGCAAACACCCCCATCTGTTTTTTGGAGGGGTGATTTGGCCAAAATTGAATGGGGGAGTCTGCAGCCAAAAGCACCCAATTAATATCCAAGTGCTTTTATCTTGTTAAAATCCTCATTGAAATGTGTTCATTTCCTTCATTTGCATGTTCCCAAGACAAAGAACAGACTGACAGTTGGTCTGATTATGCAGTCCTCTTGGGCCCTTTTCTAATTCCCTTCCCGAGTTTGACTGCAGTCAACATAGTTGTTATTGATTATAATCATAAAACGTGAAGGCAGAAACTGCTGGCATTTTCCAAATCAAAGTCACTATATGAAGAATACCAAGAGAAAATATCTGAGACATTCTGGGCAGCAAATTGTGTTACACCTGGTGGGGGGGGGGGGAGAAAGAGTAAGAAGTTTCTTTAAGTTTCCTTAATAACAATAAATAATTGTGAGCACACTGCAAAATAAGTACAGAATTAACATGCATCTGTAAGACGTAGTACCACTTCTACAAAAAAGTGAATGTGGGACTTTGAGGAAAGAAGTGCTGATGGTCCAGAATAACATTTTCTACTCACTTTGGTTGGGTGACGGCAAAAGCTAGGCACATTCAGATTCATAGAAACATAGAAACAGAGCGAGTCAGAAGGGGTCTCCTGGGCCATCTAGTCTGACCTCTGGCACCAGCCGGCTCCACTCACGACATGCCCACCATGTGCATTCCTTGACATCAGTGGGCTTAAGTTAGTTGCTTATGATGGTTGGTTTCAATGGACCAATATAGGGTTAACTTGGCCTGTTGATAGTTGCGAAGTCGTGTCGTGTCTGACCCATCGTGACCCCTTGGACAACATTCCTCCAGGCCTTCCTATCCTCCACCATCTCCCGGAGTCCACCTAAGCTCACGCCGACTGCTTCAGTGACTCCATCTAGCCACCTCATCCACTGCCATCCCCTTCTTCTTTTGGCATCTATTGTTCCCAGCATTAGGCTCCTCTCCAGGGAGTCCTTCCTTCTCATTAGGTGGCCAAAGTATTTGAGTTTCATCTTCAGTATCTGGCCTTCTAAAGAGCAGCCAGGTTTGATCTCCTCTAGGACCGAATGGTTTGATACAGCCTATCATAGCCAGCACATGCGGGAGAGGCCCTTCTCCGGGAACCCTCCGTGAAGGACATTAGGAGGATAAGTACTCGGAGGAGGGCTTTCTCGGCGGTGGCGCCCAATCTATGGAATGCGCTCCCTAGAGAGGTCCGCCTGGCGCCGTCGTTATTTGTTTTTCAGTGCCAGGCAAAGACCTTTTTATTCAAACGTTATTTTAATTGTTAATATTATTTATTTATTTTATTCTTTGGCCAGGGCAAATTAATTTATATTGTTAATTTATATTGTTTTATTGGATTCTATTTATTTATGGTTGTGAGCCACCCCGAGGCGTCAGTGAATGGGGAGGCATAGAAGTCCCCTAAATAAATAAATAAGGGCATGAACCCAAAGGGATGGCATGATTGAGATGGGCAGAACAGTCGTTCCAGATTGAATGTGGCCTCAAGACCAAGGAGGACATGTACACACAGAGGGTGGGGGTTGAATAACTGGTGAAGGAATATTTCAGCCAGCTACTTGTGGAATCAAGTGAGCTAGGAATGGAACAGCCAATTTTAGATTGCACAAGGAGGTTGTGCCCATAAAAAACCAGAACCATTCTTCTATGGGTCTTTCCAGTCCAGCATTGTGTTTGCCCAGTGTTTGCCCAGATCCAGAAGGAGGACATAAGTGCAACAGTACTCTTCCACCCACGTTCCCCAGTAACTGGGGCAAATAGACCTCTGATACCAAAGGTAACGTAGAGCCATCAGGACTAGAAGCTATTGATAGGCTTCTATTCATGAACTTATCAAATTTCCCTTCAAAGCCATCCAGATTGCTAGCTATCACTGCTACCAATAGGCCAAGGAGGAGCACATAAGTAAAGATGGAGGACACAGAGACAATAGCCTGGGGATGTGGAGGTCCCCATATTTATCCACCTGGACAGGCCTACCAAAAGATGCCTAGTAAAACAGCCTTCTAATGTATCTAACGGATGCAAAAGCAAGCATACCAGCAGCATCAAGAACAGCTTCTGGGTCCAGATTGCATCTCTGTATTGGAAAAGTAACTCATGATTTGGCCTATAAACTTGCAAAGGATGCAATACTGGGTGTTGTTAATTACTTTATGACTGCTAATTATTTGAAGAAACAGGTGGGTTTGAGGAAGTTAATTAATAGTTCATTATTACAATACAAATTAACTTGGCAGTAGTGTGTGTCACGTATTTGCTGAATAATGAGCACTAAAAGGAAGCCAATGCAGCAAAGGCAAAAAGGAAGGAAAAACCCCTTCTCATCTATTTCCTACTCTGTATGAAATCATAAATCTTTTCTAAAACTGCACAACTAAAATCTACAGGGAGGTAAGTTAATGAATAGTTAGCATGATAGAGTGCCTTTTTCTCCTCCCACCTTAGTTCCTGAGCATGGGAGTGGTGCAGCTTCGTATGGTTAACAAGCACAGAGACGTGAATGGAGTCTCCTGCCTTATTTTTTCCTTACTGCTTCTCCAAAGCCCAAGGATGGAACTTGTGCAGTTTCCCTGAGAGAGATGCTTGGGTTCTGGGTACTGAAAAAGCACAGCAGGGAAAGGGGAAGATTTCCCATTTTTGCACTCCCACTTCCAGGTTCAGCTGAAGTTGGGTGAGATTGCTCTGAGGCCGGACATGTGTGCAAGGGGTCTAATGCTCCATCTCCATGCCTAGGTGCTCTCAGTGGTATGCAGTAGAGGAAGAGGAAGAGGAAGAGGGAGGAGAGTACTTAGCCTTGTTTGTATCGAAAAAGCAGCAGGCTTTTTTAGGCTGACTTGGCTCTAGAACAGGGGCACAGGGCTTCAGGCTTGTGGGCCAGATCCAGTCCCCATCCCACTAGCTCCCTAGCTGACCAGACACCCTTTCCCTGGTCTCAATCTCTTCCCCCAGGTTTCTGTTGGGTGCTTTCCTGGCTTTTGTGCGGTATTTCTCTCCATTCAGAAAGGTTGGCATGCATCCACGAAGGCTTCCTTCCTGCAAGGAGACTCATAAGCTAAAATATGCAGCCAGTTTTGGCGTTTTGCCCTGTTTTGGTGTTTGCCTTTGCCCCTGGAAGGCATTCCCCAAATGGCATTTGGCCTTCTGGATGGATGTGGCTCAGATCTGGCCCAAAGTTCACCTCCTGTGTAAGCACAACCCTTGCATATATTGGCAGCAGTGTTGGATGGATGCAGGATTAGATCCTGCAGGCAAGCCTTTCTTGGAAGCCTCCCTGGCATTGTATTGAAGTTCTTGTAGTTGTCCGCAACTACACAGGGATTTACCCCTTTGGACTGAGGGCACCTAAGGATTTGCAAGCCAGCAAACCTCAAGCTCACTGAAATGTGAACTGAATCACATTCCAGACTCAGAAATGTACAGATTGGAGAACAGATCAGAAGATGCAAACTGGTTTAAACCCTGATCAAGCAGGAATCAGAAAGGAATTTCTTAGGGTCCCTAAGAATTTCTTAGAATTTCTTAGCATCCCTAAGAATGTCCAATCTTGTAAACCCACCATCTGGAAAAGAGTAATAGTGCTGATAATGCCAATAATAATCCATTCAGAGGGCAGAGTAATGCACAGCGATAACCTCCCTGGACTATCCAGCGATGTTCACATTTGGCCCCTATGAGGAAGCCCTTCAGGCCAGATGAAGCGTCTATTCCCATTTTGCCCTAATACCCAAAGGAGAAGCTTCTGCATCTCCCTCAGGAGTCTATGGGAACTCCTTGTTTTGAATTCTACCCTAGAAATATGGTGCGAAAGCTGTGGATCTCCAGATGTTGTTCAGCTGCTACGGATCCAACCAGCATGCCTAGTGGTCAAAAATGATGGGAGCTGTAGTCCAAGTCCAACAATATCTGGCAAGCCCCAACTTCCCCACCCAAAGAGGAAGCATGAGGAGACATCATTAATTGGTCAGTTTCTTATAACACCTGAAGATTTTCCAAATAACATTACCTTTATAAGAAAAGCAAGGTTGTGTCCTGTTGGACCATTGACTTTTCACCCAGACAGAATTTCATCTTTAGCATGCCAAGGCAATAAGTGCTTGAGCAAAACATTTTGTTTTGTTCTGTTCTGATTTCTTCTGCAAACACACCCTTCTGAAATTCCCATCTCATACATTTAGATAGCAAAAGATTATATAGGTGAGGTCTAGTGTGAGAAAGATTAAGAGGTACCAAATGTCAGCCTTGAAGCAGCACATGGAATGCAGCAAAAAGCAGTCACATTATCTGATCATTCCAAAGATGAGGATTTGTTCCGGCCTGATTTCTATCACCTCAGAGACTTGATAGCACTTTTGCTCCTCAAAGGGAAGACAGCTGCTTTGACGTCATTTTAATATAGACCTTTCATTCGCAGGTCCGGCAGTGTGCAGCTTCGTGGCAAGCCTTATCCATCCCATCACAATTACTTTGCCAGTGTAACAAATAAGTGGGCACCCCAAGAAAATGCTTGAGCATGGAGTCCTGCTTTCAGCATCCCAACCCCTGAATTCCATTCTCTCTGTGTCTGCTTTTCTTTCCCCCGTTCCAGCGGTTCATACTGCACTTGCTCCTGAGCAAGTCTTCAAAGAAGTGTTTCTTAGTACCACCTCTTAGTTTACTCCATGCCGAAGGGTTTTCTACTCTTTCAGCCTTGCTGCTTCCCAAGGCTGTGAATACCGTCCTGTTTCCAGTGTCACTCTGACTACACTAGTAACATCACTCATGGAAATTGGAAATACACATTGGAAAGAGAGAGATTTAGTTATGCTACTTTCCTACCACTTGATCTCAGAAGAGCTCTACACAGGCTGCATTAGAAATACAAAAATCACAATAGAAAAGTCAAAATCCAAACTAAATCATGATGCAATTTAAAATGGCAAAGAAATAGTCAAACGGAGCACTGCAATTGCACATGTTGGAAAACCTAAGTTGAAGGTGTATCTTTAAGGGGGCATCTAAAGTTTGCCACAGTCTCTACTTCCTGGGCCACAAGGAAGAACATTCACCAAGATTGGTGCTACCCTTTTCCTGGCTGTTACTTGACAACCAGAGAGGTTATCTGAGAACCAAGAAGGCCTGGTGTGCTGCCCAAAGGAGCGAGACTTTAGAAGCAGAGAATCAACACTCTACCTAACTTGGCCATATGCAGCAGCCACTGGGGACTAAGCCAGACTTTGTCCAGTATTAGCCACAAAATGCCTTACATTAATCATTCTCCCCCTAAAGCAGGGTTCAGAATTGCAGGCTGGGGAAACCAGTTCGGCCTCCCAGGGGTCCCCAGAGTGTCATATCTTGGCCACACCCCTTTTTCTGAACCACTGATGGTTGGGCATTTTCCAGATATAGGCATTCCCTCTCCCCCATTCTAATCAAGTGGCCTTTTCTAAGGCTTAATTACTAGCGGTAGGGGCTATAAGCTAACATGAGCTACCCTTTTGTCCCCACCTCCTTTTTTCTGTGGCTCTGCCAGCCACTGGAATGCGGCACCCCAGTATAGAATTTGTCCCTCTGGCTAAAGCAGGTTCCCCATTCCCCCTGGAAAGTTTTTTAAAATATAGGTTGACCAAACAAAACCAATTTAATTGGTCCTCAAAACCAGTCTGAACTGAGTGATGTATTTATTTTACTTCTGGGAAGTGCAAAATTTGAGCTTTGCAAGTTTCCCCAGTCAGGCGGTAGCCTCAGGAAAAAATATCTCTGCATGCCTTTGCAAACTGGGTTCTTAAGTCACAGTGGAATATCAGTGTGGCTTTTGGTGGCAGCGGAATATCAGGGTGGCTTTTTGGGGAAAGGCAGACAAAGAGGGCAAGGTGACTTCTCCAACCTCATTCCTTTAGATGTTTTAGATTTCATCAAACCCAGCCAGTATGGTCAAGGGATAGGATGACAGGTGCTGTGTGGAAACCATCTGGAGGTACCCAGGAAGTCAGAAAATGGTTGCCTGCTTTAGAGAACAATTCTATGGTCCCCAGATGGTGTCTAAAGGGCCACACTGGAGGTCTCCTCTGAAGCCTGAGAAAGAATTCCAGCCTCAGCAGAGGACATCCAAATTTGGATGTCCTCAATCCTCCCACATTCCAGTCTTTGCCAGCTGCCATGGGAATCTCCACAGCGGCTCCTTTCTTGGAGTCTGTGTCCATTCTTGGGAAGAAGATGAAGGGACAGGGTTAGGGTTAGGGAGAAGAAAAGAGAGGTCGTGTTTGCACCAAACCAAAAAGCTTCCCAGCCCCGGTCTTGTCCCCAGGAAGGTGAAATGAGCTAGATGGTTCAGAGGCACAGAGGATGCCAAGGCTAGCAAAGTCTCTGCTGTTTTTCTTTTCTGTCACCCACAGCCCAGGCATAGGATTGATGGAGGGTTTTGAGATCCAAGTCTTCTGTGCTAGGGGCATCAATCTCATACAGCTGAATTTTAAACTCTTGCATTGGGGCAAAAAATACATCCAAATCTCTCTGTCTGTCTGTGCATCTATAAGTATATGATAATAGGATTAAAGGTTCATTGGCTTAGGTTTATGGTTTCTCAATTTATCTTATGCTATGCATAAGCATCATGAAGGCCCGTCCTTGAATGAAGAAAAAAATGATGTGCCAAGGACCATACTTAGGCTGAGGCTTTTACTGAAAGCAGTGCTTCTAGGGTTCAAGAAGCTTCTCTCGGGACTGTTACTGCTATCAGGAAAGCAGTATGAAGTGACCTCTGTTACAGATATAATCCCACTCACATCTTTCTGATCAAAAGCTAAGCAGGGTTTTGACTCAAGAACATTACCGCTTTTGCTTTGTAAAGACACAATATCTTCCCTCTGGGATGGATTAGAGACAGTCTTAATTTGGATCCTACAGATAAAGCCAGTCTCTGCAAACTAATCCTGCCTATTGTTTACAGCTATCCACAGAAGAGGGTGTTTGCATGGTGTAGCAGGCACATTTTCAGAAGAACAAGAAGCTTTCTTTAGAATGACTCATTTTAGAGATCCGTTTTTCACTGAAGGCTTCATTTTGAAGCTTTGGACAAAACTTTATCATATGTCATTGCAAATATATCCCAACTCAGTGCCTAGTCTTCAAACCATGATGGATTGCCTAGCATGGCTGGTAAATAAAAACAAAATTCAGGCAAAATGATATTATTTAAGGTGGGTTTACAAGGGAGCACTCATAGAGAAAGTACATCCACATTCTCCATGTCTCCAGTGATGGTGACACAGTGAGGAGGAGAAGGGATGTGTTCACACTGTGAAAGTATGAAGCCTGGTGGTAACGACGGTGGGTGGCAGGCACAGAAAGTTGCCTTAGGGACAGAGTATTGGTCCCTCTAGCTCTACATTCTCTAAAGAGTCTGACAGGAGCTCTTCACTGGCCCATCAGTCTCGCTATTGTCTTCTCCAGCTTTCCCCAGCCTGTTGCCATCCAGATATCACTGGGCATGCTGACTGAGGCTGATGAGTTGAAACCAAAAACATCTGGAAGGCACCAGGCTGCAGAAGCTTGGTCCAGAAGCAACTCTCCAGAGATTCAACCAGGGATCTTTCTCAGCCTTAAACTGGGAGTCCTCAGCATGGGAAACACATGCTGCACTCCCTCTCTCTTTCTGGGTTCATAGGTGACTTTAAAGCACAAAGAAATGTGAACGGACATTGACTGTCCACCCACATCCTATCTGAAAGGAATTTCTGGCCTATCCACATACAGAAGACCACTTTAGTATAGCAGCCTTCTATCCATCAGTCTTCCCTACCACCTGGTAGGAACATTCAGATGACTAGGTTAAACTCATATAGCTGGAGGTCCAGGCAGATGTGCAGATGGCTAAGCCACACTCTGATTGTCACTTCTGAACATGCATTGGCCAAACTAAGCTGCCCTTCCAGCAGAAAACTGTAACACTGCCTTTCCAAAATACATTCTCCAAGTTTCAAAAATCCATCCATTTGATTTCTTCTGTCCCTCCCCAGTTAAGCTAATTTCTGGACACATCTTTCAAAATCCTAGATATAATATATAGGCCATCTTTGACAGGGAAATGGATGTCACTGTTTATTTAAAATAATAGCTAGAAATACATGTCACTGCATAGCATATATTTGTCCATGGAAATTATCCTTTCCTTCTCAGTAGTTCTTTAAGCATATAAATTTCCATTGAATCGGATTTCTTTCCACGAATGTTACCGAAGGTCCTCTGTTGGCTTGACAGGATAGTTACACAGTCCACAGATTTTATGGACCAATCCTAATCCATTCTGAGATATGCTTGATATCTGTCACCCAACCACACATTATAGCAATTGGGTATTACTGACCCCACCTGATGCTTTCAATAGATAGATAAAAAAGGGAGAATCTATGAATCCAGATCACACTGGACATGTGATAACATAACCTGAGTGTCCTAGAAGATCACTTCCCCCAGTATTGGCCATCCCATGATTTTTGATTAGTTGTCAGAAGCGGGTGGAAGTGTTGCTTGTGAAGCTATTGAGGAATGCTGCCCACGGGGTCACTTCCCTTGGTACTTAACAGCTACCAAACTCTCTTCTGGTAGATATTTGGGGATTCTCCAATACTGCTGCCCCTCGGCTCCCTGTGAAAGGTCTATTTATTCCCACCAGCTTTGGATTGATTGTACCAATAGCTTTATTGTAATTTATGTATTCTCTTTATATCCTATTTTTTTTCCTTCCAAGGAGCTCAAGGCTGTTTACATAATTCCCCTTCTCTCAGTCTTATCCTTACAACAACATCCCTGTGAAGTCAGTTGGAGAGTCTGTCGCAGGCCCAAAGACATCCACTGAGCTCCATGGCTGAGCAGGGACTCAAACCCAGATCACCTGCGTCCCAGTCGTGCACTCTTAACCATTACCCAATACTGGTTCAATTTTAGAATCCCAAAAGAATGTTGTTTATATGATCTACTGCATTGTATAGACACGGTTAACTGCCCTGGGCTCTTGATGGTGAAGGGTAAGATGAGAAGCATATAAATGCATTTGTAGAAGCAGACTTGCACTGAATGTAACCTTTGGTCCATTTAGCCATGGACCGATAGTGGCTCTCTAGAGTCTCCAAGCAGAATTTTTCTCCAGCCTTAATACTCAAGAGAATTTAACAGAAGATGCCTGATCTGGGACATCCTGAACGCAAAGAGTACAAGGGAGGGGTCATAGCTGAATGGCAGAGCACATTTTCTGCAAGGTCCCAGGTTCCATTCCCAGCAACTCCAGACTGGGCTGGAGAAACTCCTGCCTCGGTCCTCACATAGCCAGAGAGAATCAGCATCGACCAAAATGACCTAATTGGAGCAATGGGTCTGACTCAGTACAAGGCAGTTTCTGATGTTCATATATTCCTTTACCACTAGACATTGTCTCCTGGCCAGACTGTGTCTCTAAGCTCCTTGCCTGGATAGCAATTGAATGTATACACATTAATTATTCACCCTTTTTCACACCCTAACAGTTCGGGCATAAAATAATAAGGTGATGGTTTTCCTAAACCTAAGTGTAAAGTCATTTTTCAAATTTAAATTTTTATACGGAGCTAAAACTATTCCATTATTTCTCAATAACGGTGCAATTTTTATTAGTTCAGTAATACAGCTCTAGCCATGTGGGAAAGCTCTACTACTGCACACTTTCAAAAATTAATTTTATTTTTTGCTTTGTTATCCAGATATCTTTCTGCTGTATCTTTAAATACAATTCACTCCATTCCATTTTGATAGCTCTTTCTCACTGCTACGGCTCCTTTGTTTCAGTGGGCAGCAAGTTATTAGGAGGCTTAAATTTAATAAAACTTTTATGATTGCTTGCATTGCAGTCACCTGTCAAATAAATTCAACTCTCTTCTTCCTTGTCACAGGAAAAGTAGCGGAGAATACTTCTGCACTTTCCATCTTAAATGGAATTCAAGTCAATTGCCTCCCATGTGGGCAAAGTACGTTTGTTCAAGGTTTGCTGCAAAAGCACAAAATTCTGGATAACTTTATTCACCGTCCCTCCAATTGTGGGAATGTCTTGGCAAGGACTTGTCAGCAGTTGATTGCCTGGGCTAGATGGGTTGCCATGTGTGGATTTCCCATTCTACATGGCAATGTCACATCCCCGGTTCTCTTTTCAGAGTGGTTTCTGAGATATGTTTGACAATCCAATCACCTGAAAATTGCATACTTGTGATGCTGAATGTAAGTGCAAGCAGTAGGGGGTCCTTTCCTTTTTCCTTTCCTCTCCTTCTCCCTTTTTTTTAATTTCGAGAACTCTTAGCCAATGCAAGAAAAGTGTGATCAGGTCTGAAAAATTTTCACTTTTCCACTTTAGCCTACAAAGGGAAAGTGAGCACTTTTGGAAAATGCACACAGAAATGCAAATTTCTCTGTTTGAAAAGCACCCTTCCATCCCAAGTGAAAAAAAAATGCACATTTGCACTTTTAGAAAATACTGAGCAAAAATGAGAAGAGGATTGAGGCAAACTGAACTGAAAATGCATTTCAAAGAATGCAAAGTTGAAGCTCAAAACTCAGTAGCTTGTCTTCCATCCTTAATTTCTGAAACCTCAAACATGACGCATTTCCTTGTCATTTCCTCCCCCTCCCGCAGGGGGGGCTTATTATCACACTTATCACATCCTGCACAATTCAGGAAATTAAATCCTGTGAGGAACAAGAGTGGGAAACTGCCTGCCTGCCAAGGCTGATGACCACAAATCCACTTTTGGTGTTGCCTAACACTATTCTAGGGACTGCAGGTGGTGCAGTGGTTTAAACTGCTGTGCTGCTGGGCTGGTTGATCGAAAGGCATCGGTTCAAATCTGCACAACGGGGTGAGTTCCCGTTGCTCCATCCCAGCTCCTGCCAACCTTGCAGTTTGAAAGCATACAAATACAAGTAGATAAAAAGGTACCACTTCGGTGGGCAGGTAACAGCGTTCCGTGCACTTCGGTGTTTAGTCATGCCGGCCCCATGACCATGGAGACTGTCTGTGGACAAACACTGGCTCCCTCGGCTAGGAAACGGAGATGAGCACCGGCCCTAGAGTCAGGCATGACTGGACTTAATGTCAAGGGGAAACCTTTACCTTTACCTTTTAACACTATTCTGACTTTGCAGTTCTGTATGAATATGTTCAGCCTTGAGAAGAGAAGACTGAGGGGGGACATGATCTCCCTCTATAAGGACCTGAAAGACTGTCACAAGCAGGAAGGGCAAGATCTCTTCTTGCAGATTCCAGAGTGTAGGACACGGAATAATCAAGCCAAGCTGTGACAACCCAGATTCAGGCTGGACATCAGGAAAAGCTTCCTCACTGTCAGAGCAATGAGACAGTGGAACCAGCTGCCTGAAGAGGTGCTGGTCTCTCCCACAGTAGAGACATTCAGAAGGAAACTGGGCAGCCATCTGAGCGGGATGGTGTGACTTGGTGTCCTGCAACAGCAGGGGGTTGGATCTGATGGCCTTCATGGCCCCTTCCAGCTCTACTATTCTGTGATTCTATGACATTCAGCCTGTTCATAAGAGGGCTGAAAGGATGACAAAAACCAAGGGACACATACCAGCCTCACCGCACTCCCCATATCCCATTTCCTACCCACTCAGATCCAAGCTACATGTTATGTTAATGGCTGCA
This sequence comes from Varanus komodoensis, assembly GCF_004798865.1. Classification (NCBI taxonomy): domain Eukaryota; kingdom Metazoa; phylum Chordata; class Lepidosauria; order Squamata; family Varanidae; genus Varanus; species Varanus komodoensis. The sequence goes on along the minus strand of NW_025335440.1, from coordinate 15,935,095 downwards.
GATGCATCGTTTTTTCCATTTTATATGGGTCTTTCTCTGCTGGGGATGCTGCTAGTTGTGGGGCTTCTTTCTCTCTAAATGTGCATAGGATGGGGCTCTAATTTTACCATATGATTTAGTCTTCTTAGATATTTTGATCACCCTATGTTTATGGTTACTTAAATTTTGTTATGGCTTCTGGATGCTCGAGAGGCTTATTTGAAATGCAAACTGATGCCGCACGCATTTTCTGATGGCGTTGTCAGCCTCTTTGTGCCTGGGGAAGGGGAACTGTAGAGAGGGAAAGTCTGATCCTCTTCTCTTAGAACATGGTGGTCCCCACCCAAATTGCACAGTAACACTAGAGCCAAAAGCACTAAAAGCCCCAGTTATCCCCATTAGTTTATTTGCATGTTTTCTTTTAAAACTCTGCCATAGTTAAAAGGAGAGGAGATTTCAGGGCAGCAAGGGAGGTAGGAAAAAGTGCTCCTGATTTAAATTGGGGGTACACACACTCATGTGAAAGGAGAGAGAGTTAAGCCTCAGCTACACCCTACTCAATTAATATAACACGTACCTTTGCTCTCACTGTCTGATCTTTTTTGAATTCACCTGGAAGATCTTGAACACAAGAAGACTCCAAGCAATTGGGAAACCTGCTTTATCAGATTTAGCAGGAAAAGTTCATAAGAACAGCCATGCTGGATAAGCCCAATGGTCCATCTAGTCTGACACTCCTTCCACAGAGTGACAGGTGTCCACAGGAACAAGAGGACAGGAGCAAGAGTTCCATCTGCCTGAACTCCTCAGCAATTGGTCCTTGCAGGCATTCCACTTCTGATAATGGGGATGGCACTAGCCTGCAAGGCTAAAAGCCATTGATCGCCTTCTCCTCCATGAATCTGCTCAATGCTCTAAATGCTATCCAAATTGGTGGCCATCACTACTTCCTGTGGTCATGAATTGCGTACTTTAATTTTCTGCTGTGAAAAGAAGCACTTCTCTTTACCTGCCCCAAATCTTTCATCAGTCAGCTTGGCCAACCTCAGGTGAGCCATGTTTCTTGCATTAGGGTCAAGGGCAAGAAATATCTCCCTCTCCATTTTCTCCATGACACGCATACTTGCAGACATCTTAACTGCATCTCCTCCCATGTACCACTTTTCTAAGCAAAACCATCTCAGTTGCTTTAATTGCCCCTTATAAGAGAACTGCACCAAACACTGGGTCATTCTTGTTGCCCTTCTCCACACTTTTTCCAACTCAATAATATGCTTTTTCAGGTGTGATGACCAGAACTGCACTCAGTCGTCTAAGTGCAGTCACACCACATATTTCTGTAAGTGGAGCACAAGCTTGACAGTTCTCTCCTTCAATTCCTACTTAAGCCTAGCATGGAGTTTGCCTTTCTCACAGCACCTGTGCTCTTAGTGGACATTTTCATCAAGCTATCCACCAGCACCCCTGTCATTCTGTATTTCTCTCTTTCATAGAAAAATAGAAACAGCTTGGCTACCCTCAGCAGCTCAGGCAACCTATCCTTGGTAATCAGTGAAAACAATGTCTCATGGGAATAATTACTTCCTTAAGTGCAGGAATTATGGGAGAAGACATAGTTGTTCCTACTGGCTCACACCCATCCAAATCTTCTTAAATTTGCCCACCTTAACAAAGTTCTTGGGAGAAGTCACAGTTGTCCCCACTGACCCACACCCATCCAAATGTTCTTAAATTTGCCCACCCCACCAAAGTTCTTGGGAGAAGACATGGTTGTCCCCACTGGCCCACCCCCATCCAAATGTTCTTGAATATGCCCACCCCACCAAAGTTCTTGGGAGAAGACATGGTTGTCCCCACTGGCCCACCCCCATCCAAATGTTCTTGAATATGCCCACCCCACCAAAGAGGGATCCCAGCCTTTGTAGAAGTTTTCCCTCACCCTGTGTCCAAACAAATCTGGACCACTTATTTCATTCCAGCACTAGCTTCACATCGACAGCCTTCCTGATATCTTACAATCAAGCCACCAGAATTCTTTGGGGCACTGACGGTTAAAGCATTGTCTGTGGGGAGGAAAAACATTTCATTCTGGAAAGGTTTCAACTTAGCACATAACCACATTTTTCAAAGGGGCTTTTAATGTAAGTTTTGCTCAAGGTCACACTGCACCATTTAACACAGTGGAGAAAACAGCTGAAAAGCATATTTGGTACATCTGCAGTGAAGGGCTCGTTACCCCATTACTCTTGCACATTAAATTTATCTCTTGCATGACAATAAACACATCTAAAGAACAATTAAGCATCTCACACTGACAGCAGAATTTGGAACAGTTAAAGTTCATTTATAATAACAATACTCTGAATATGTGAAACACACTCTAAGAGATCAGGGTGTGTCACATATATTTGCCTGGTAACCCTGAGCATAATCTGGGGGGCTTGCCCAGTGTTATTGCAGATGTTTATGGGATGGTGCTTTGTCTGACGGCATCGGGAGAGTTTGCGTCTCATATGGTGCAAACTGTAGCCATTTTTTTTTCCAGATTTAAATAACTGCCATATGTAAAGCAGTGATGCCTTGAGATTTCACTTGACTCCCATCTGGAGAGGAACTGACCTGGTTTGCATCACCCAAATGGATGCTTCCAGAAGTACAGGCAGGATTTTGAAGAGGGAGAGGAACTAGAGATGAAATTGCCAACATACGCTGGATCATGGAGAAAGCTAGGGAGTTCCAGAAAAACATCTACTTCTGCTTCACTGACTATGCTAAAGCCTTTGATTGTATGGATCACAACCAAATGTGGCAAGTTCTTAAAGAGATGGGAGTACCAGACCATCTTATTTGTCTCTTGAGAATCCTATATGCGGGTCAAGAAGCAACACTAAGAATTGGACACAGTACCACTGATTGGTTCAAAATTGAGAAAGGAGTTCAGCAAGGCTGTATACTGTCGCCCTGCCTATTTAACTTATATGCAGAGCACATCATGAGAAAGGTGGGGCTAGATGAATCACCAGTTGGAATTAAGATTGCTGGGAGAAATATCAACAACCTCAGATCTACAGATGATACCACTCTCATGGCAAAAAGTGAAGAGGAACTAAAGAGTCTCTTGATGCAGGTGAAGGAGGAGAGCGCAAAAGTTGGCTTGAAACCCAACATTAAGAAAACAAAGATCATGGCATCCAGTCCTCTCACTTCCTGGCAAATAGATGGGGAAGAAATGGAGGTAGTGACAGATTTTATTTTCCTGGGCTCCAAGATCACCGCAGATGGGGACTGCAGCCAAGAAATTAAAAGACGCTTGCTCCTGGGGAGGAAAGCTATGGCAAATCTAGACATCATACTAAAAAGCAGAGACATCAGCCTGCCAACAAAAGTGCGTATAGTCAAGGCTATGGTTTTCCCAGTTGCAATGTATGGCTGTGAAAGCTGGACCATAAGGAAGGCTGAGCGCCAAAGAATTGAGGCCTTTGAGTTGTGGTGCTGGAGGAGACTCCTGCGAGTCCCTTGGACCGCAAGGCAATCAAACCGGTCAGTCCTAGAGGAGATCAACCCTGACTGCTCTTTAGAAGGCCAGATACTGAAGATGAAACTCAAATACTTTGGCCACCTAATGAGAAGGAATGACTCACTGGAGAATACCCTGATGCTGGGAACAATAGATGGCAAAAGAAGAAGAGGATGGCAGAGGATGAGGTGGCCAGATGGAGTCACTGAAGCAGTTGGTGTGAGCTTAAGTGGACTCCGGGAGATGGTGGAGGACAGGAAGGCCTGGAGGAATGTTGTCCATGGGGTCTCGATGGGTCGGACACGACTTCGCGACTAACAACAACAACAACTACTAATGGATGCTTGAACTACAACACCTTTATACTTTGGTGCTGCACTTCTCCATATTTTGTGCCATGGTTTTGTGCTTTCAAATGCACCAAAACGCATACAGAAATACCATACCATCAAATACATAGAATAATATATATTTTACCATAAAATGCAAATGTGTACATTTCCTTAAATTTGTAGGAAATGCATGCTTCACCAAAAATATGTAAATAAGAGTTTTACTGTAGCATGCATTTTAAAAAAACCATATTATACTCTTAAATTTGGCATTAAATAACTATCCCAGTAGGATATGTAAAAAATTCATGCATTACCAGAAAATGTGCATTTGATCACAAAAGTCCTTTCAAAATGCATATTTCAGAAAAAATGAATATTACAGACTTTTGTGGTGATTTTTTTTCTTTTTAAGAAATGAAGATTAATGGAATGGATTAGCACACGGGAACCTGAGCAGGACTGGGGAAAAATTGATCTATCCATCCTTAACTTACAGAGGCATCTCTGGTGATTCCCTTTGTCAAGAGTTTAGACCCTCAGGCCTAGGAAACCAATCTTCACTTTCCTGAATCCCCCATGGTGCAATCTCTCTCTCTCTCTCACTCGCTCTTGCAGACAGCCATATTTCCTTCTTGGGCCTCACTCCCTTTCCTCCTGACCACCAGCCATTCTGTGTCTTCCTGAGTTTGTGCAATTTCCTCTCCCCCTTTAAAAGACTGAATTTACTTTGCTAAGGTTTGATCACTGCTTGTCCTGAACGGCAAAGTGAGCCAAGCCAAGAGGAGGTCCATGAGTGCCCACGGAGCCCCACTGTCAATCTCACCCAGCTGCCCTCCTTCTCCCCAGTCACTGCTGCCAGCAGCAGCGACAGGCACAGGATACTGGTGATGCTTGTGCAGCGTGTGGGGCTTAAGCGCTGGTGAAGCCTGGGGACCCTCACCAGGAACATGGACTCTGGACTGCCACGAAGTGGGCCAGAATCTGGAAGCCAAAACCAGGGAATCTGGTGGCTTTCCCACCCAAAACACATCCCTGGAGAGAAGACCCAACCTTCCCAGATTACACCTCCCCAGCTAGCTAGTTCTGATTTAAAGTTGGAGGGGGATGAGCAGGAACTGGAACCAAACTGTCACAGAGTGGGAGGGAGACACCACAGAACAGGGAGTAGTAGAGATGGTGAACCCCACTGAGAGTTCTTGGACCCCACTGAGATTCATCAGGCCACGAGTGGCCCAGTTAAGAACTGTCCACCATTCCCACCATCCGGCCCTCAAGGAGCATGAGCCTTCCTGGGGGTGGAGCCCCATCTTTTCCAAAAAGGAGGGAAGGGGTTGTGAATGTTCCAGTTGGAATTCAACTCTTCCCATGTACTGATACTAGCCCCATCTGTCCAAAGGATCTTTACTTTGATTTATGCTGTTTACAAGCCTATAGAGTTCAATAAAAGACAAATCTAAGGATTTGTCTAAGTCCACCAGCGAGGGAAGCAGGATGGGGGCAGAGAGATGTGTCTAACAGGAGAAAAAGAGCAAAGCTTGTGCAGGGTGGTTCATAGCCCCCGTCTGCTCCTGGATCTGTCCTTACCAGGCTTAATGACTACTGCAGGAAGGGGATAGGGGAGGTTGTTAAAAGTTCAGGAGAACTTGGATCAAACTTGCATTTGCCTCATTATCATTTATTTCAGCAATGTTAGGAAGCTGAAGGAGGTTGTGTGCATGTGTGTGAGAAGGAGGGGAGAGAGAATCACTGTGAGGAATGTTTTATCTAATGGAGTTGACTGCCTGAAAATGTGCTGATTTTGGGGGGAGATTTTAACGACACTATTCATTATAGCCTAGACAGGAACCATTTAGTCTCACCCTCCATCTGTAAAAAGAATTCTCCTCTATTATCCATTTATGATTTAACTGATGTGTGGAGAAATTTTAATCCATAAAATAGGCAATATGCATAGCTCTGTATGAATGCTAACCTTTTTTGCAAGAAAAGATAGGTTTTATATGTATCAGTATCATTTACGTCTTCTTAAAAGATGAGCTATATTCTTATGAATGGTTCTTCCAGCCTTCCCCCATCACAGTTTGGTAGTTCTTAACTCTGTTTCACCTTCCTTGCAGATCTGAATACACAACATTTGAAGGCTTTTTCCTGCATTTGTTCCAGAAGCTGATGGTCCTGCTCAGATGAAAGACAGAGTCAAGCTACAGTAGGACTGAGTTCAAAAATTCTGTGACTGTCAAACTTTTTACTTTTGGGAAAAAATTGGGTGTGTACACATGTTTGTTCCAGAAAATGTACCATGAATATAGCATCTGCTCACACATTGCAGATGATTCTGGGATGTGTTCTGGAATAGACACCCAGTGCACATAAGTGCTGGAATAGACACCCAGTGCTAAGACTTCTAGGCCTTCTATGACCCCAATGGTCTGAGAACAGAGCACTCGAGAAAAATAAAATTCACGCATAATAGGATGTACCCCAAGGTGGTTAGTACAATATAGTATTACTGAAAAAGTAGCATAGATATTAAAATATAATCCTGCATTCCCCAATCTGAAGACCTCTAGATGTTTTGCCCTTCCCATCAGTCTCAGGCAATCCTCTGAAAGGCTGGGGAGAATGGTCCAACGCAACTGGAACCCACCAGGTTGGGGGAGGATGTACTACAGCTATCCCATAGGTCTTCTGGCCTGGGGATGGGGAAAGGAACACCTTTGTGCGTGACCTGACTCATGCTCCCAAAGAAGACAACAATCCTGGAAGACCCAATGGCCTTATACAAAGACCTGTTCATAATAAAGATGGAAACCAATGGAACGGATTTGCTATATGGATCAACCCATCTGCCCATATTTCTGGTCCTTCCTTGGGAGCATGGCTATGTAGAATTTCATGATGAGCACCTGTACTTCTGCATGAACCACCAAGAAACTCTTCAGGGGACTCTACATCTCAAAGCGTTTGCTCACAAAATGTGAGCATTTGGATGCAGGCGCCTACAGATGCTTAAGAGATGACCCTGAGATGGCTACATCTCATGCATGATGTCAGAGAATGGGGCTACATGACAGGGCCTCACTCCCCCCCCCCCCCGATTTATATGTAGCAGAAAGTAGTTTGTAGAATGGTGAACAGGATGAGAAAACTGTGAACTTCCAGCTCCCGTCATCCACACTGACCCTGGCCAATGGTGTATCCCTGCAATGTCTGGAAAGTCACAGCTTCCCAAGCCCCATCTACACTGAACCCCTTCCAAATTAGGCATATTGCCAGGTCAAAATGCAGCAGAAACAATACCAGCTGATACTAGCTGAGAAAGAAATACGACCCCCACAAAAAATAATGTGACTCTTTCTTTCTTTCTTTCTTTCTTTCTTTCTTTCTTTCTTTCTTTCTTTCTTTCTTTCTTTCTTTCTTTCTTTCTTTCTTTCTTCTCCTCCTCCTCCTCCTCAGACCAACAGTAATGCCATCTCTCCAGCCAAAGAATAATTGTGTTTACAAAGTGATCTGGGAAGTCATTTGAAAACAGATTAAAACTACCTTGAAATGGCACCTGCTTGGATGCGTTTTCACTTTTGCTGTTCGAAGACACGTACTTTGTTTTATACGTGGGGTGGGGAGAAATGAGAAAGAAAAGCCATTCTTCAGTGTTCAGCATGTAATTTATAAACAAACTAAATTGCTTGCATTTTGTCTACTGCTTCCATAATTCTTCAGTGTTTGCATTTGAAGACAACTCATCAATGTCTTCCTCCAGGTAAGGCTTCCAGTTTTAATATTCATAGAGGGAAGGTAATGCAGATTCTGGAGGAAAGTGACACTAAACACTACAGCTATGCTCAAACAGTGTTATGAGGAAACCATTTGTTAATAATATTAAAATAAGAGCAATCAAACCCACTGATGACGGAAAATGGCCTGAAGCTGCATTCAAATATTGATTCAGCAGGAAGTGATGTGAGCCTCATTATTAAGCCCTGTGCCAGCAGGTGAAACCTTCTTTCCTTAGATGGCCATGAGAGCAAGAAGAGGTTGGAAGATGTCAAAAAGTGCATTACTCATTATCGTAAATGAGGAATATTTTTATCCCTTGCGAAAAGTGCTGACTTTACAAGATGGCATTGATTCTGTGCAGCTGTGCAACTAGTAGAATCCAAAGCAGAATTCAAAACTATGATTGCATTTCTTCCTGTTGATTCATTATTTCTACGGGAAAGAGTGAGGTACTGGCCCAGAAGTGACCTATGGGCTGCAAGTGGCCCCAGATATATTGGGGGCAGGCTTGATGTCATCATGTAATATTCTTGAGCAGCTGCCAATATCCCAGAAGCTGGCTAAAGCCTCATCTGGGCAAGAAGAAATACCGGTGGTAGGAAGACCTTCTGAGTGGCTGTCATGGGCAATGGTTTATTCATAAAACCCCTTGGCAGTGGGGCCACAAAAAGGAGAGGACACATCAGCAAGAGGACAGTCCTTTGCATGAAAAGCCAGTGAGATGAGCACAGGTTAAGAGCACAGGACTGGGGCTCAGGCGATCCGGGTTTGAGTCCCAGCTCAGTCATGGAGCCCATTGGGTGACTTTGGGCCAGTCACAGACTCTCCGCCCAACCTACCTCACAGTATGTTGTTGTGGGGATAAGACTGAGAGCTGCAGGAGGAGAATGATGTAAGCTGCTTTGAGCTTGTGAGAAAAAAGTAGAATATAAATCTAATAAATAAATACATGTTTGATATGCTAATTGAAAGCTTTTAATGCAAATTTAGAAAGAATTACCTGAGCATAGAAACAAAAGGAATGTGTTTCACTGTGGTGTGGAAGACTGACCCAGGAACCCTGTGTCCATGCATGTCCATTCTATTGCCCAAGTGCTGTTGAAGGGAACACTTCTGATGGCCCTTTATCATTAAAACAGAAGTGGACAGGACAGCCCTTCAGATAAATGGCCACATCCATGAGAAGCCATGTAGCCACTGTGATCTTTGCACAGCCCTAGGGGTGAAGATCAATATCTAGCTTTGCCATGGAAGCAGACACACCGAACTCCTTCCAGCTTGCAGTCTGCCCAATTCCCCCATCGGTGCACCAATGGCCATGTGCCCTAGAGGTGGCAGGAGATGTCCCAAGGAACCAGAAGAACAAGGATCCTGTCCAAAGGAGGGCTAGGCTCCTGCCCCAAGGTTTGCACCACTGGGAAAGTTTGGGATCAGAATCCAGGGGCCAGACCTGCCCATGTACAACGTGTGGCCTACAAAGCCATGCACATCCACTCAGGTGCTTGGCAATCCCTTTCTTCTTGCAAGTCCTCCAGGCAGGTAGCAAAATTCAGGTTCTTTGAGCTGAGTGACTAGAGGGCCGCACGTGACTTGGGATTGCCATGCAATCCCATAGCACCAAGTTAACAGGGGCATCAGACTTCATTCTGGAGCACTACCAACACACCCATGTTTTTCTCAGTCCTGTAAAAGGAAAATCCAGTGTGTCATTTCTCTTAGGAAACAATTCAAGACTCAAACATGATGCAAAGACATTGACTTAATGCCTGTTAGACATTTAGCACCTTTTCATTTATTTCCTCAGCTCATTGAAAAAGCAATCATCATTTGTCTACAGAGTGTAAGAAGTTTGGGACCTAAGCCAAGAAAGACAGTCATACAGAACAACAAGGGGTGGGAGTGCGTGCAGATTTCCTTTTGTTCTTAGCATGTTAAAATTCAAATTTAAAGGTGATAACTTGTCTTCTGAAATTATTCCATATTTTTCTGCAGCAGAAAATACATTTTTTCATGCAAACCTGCCGAGATGAACGCAAACTTCTGAATTCAGAAGTTCCTGCTCATTCATCACAGAGCAGAAGCAGCAACAGAGAGGAACTTCAACCTGCCACTCTTCCTAGTCCACATTTCTGGTAGATGGACATTTTTGGAAGAGGAGGGAAGGGAGCTGCAGCAGATCCAGGGTACCTCATATTATGGTCCCTTCAGTCTCCTCCCCATCATCCTGTCCTCTCCCTTTTAACTCGTCTTCAGGATGATTTTCCCAGTCTCAAACAGTAATGGGCACAAATCCTTCTGTGCCAGATGCTAGGAAGAGAGGATCAGAAATCTGATTTGCAGTTGTGAGGTTGGAGCTCTGCCTCTGGCCTCCAATCTGGGAATCCAAACTATCCTATGGTCCTTTGGTCAATGCACAGAGGCCATAGGATCATTCCCGCCATTGTAAAAACTCCCATCTATCCATAGAAACAATAACCGTTTACCCACTGCAAAGCAGATAAAAACAATGCTGTTTCTAGTGTACCATGACGGAAGGCTCAAGGAAATATGGATGACAGCAGAAGCTGGATTCCAAATGTATGTTAAATACTAATTTGTGTCAGGGATGTTTTTTCTCTCCTCACCTTAATCTTTCTTTTTTCACAGCCTGCTCAAGAAACGGAAGATAATAATTATACTGAAAGACATTGTCTTTTTCTGTCAAGAGCTAGGCAATTATGAAATAAGACTGCAAAATAGCCAAAAACACCTTTCTCAAACTTGAGGTCCTCTCTCTCTCACACACACACACACACCCCTCCAGCTGACAGAGAATTCAGCTAGTGAGGAGACTACCAAAATGGAGCAACTGAGAATCATGGGGAAGGTAACAGCAAGCTTGGGGAAATCCTGAGTTTTTCAGTAGTATAATAGAAAAACAAACATTAAAAAGGCAAAAACTCAAATGTAACATTTCGAATTATCTTGAAGCTACAGCGTATGTAAACAGCCAGGAAGTTGCCCTTTTTTGCTAGCTTGCTGTTGGCCTGGGAGAATTTCACCAAGAGTTGAACTAGGAAGTTCAGGCATGTTCAGAGACCTGGTCCAAAAAGATGGTGCAAAAAATAGCAACAGAAGCATGTTCAAATGTTATCCCTTTCCTGGACTACCTGTGGCCTAAGCACAGTGCCGTAATGCCCTTGGAAAACGTCCGTCATAAGCAAATGGCAAATCAGATACACTCCCAAAATAAATCTGTTGCAGATTAACTTAATTACCCAAAAGCTCTGAGGGGCTTCAAGGGATTTTGTAGCATGGCACTCTCCCAAAAAGCAAAACAACATGCATGCCTTCTCATTATAGAAGAAATCATATTGAGCATGATGAAATCTATGCCTCTTGAAATATTTGGTAGTGAATTGAGAGGATTAATTCAAGATGAACTATAAATTGTTCTCACTCAACACCCCCACGCTCCCACATAGAACGGTTTAAGGCTGATTCATAGCACTGGATTCAGATTTACTCATACTTTGCTTGAAAAGGTAAAAAGGAGGACAATAGAAACGATGAGGGGGCTGGAGGAGGAGAGGCTGCAACAACGGGGACTGTTCAGCTCAGGAACAAAGATGAGTAAGGGGAGGCATGGCAGAGGTGTATAAAATCATGCATGGAGTGAAGAAAAGAGGGAGAGGTTCTCTCTCTCCCATAACGCCTATACTCAAGAGTCATCCCATGAAGCTGAGTGGGGGAAGGTTCAGGACAGACAAAAGGAAGCGCTTCTTCACACGACATATAGCTGAACTGCGGCTTTGCTGCCACAGGAAGTGGGGGTGGCTGCCAGTCTGGATGGCTTTACAAGGGGATTGGACAGCTTCATGAGAGAGGAGGCTACCCATGGCTACTAGCCTTGCTGGCTGTGTGCCACCTTCATTATCAGAGGTGCCGTGCCTGTACATACCGTTGCTGGGGAGCTTGGGCAGGAGGATCCTGTGGGCAGCTGGTTTGCCACTGTGTGTATGGAGTGCTGGACTAGATGAACCTGCGGAGTGAAAGAAAAAGAAAGAGGAAAGGGGTGTTTCAGTAATCGTGTGCTAGAAGGGGGAGGCACTATTCATTTTGGGATGTGGCCTCACTCGCAGTTGGTGCTTGGTCCTGAACATGCTTGCCCTGAGCCAATTCTGGGGACTTGGGCTCATGCCCAGATTCTTGATAATAACCCCAAAGCTCAAGGCACCTGATTCAGGCCTGGCACATTGGGGAAAGGAGGTGTTAATGTCACCAACCATGGCTCTAAAAGGCTACCCCAATCTCCTTCTCTTTGTCATTTTTTGTAATCCAAAGCATCTTGCTTTTTTTCCTGGTCCCTTTCTATGGTGGTCATTTGTCTTTGAATGGCCGTTGCCCTCTTCATTTGCAAAGCATCTATTAAAATGTTTCATACTAATAAACTCCTGTCCATCTGGCAAATCTTATGAGAGTTAATTGCTCCTCACGCATAACTGAAGAATAATAACGATACTAAATATATATTTTTCCTAACCCATTTATAGCTCAGAGTCAGACACAGCTGCCTCCTGCTGTGAGAAATTACTTTAAAACACATTCTAGTGTTATTGATTTATATATTTGGGATGGAGTATTTCTATTCTTCCCCACCCCTGCTTTCTTCTTTCAGCTAGGTCTGCACATAATAATGGAATAGAACAGAATGAGAGAAAGACTCAGAATCACTGATCGCACAAGCAGTTGTATATACAACCATCCTACTGAAATAAAAAGTTCAAAATTCTGAATCCTTCACCTGATCATCAGGCTGGAATTCCAACTGACTTAAATTTAATCCACTTCTGAGGAGAAAGTCATGAGATTTGTATTGTTAGGCCACAATTCCTGTCAGACATCCCTGGGACTAAGTCTGGCTGATATCCATGCTTTATTGTTGGGGTATCTGTGTTTGTGAACCTATAACCTATTTCTTCCCCTTTCAAGGAACCCAAAGAAGTTCATAAGCTTCTCTTCATCTCCATCTTAGCCTCATAACAACAAACCTGTGAGGTAAGTTAGGCTGAGTCCATAACTGACCCAAAGCCAGCTAGTGATTTTCATGGATAAATGGAGACTAGGTCTGGTATATGATGCAGGTGGTACAGTGGGTTAAACCGCTGAGCCACTGGGGTTGTCAACTGAAAGATCAGCAGTTCGAATCCATGCAACAGGGTGACATTTAGTCCTGCCGGCCACATGACCATGGAAACTGTCTGTGGACAAGAGATGAACACCATTCCTAGAGTCAGACACGACTGGACTTACCTTTTTTTAAGGTCTAGTTTATTTGTTGATTGGGGCCACAGCCACTGAGCATCAGACAGTTGGAGGGGAGGATGAAATGTGGGACAACTGACTTGTGGGTCAGCAGACTTCACTACTGTCTCTTCTTACCAAAACAAACAGGCAACAACAACGAAACCCTCTAAAGAGCACCATTCCTCAGTTAACAAAAATAAATCAAGCTCATGCAACAAGTTCTGTTTTGCTAACATTTAAGTGTTAAGATCATTCCATTTACATGCAAAGCCAACCGGTGCCCCCTGCTCTACATGCATGCCAGTTCTCTGTTAATGTTAATGTAAAAGACATTCTTCCAGCATTAATGAGAATGTTTCCAGATGAAGAAGCAGAATGTCTGATTAGGCATGCAAATAGAATTTTACACTGAATGTGATGATTGTTGCAGGATTTGGTTTCTAAAGACCCATGTTTTCATTGGTGCGTGTGTGTGTGTGTGTGTGTGTATGTTGTCTACAGTACATCTTGATTGTGAGGATTTTGATTCAGTGCTGGAGAACATGTTTTGCATACAAACCATCCCATTGAGCAGAAAAAGGTGAAGAAGCATGTGCTTCACCTGTAACTTAAACCCAAACCTCACTCAAGGAGGAGGAGGAGGAGATCTGACTTGGTATAAGGCATCCTTGGTATAAAGCTGTTCCAGCTCTTTTCCACTCCCACCCTCCTACTTGCTCTCTCTCGGCAGCTCTGAATCTTCACAGTAACGCGAACATTTAAGGCAAATTGCAATGTACAAACTTTCCTTTTCAAAACCTTATAATTCAACACTGACTTGCCCATTATTTTTTGAAACTGAGCTCAACTTTTGCAAGCACCAATGACATGGCTTCCTGCCCACACCCAAATAGACCCAAATCACTAGACATTGCTCCATGTTTAGCTATTGGATATGAGAGGCTGATCTTCAAATTGACTGATATGGATCATCCGGGCTTAGTTCAGCAGTGCTAGTCAGCTGTCAAAGTCAAAAGTAGTCTCATTCATACAGCTCTGCCCCTTGGAGAGCAGTAATTACTTTGATCTAGAAACCAAGAAGCTGAGCTACAGTTTACTTGCTACATGTATCTCATGTCTGAATAAATTCTCTTCTTTCTTTATGATCACAATAGCAAGCTCAAGTATGACAAAGGACAAACCAAGGGTGTTGGCTGGCAGTAGAACTATTAGCCAACCGTTTTTAATTGCGGCAAGTTTAAAGTGGGTTTGTTTAAATAGTTTTTGATGCATTGTAGCAATTTTATATTATTGCTGTACCAAGCAAATATCAATTAGCTCCAGATATTTCCATTCCTAGCTTATGATCATTAGAATTTTCTAAAAGCAAATTAATCTATTGGATGATTGTGTTTATGTTTAGGATGATTGTGTTTATGTTTGGGCTGGTGCTATTTTGGGGCAAAATACATTAGTATTTAATCTTGATCAGTTAAGATGGCATGGATCCCGTCCTTCCTTAAGCACCTCTGCCTGGCCTATCAAAATGCAGATGAGTTATAGTCTGGTAAGGTTAAATCTTGAAAACCAGGACAAAACCAGTGGGGAGGCTCAGGAAAGGAAAAGCAAAAGTCAGTAAAGCTGTTCTCCGGATCTTCTGAAAATTTCACTCAGAATATGGCAAGGACGACATGGGTTACCTCTTTCCTTTTGACTCCTTGTTAAACTTCATATATTCTCCAACCCATTCCCATTCTGTTCCTGCAAGACACATGACTTGGTGTCATCACAGACCCAAACTGAACCAAGATATTTTACCCTAATTTAGTTATGTGCCACTGTCAGGATGACAAGCTGTTTTACTCCAGTCCTCTTTAAGGATTTTCTAACACAAGCAAAACATCAGGTATAATTAGGCAGACTGATGTTAGAATTCCACAAAGAGAACTGTGTGTGTTTTGCTTCGCTTTCCAATAGTTCCTGGTGAGCAACCTCTCCTAACAACCTGTGGTACACCTGGGAGGTAGTTTTCTTTGTTTTTGTTTTTAAAGAATACAGCATACAAAAAGGGCATTGGCTTTTAAAGAACCATCAGAGTCAAAACAGCTAATACATCCATAATAATATAATGAGTTATGATGTTCATATTTCTTATTGCCTCTTAAAAGTGAAAAAGTTGGAAGCAAAATCTGCTCTTTATTAATCAATCAATCAATCAATTCTTTATACAGTCATTGACCAGTCAATAAATGAAACACAAAATTACAATTAGTTAAAAATAAGAAAAATATAATACTTATAAAATTACAATAATTATGATAAGGAAGTAAAAGCATTCTGGTAGAACCTAACAACGTTTAGGGTTAATTCTAGTCACACTATACAAACTACCAAACAGTATTGGGCTGTGGTCAAGGAGATAAAATTGGATTGATAGGATAAAAAGATGTCTTCATTAAAAAACATCATTACTGTAGTGGTCGTTGTTGTTGCTGCATGTTGTCAAGTTGTCTCTGACTTATGGTGAACTTATGAATGATTGCTCTCCAAAATGCCCTGACCTTGAGTGCCTTGCTTAGCTGTTTCAAAGGCTGTGGTTTCCTTTACAGAATCGATCCATCTCAAAGCTGGTCTTCCTCCTCTTCTTCTTCTGCCTTCGACTTTTCCTAGCCTGATTATCCTCACCACTGGGTCTGGCCTTCCTATGACTCACTCCACAGCCTCCGTTTTTCCTTCCAGAGAACATTCTGGCTTGCTTTTATCTAGCACCTTTATTCACCAACTTTTGTTGGACCAGGTTATCCACAAAGCTCTCCTCCAGCACCATGTTTTGAACTCATCTATTTTCTTCCTGCAAGCTTTCTTCACTGACAAGTCTTCACACGAATAATGATCAGGAATACAACAATGTGGATGATCTTGGCCTTGGTCTCCAGAGAAATATCCTTACACTTGATGGTCCTTTCTAGTTCCTCCATTGATGCCCTTCCGAGTCTCAATTTTCTTCAGACTCCTTGGCTGCAATCTCTTCTATTTGCTTGACTACATGACTACAGAAGACATCTGTTTGAATTGATGATTGACCCAAGGGATACAAAACCTTTCACAATTCCAGTTTCCTCACTACTGACATTGAAGTCATGTAACTTTTCTGCAGTCATGTTTTGTTTTCTTAATGTTCTGCCATAGTCCTGCTTTCTGCACTTTCTTCATGTCCAATATCAACTTCTGGTGCCCCAGATATTAACTTAGGAATTTAGCATAGAATTCTCGTGAACATCCTTTTCAAAGGGTTGTTATTTAATATCTTAGAATATCTGCATCCTTCCTTTATTGTGAATACTATATTGCATATAGGAAGATATAATGGCTTAATTGTGGACTTGAAAGATTACTTATTGGATCCAGGATCTGCCTTTTGTGGAAGGAAAAGATCTCCCTTGGGGGGAAGGGTTCCGCTCACAGAAGGTTCCTCCACCCAACATCATGATATCCTCCTTCTCCATACCACCATTCACCCCATTTAGTGGGCTTTCCCTGCTTTTCTCATAGCATTTTCTGGGGACTCGTGAGTTTGCGATGAGAAGGAGGTGGGGGGTGCTCTGTCAAGAGCAGAACTGATCTAGAGTAAATCTGGATCCAGTCTTTGGCATTGATCTTACTGCTGGCTTAACCAGGCTGTTTCTATAAACTGTTTTTAGAATTTGTACGATTGTTTTACTTTTACTATTCTTCTGGTAAGCCACCTTTGAACATAGAAATTCTGCTAATGCTGGAATTGACAAAGGTCTCACTGAGCTCTTACCACTGGCACCTTTTGTGTTGCTCACTCATAGCTTTTCGACCAAGGGCATGAATGCCCTCTGTCCTTCCTTTCTCCCTCCCCTTGGACATCCTCACAGAGAACAGATGTGAATTCAGTCAAGAGTGGATTAGCAATTATGCTAAATACTCTGTAGAGCAGGCCTCCTGCTAAGCAGTTTAATTATCTGGAGTTTCCCAGTGTGAAGTGTCTTCCTGTCTGGTTCCCTAGACCAGCCTTCTTCAAAATGTCCCTCATGTTCTGAACATAATGACAGTTCTATCAGTCCGGAAGGAAGGAGACAGAAGTTACATTTTCAGCTTAAGGTGAAAATGGACAATAGTGGCAATGTTGTGGTCAGCAAAAGATAGAAAATATTGCCTACGTAGCTTCTAAATTTGGCAGCAACACACAGAATGAGATAAAAAGACAGTATGTAGAAGCAAAAGTATTTGCTTTTCCATGTGAACTGCAGAAGAAGGTTAATTATATCTGGTATGTCTGAGCAGGGGCAGGGGAGTTGTGGAGTCAGCCTTTTCCAATGGTCCCATCCCCTTCACGGCCCACAGATACTTCTCATGAGCCCATAACTTCATCCTGCATGGGTACTTTCCCCATCCCTGCTTGGCTACCTTGCCCATGGCTGTTACCAGGTTTCAGAGGGCCCTTTGGTGGGCTGTCCTCTATCTTGGTGGGCTTTGGAATGAGGCTTACTGGGCAGTGGCCGCAGACAGTTACACAGTTCCAGTAATGCCAGTAGCCTTGCCCTGCTCCAGGACATTCAGATATGTGACCCACTTCCATTTCATATGCCAAGCTGTGCCCCCTTGCCTTACCTGGTTTCCAGGGCAGACGGCAGAATCCAAGGTTGAGCAAGACCACATTAGCTGAAATGAATGGGAGGGGAAATGAAAAGGACAAAATAGTAGCCAAAAGATGAGGAGGAAGATGACCAAGATCTTTCCACTCTGGCCAGAATAAGTGCAGCAGTACACAGGACGTGGACCTTTCCTGATACCCCCCTACCCAATGCTGTGTAAGTGATATATTTAGATATAATCAGTCCATAAATACACTTTTACAGTCTTTGACATGCTTGCCGTGTGGTCAAAGCAGAGATGGGTGACACTGAGAAATGGGTCACACTTGCGCTTGATGGATTGTCAGCACTCTGCCAACTCAAGAACTGAAAGCAGGCCCAGTTGAATTTTTGGTGGTATCTGCTTTGCAAGCAGGCCACAACTTATACACACATATTTAAACCATGGGCATTTAGAAACAAAGAAACATAACAACAGAGCGAGTCAGAAGGGGCCTCCCAGGCCATCTAGTCTGACCCCCCAGACCCCCAATGTTTACATGGACATTGGCCACAATTTGTCTATATTGCATTTTTGCACAGTTTCTGTACATTCTGCAATTTTCTCAGAGTACCGCTGGAATTCATGTAAGGGAAAAGCAAACTGCAGCCCACCTTAAAAATGGAAGCTAGCTCCTTAGGAGTAGTGCTGGACAGATGAGCCAACATCCAGAGGCCATGCTGGAAAAAATGGCCAGAGTTTGACCCTCGCACGTGCAGGATTCCTTGCAAGCCCCAAGGTAAGGCCCATTCCCCTCCCCGGCTCTGCGCCTGAATGGCCTGTCTTTTCCAACAAGGTTCCGATGCGGGTTTGAAATAGAAGATCTCCCTGCAGGCATGTTCCATCCATCATAATGACTGGCATTTCACCAGCTTGAAGCAAAGTGAACTTTGTGGACTCTTGACTCCCAGACTTGACTACCCCTTTCTCTTTTCAGTTAGTTAAAAGTGTAATCATTTATTTACAGAATGCAGCTGGCATTTAGTCATTGTCTCTTATAGATAATTTTGTGGCTTTATCAGGCTTATGGAGAGACAGAAAATCCAGCCAGACATCATATGTCTTGCACTATCCAGCAGCAAGGAAATGCCATTTTTCTTATCTTTATCTCCAATGTTGTTCTCAATGAGAATGACTGTATTTGCATATGCCTTCAAATGTCCATCAATCTCCATAAAGAAAAGGCCTTTCTAAACCTTGCAACTTTCTTCTTTGCAACATAATTTCTCTCCCCCACCTCCCATCTCACTCCTTCTCCCTCCCTTCCTCCCTCCTCCCTCCGTCTCTCCCTCCCTCCCTCCATCCATCTCTCATTGTTCCTAAAGGAGCAGGAAGAAATCAAGATATAATGGAGATGTATCTTACAAAAAACAGAACGAAGCAAAAGCAATAGCAGGGTGGTTAGTCATCTAGGTATGGAGATACAAGACTGGACTTTGGGTGTGGTCAGAGTTAGTCTTCTCCTGACCTCCTCGCACCCTGCCCATGCAAGTTTTCTAAGGACTGATTTATAGGATTAATTATTCCATGAGCCCATACTAGACATGTTAGAAATGAAATGATTAGTATTCCAAAACATGTTATTGAAAATAGTGTTGAATACATGGCAACAAGGCAGTGGGGTTCCCAGCTATTTTCAGTCCCTTTGTGACATGTGAAACTATTTCAAAGGTAACTGACAATTCGGCAGTGTAGACAATAGATGGATGGATGGGTGGATGGGTGGATGCGTGGATGGATGCGTGGATGGATGGTGTCTGGGTTGTGTTTTTCATAACTTTGAGGGTCATCCCACATTTCATTGGACTTTTAATGTTATGTTACCTTTAAAAATTACATTTAGCAAAACAGTTTGTCAGCTGTTAGGAACATAGGAATTAGAGAGGCAGACATTCTTCTGTATACATTTGCATATAGGTATACAATTTACATACATTTTGCACAGTGTTGCATAACATGTCGTCCCGAAGCTTGTGCGAAGCCGTCCCGAGGCTTATGCAAATGGGACGGCATACAAACATTCCAAATAAATAAATAAATAAAATGCCACACTTTTTTGGCAAGCCGTGTTCCTAATATAATGCATTTTAATGTTATTTCCATGAGGAGATAAGAAGAACCCTGCTGGATCTGAGCAGGGATCCATCCAGTTCAGGATCCTATCCATGCACTGGCCAGCCAGCTGCCCTCAGGATCCCAGCAGCAGGACAGGAGTGCAACAGCACCTTCCTACCCACGTTCCCCCACAGCTGGAGGACTTGGGCACACTGCCTCTGATGCTGGGACCTGCGTAGAGCCATCAGAATAGCAGCCATTGACAGGCTTCTCCTCCATGAATGTGTCCGACCCTCTTTTACCTAGTGACCATCACTACATCTCGTGAAAACCGATTCCACAGTGCGGCTACGTGCAGTGGGAGGAAGTGCTTCCTCCACTGAGCTTCATACGATGACCCCAGACTCTAGTATTATAGAGATTCCCTATCCACTTTCCCTAAACTATGCATGGTTTTGAACACCTCCATCATTCTCCCCTTACTGGCCCTTTTTCGCTGAGGACAACAATCCCCACGGCTGTATTTCTTCCTCCGAAGAAACTTGCCCCAGCTACTTGGCCATTTTGATTTTCCTTTTTCAGATACAGTATCCAAAACTGCTCAATATTCTAAGTGCATTAAGCTCTGCATGTGAGTAATATGATCTTGGCAGTGTTATTTTCAGTACTTTTCCTAATTATGTCTCATATGGAATTTGCCTTTTTCACAGCAGCTCTGCACTAAGTTGAGATTTACATCAAACTGCCTTCCACAGCCTTAAGAAACTCTTCCTTGGATGTTCACTGCTAGTTCGGATTCCATCATCTTGTACTTGAAGCTGTGACTCTTTTGCCCTAGCAAGTAGCAATTTCATACCATACGTGCATTTTGTGTGCACTTTGGCCAAAGATATGCGTGCCTTTATGCATTTTAATAGGTTGGAGGACTCCATTGTAAAGTTTACAAGCATGTGTACTTTGAAGGATAACCAAAGATGGTTGTTTGTTTAGACGCTTTCATTCATTCGTTGGTTATTTCATATGGATTGGAAAATGTTAAATCAAATAAGCTCACATTAAAATACTAATTGCACCCCTGTGCGTGTCTAAGACATCCATGTGGCAGCCAGTTGTGTAAACTTGCTTCGTCATTATGGATTACATGAGAAAAGTCTCATGTTAAATAAAACAAAGATTTAAAAAGCCCCGTTGGTGAGCATGCCCATTCAAAATTTGATTGGTGGTTCACCCATCAAATGAATTCTAAATATCTGCAATTGTCCTTGTGTGTCTCTTCTAGACAATTAAACCCCAATGATTATCATGTACTAAGAACATGAGGTTAGGGTCCTTTCTTCCCAGGCAAACAATGAAAAAAAGAGTCTACAAATTAATGTTGAATATTATCCAATTAAAAGCAGAGTACAATGGTTTGAAAATACTCCCTCGCAGAAGTGATTATAGGCTTCTCGGTCAATGCATTGACCATCCCTAGTTCGTGACACTGGCATATTAGCCAAAGTGCACTTATTACAGTTTTTTATCCAACCTTTGCAACTTTGATTTAAAGTCATGCATTCTAATATGTTTTGACAAGTAAATTGCTTGCCTTTTTTCTTTGATAGCCAACCATATAAATAATGCATGCATAGTAATAGTGCGAGCAATAATGTAAAAGTCAAGTAACGCGACACACACAGAATGTTAATGATAAAGGTGCCCTATCTGTTTCAAAGTGGGAGACAAACTGAAAAAAGAGGGGAAGAGCTCAGCCTTCACCACCTGGAAGGAGCATTAACAAGTGCATAATATATGACACTGCATTTTAAATCCATTTTTCTGGCAGCATCCTAGAACCGTTTCCTATCGCCTTTATATTCTTGGGCTAAAACATACCAACAAAATGGATTTTCTTTTCTGCTGCATGTCTTGTGACGACATGGTATACTTTGTGACAGTGCAAACTTTTTAACCAGTGGTGACCAGGAGGAAGTTCTCTAGATGAAACCATCAGCCTCGTGGGGCGGACAGATGGGGACAGCTTCCCACTTATGCTTACAAGCCAGGCGGGTCAAGGCTCTTTCATTCTGAGTGCCAGATCCTGTGGCCACATACCAGTAATGGGTGAGACGGGCGCCGAAGGGGCAAGCTAAAAGCAAACACATTCTAGCATAGGTTAGCTAAAAGTTTGTACTGCCCCTAAAGTCTGAGAAGATGCAGTTTAAGCCTTTGGAACTGGGAAAAATATGGATTATTGCCTGGTTTTCAGTAGGCCATGTAGGCTTTCTTCCCCTCTGTCACTTAATAGCTACAGCAAAACCACTTTTTCCCACCTGTCAAAATGAAGCCCTCCTGGAGTGGGAATGTGTTCAGAGATGCTCTGGTTTTTAATTCTAAGTAGATGCCTTTTGCTAATGGCATAAAGTGAAGAGGAACTAAAGAGCCTCTTGATGAGGGTGTAAGAGGAGAGTGCAAAAGTTGGCTTGAAATTCAACTTTAATAAAACTAATTGCATGGCATCCGGTCCTCTCACTTCCTGGCAAATAGATGGGGAAGAAATGGAAGGAGTGGCAGATTTTATTTTCTTGGGCTCCAAGATCACCACAGGTGGTGACTACAGCCAAGAAACTAAAAGACAATCATTGCTTGGTAGGAAAGCTATGGCAAATCTAGACAGCATACCAAAAAGCAGAAACATCACCCCGCCGACAAAAGTTTGTATAGTCAAGGCTATGGTTTTCTAGTTGCAATGTATGGCTGTGAGAGCTGGACTATAAGGAAGGCTGAGCACTGAAGAATTGAGGCCTTTGAACTGTGGTGCTGGAGAAGACTCCTGTGAGTCCCTTGGACTGCAAAGAATTCAAATCAGTCAATCCTAAAGGAAATCAACTCTGACTGTTCTTTAGAAGGACAGATACTAAAGAGAGCCAGTGTGGTGCAGTGGTTAAGAGCACGGGACTGGGACTCAGGCGACCTGGGTTCTAGTCCCCGCTCAGCCATGGAGCCAACTGGGTGACTTTGGGCCAGTCACAGACTCTCAGCCCAACCTACCTCACAGGGTTGTTGCTGTGGGGATAAGATGGAGGAGGAGAATGATGTAAGCTGCCTTGAGCCCTTTGTAGGAAAAAGGCAGGATATAAATCAATCAATCAATCAATCAATCAAATGCTATGACCACCTAATGAGAAGGAAGGACTCATTGGAGAAGACCCTGATGCTGGGAATGATTGAAGGCAAAAGGAGAAGGGGACGGCAGAGGTAGAGGTGGCCGGATGGGTTCAGTGGAGAGGAGGGTGTGGGCTTGGGTGGACTCCACGGGGTTGTGGAAGGCAGGAGAATATGGAGGACTTTGCGACTGAACAACAAAGATGCCTCTTGCACCTGACACTGGTTGGTGCACTGTAGGGCTCAAAGAAAAAACAAGAGTACATCCAACAAGTCCCAACTCTGTGAACCCTCTGAACCTTACTCTGCAGGGAAGTCTCCCTGCCTTGATATGCAGCAGTCTGTCTTGAATATTCACTATGAATACACCAACTGATTCCAGTCCATACAAGTCAGAGAACTGGAGGAGATCCATCTCTTACACTTCTCTGAATCCTGAAGTAGAAAATAGACTAAATTCTGGTTTGGAGGAGGGGTTTTTTTTTCCAATTTTGAGAATTAAACATTCTTTTGTTTGCAGTGAGAGGCTCGTGATTATTCTAATACATGTTCTGCAGCCCAACACTGCACACAATCTGCTTCTTTAATAAAAAACAAGAAAATAGAGCAAAGTGGTTTAAAATGTAATTATTATCTCAATAAATGCTACAGATGCAAAGGGTGCGTGCTCTTTTTGTTTCTCATTTTTAGTCCAATATCTAAACTGCCAGCAATTCTTTCTGATCAGATTATCACCATATAATTTAAATGCTCATATCTTTCCTGAGAAAATGTATGATTAGCCACTTAAATACCCCCCATTTTATTCTTTTAAACAATTGCAGTAAAGAGCATCACTCTTCTGTATCAGTGCTGATTCTGAATGAGAATTAGGCAGCATGTGGACTGCAATTCTAAATAATCAGACCAAATGGATAGGAATTTTTTAAAATATATAATTTTATTGTAATGAACTTCAGTTCAGTCATGAGGCATTTAAAAAAATTCCCACATGCTATATGCAAATCAGATTTTGCAGCAAAAGAGATCATAATAAGGGGTAGATCTAAAGAACTACAATACTGTCCCTACAAGCCCAGGAACACATGTCTCTGGAATAGGAATCATCTCTAACTCTCTGGACAGCAAAAGGAACTTGACAGGAATTTATTCTAAGAATAACATCAAGGGTTCAATCTTATCTATTTCCAGATACAAAAAGAAACAATCAAAACAACTCCACCTTTCAGCATTCCCCTGTCAGCCTGGAATTCTGGGAGTTGCGGGATTCTTTTTTCTATCTGAACTCATATTAGATTTTCCCATAACTAAATAAACCATACAGGGAGTGCAGGCATCTTTGGACATGCGCCTAAAGTAGTTATCCTAAGTCTTAATTAGGAAAGTCATTGGTATGGATGCAGGTTTGCTTAGATGTTTTTATACTGCTTATCAAAAGTCATATGTTTCTTGAGAGCCAGGGTGGATTTTTTTAAGATTAAAAAAATATAGGGGAAACAAAGGAAGAATATGCGAACATAAGAAAAACATTGCTGGATCAGACCAGGGGTCCATTCGCTGCAGTGTTTCGTTCACAAATGACAAAGCAGCCATCAAGTATCCTTCAAGTAGGATGGGTAAAATCCTGCTTGCCTAGGCAGCTCAGCAGCTAGTGTATGCT
This sequence comes from Varanus komodoensis, assembly GCF_004798865.1. Taxonomy (NCBI): domain Eukaryota; kingdom Metazoa; phylum Chordata; class Lepidosauria; order Squamata; family Varanidae; genus Varanus; species Varanus komodoensis. The sequence continues at coordinate 15,910,701 of NW_025335440.1, read as the reverse complement.
GGCAGGCCACCTCCCCAAATTTTCTACTAACATTGCAGTGGTGAAATAAGTAATATAGGAATTGTTTCTCCTCCTCCTCCTCCTCTTCCTCCTCCTCCTCCTCCTCCTCCAGCCTCCTAGGCATCTTGGGAAGTAAAAAGCCACTTCAACAAATATTCTTCAGAGAGGCATTGATTAATGCATGAGCAGATAACTTTGGGGATCCCACGAAATCATCCCCCCTGCCTTTCAGCTGTAGGCTCCATGGTTGGGGGGGGGGGGCTGTAGAAAAAAACCAGTGCTTTGCCACTGAAATTCAGTGCATTTGAAGGAGCAAATAAAGCTGTCTGACCATTTCAGTGCTCTGTAGTGGCTAACTTTGGCCTTTTAGCATTCTGTAACACCAAAACTAGCATTTTAGCATTTTTTCTGCTGTTGTCAGATTCAGGAGCATGATGGCAGAAGCAAAAGGAGCTATTTATGTCTCACTGGCTAAATATTGCCCACTCCTAAACCAGACCCTCCCCAAATGAAAGCTATGTCAGTTCAGTTGAGCAGTGTTTGGCCTTTTCTGTGGGGAGGGTTCTGTCCACTGCAAAATCAGTTCAAAGCTTTGCTTTGGGATATTCCTAAATCCATCACTGTCACTCAGGGCGCATCTTGCCATGCTAACTGCTCACAATAGAAAGAACCTCAGTTTTGGAATACTCTTCCTAAGAAGCTTCACTTGGTGCCTGCTATTTTATTTTATTTTATGTTATATTTTATTTTATGTTATGTATAGTTTTATTTCAGTGCTAGGTGAGGACCTTTCCTCCAGGCACTTTGGCATCTTGAGTTTAGAATTTTATTTTTCTAACCATTTCTATTGGGTTTTAGCCATTCATCTTTGTGCAATCTGTTCAAGGAACATCTATTGGGAGACTCAAAAATACAATAAATATGATATTAATAACAACTGTATACTCAAAGCTCAGATTTTTCCTATAATTAAAGAAGAGGCATTTGAGCCCTTTGTATAACTTAGATTCATAAAATTGAAATAATTTGTGCAGAAGAAATACCTTTCTTCAATTATGTATGATACTGGTTGCAGAATACGAGTGTAGTCAGTGCAAAACCTGGATCTCCAGGGCAAGTAATTTCAGCATACGTTTTGCCAGGCAAAGGTGGCCTGGATCTGTTCCCATTGCAACTGAGGAAAGAGCAAACAACACAACAACGAGGGGAACACAATGTGGACAGGCTGCCTGGGTCTGAGGGCATAATTGTCGGAAGGAATTGTGTCTCTCTCTCCTTTAAAGTACCCCAAAAGCCGTCTTGCCACCACTGGGGAAACTTTTTGGAAGAGTTGCTCCAAACTCTCAAGGCCTACTCTGTAATTGTACGCCTCTCCAATGAGTCTCTCGTGTTTAATTTGATGTTTTGTTTGTTTGTACAGGTACTTCAGCCTGCCTTGACATCAGTTTCATTTTGACACCTTAATGTAGTCCTCGTAGACATGCTTTGACAATTCTTGCTTGTGTTTTGACAGCTTGGGTGTCTTCCCCGTTAAGATTTGTGCACAGCCTGCCACTCCATTTTGAACAGAGGAAATGTCGCTGGCGGTTGCATCCAAGGCTCTGCAGTCCCAAGAGTCATTGGTTTCATTGATTTCCATTGAAGAGCTATTGATTTCAATGGCTCGTCACACTCAGCCACAGCATCACACGGGCCCTCATGCTCTGAAACTCTGTCACTACTCTGAAATCACACCAGCTGTAGTCATCGGCTTGCTCCACCACACACACACACAGAGCACCCAACAGACTTTCACAAGTCTTGAAATATTTCCTTGAAAATAATACCAAAAAAAAGTTGAAAAATAAAATAACCTCTAAGGTTATTCAGAAATGACAGTGCAATTATCTTGGGAGAAAAATCCAACCAGAGTCCATTATTATCGCCACTTTCTTTTTGAAGCACTTAGGGGAATTTGACAGATGAAAGGAATTGTGAGGACTGAGGTGCTAATTCTTCAACATTATGCATTTTGACGCTGCCTTTCACCTGACAACAATTACTTCTCAAACTGGGGAAGGCATTGCAGCTGCATAATTAGAAGATGTGTGTGTTAGCAAAGGGTATTTGTCCCCCCCCCTTCAAATTGTATCAGATCAGACTCCTTTCAGACCAACAAGTACTGTTTCCTGAATATGTTATGTATAAATCAAAATCTATTAGGCCCATCCATGATTAGAATTGCAATAACAACCAGATCGGCAATGAGGATCACGAAAAAGCTAATAAGCTGGAAGTTTTCCATGGAGATTGAAATCCAGACAAGTCTTTATTTCCTCGACTGCTTTGCTGCCGGAAAATGACATTAGCATCCAAAGTCAATAAAAGGATTCAAGTCACTGGAGAGATTACAGATATTAAAAAGTAAAAGAAAGATAGGAATCTGTTTTTCAACATTTCCTAACATTTGTTAACTACTATTTGACTTTTTTCTCATGGCCACTTCAGGAATGGGTCAAACTCTTTACAAATATTATTTGTTAGGTTGTTTTTTTAAATAAGTTAGGCAAAAGTATGTTGTTCTGTGAGACACTGGTCAAGCCAGCCAATTCCTTTCCCATTCCCTTTCGCCTCCCACCATAGCCACTGAGCCTCCTCAGTCCTCATTGGGCTGCTTTGGGTGGTTCCCCCTCCCCTCTATATACCTCAGGATTCCCTCATCCCTGTTAATGCATCTTCCTTTCCTGAAATCATGATTGTACTTGCTGTGTTCTTGTAAGCTGTAATTGGATGGTCGTAATCTCTGAGAAGCATACTCTGGCGATCTTTTAGATGTAGATGGATGGGTGGATCCGGGTGGATCCAGTTTGGTCAGATAATGAGACTCACTGAATCAACTGATCCTGAATGAGTCATACCCAGCTTAAGTTCCATTGATTTCAGTAGCACTGAAGTTCTCCAATAGGAGAGAAATGTATCTATGACAAAAAATTAGATATGAATTTGGATATGAATTCTGTTAGAAAATCTGTTGGTAATAAATGCATACTGTAGTCAAATGCACATACAAAAAACATGCATTAGGAGAAATATGGAAACATCTACATTTTCAAACCATCTCTTTTCTTTCTTTTTTCATGATGTCATACTTAAGATTGGAGAAATTCTGAAGCTATGAGATGCACCATACCTAAGAAAATATTATCCCTGGGGAGAAAATAAGAGAAACTGAAATGGATAGATTCATGGCTGTTTGTGCTTTATGTGCAGGAGGTTTCTGGTTTATCCCTGGCATTAAAAGGGACCAGATCCCAGGTGATGGAGAAGACCTCAGACTGAGACCTTGCAGAGCATTGATGGGATACACAGACATACAGGGGGACCGGATATAAGCAAGCTTCTTGTGTTTGTAGGTATCGTACAAATAGGGGGAGGAACTTGTTTGCAAGTACTTTCCATTTGTTTCACTGGCCAGTGCAGGCCTGCTTGCACAATGACCCGGGCAAAAAGGTGTGCGACCATCAATGATGCCCCTGGTTCTTCTAGGACAAGGTGCCTCCACAGGTCCTCTCCTTCATGGGTCCACTTCATCACAGATAATTTTGCCAGTTGTTCTTGCTTCTCATTCTTTCCCTCATCACTGTTATCACCTGCTGGCTTGACAGGGAGCCAGTGAGCAGGTAGGAGCCAGCATCTGCTGATCCTTCTTGCTCCCACCATCATCTGGGGCAGAGTGAGAGGCAGGTGGAAAGCAGTGGAGAGGAGTCAGGGCAGATCCTGGGGGCCTTCTCAGTAGGCCTCTGCTGAGGTTGAGCTTTCCACAGGTGCTTGGCCATGCCTATCCTTGATGCCCTTGCTGCTCTTCCTCCACCTCCATGCCCACATCAGAGTTGCACATCCAGATGCAGGTCATGGGCCATGTGCATGATTGTCGTTTGCTTCACTTTTATAGCAAGCTATCTATAACATAAACAGGTTAAAGAAAAGTCCAACATAGTCATTTACTTTGCAAGCAGCAAGTCCCTTTCACTATTGTAGTAATACTATGCAAATTGCTCCTCTAGCACTGCATAATTACCTGCGCATAATCACCTGAATGCAAAGGGGGATTCAACTTCTTAATTGCATTAAAATTTATTCAAGTAATTAAAGCCAAGGCATTGTAACTAAGAACTTGCAAACAAAATAACTATTAGACAAATGAGGGAAAAAGAGGTAGGATTCTCTCAGCACTCTATGGGCTGTTTAATAAAATCATTAAGAACCATTTTTTCTTGTTTGGGAAATAATCCTTATTCTCTGTTAGCAAGGCTCAGTAAGTTCAGGAGGTGGCCTATGTAAAACTCCTGCCCAGTTGATTGATGAGCATGACTTGAGGAATTCTACCGGTGTCGTGAAAAGTAGTGAGAAGCACTGAGAGCCTGTGTTCACTGCTTCATTGTGCCATGTTTCCACACTATGAGTAATTATATATTGCTATTATATATGATGGTTCCATGTGAAACATTTGGGAAATGATCATAGGTAATTACAGTATGAAGGTGGATAACAATCTGCACATAAGATCAGGTGATATCAGAATTCGCTAAGATCGAACTCCTCTTGTATGAAAATAATTTGGTTTCCCTAAGAATTCCACAGGTGTTTCAGACAAGGAGAAACCTGCAAACTGAATGCCTGCAGGAATCTCTGAGGAGCCCTGTCCAGGCAGAATAATGATCTGTCTAGTCCAGTGTTCTGTTTGACAACACCAGCCCATTCAATGTCTCTGGGAAAGCCATGGGAAGAACATGCAGGCAATGGTGCAGACCTGAGCCCTACCTATATATTTGGTTTGCATGGAGGACCTGGCCCAGAGTACGGTCTGAAGGCACATAAGGCATCCACCATGCTGAAGCCATGCAAGTCCAGGGCTACCCTGAACTTGGAGGGGGACCACCAGGGAACTGCATGTAGCCATCTGGAGCCCCACTATGGGGGAAATAAATAAATGGGTGCATCATTGTGGTGTTCTGATTGCACAAGGTTCCAGCAAGGGGCTCCGTTGATAACTCTGAACTAGATGGATGGATGAGGTTCCTTTTCATTCTTAATGTCCGAGTTAAACCCCTGGTGTTTCAGCTAAGCATTTTCTGGTAGGATCAGGTCAGGGGATCCTGATCACCAACGTTTTGGAAGGTCAGCACCAATGGAAAAAGACAATTTGAGGATTAAGTAGAGTTGACTCCCATCTTCTTTGGATGTCCTTGGAGTAAGTAGGACATGGAACCCCTATTATCCCTACGGAATGATAGTGACTCAGACTTTTAAGCTAAAATACAGAAAGAGAGACTTTCAAATTATTTTTAAAAGTAGAAGTTTCTTGCTCTCCCTTTGCTTGCTAACCCTTTGAACAATCATTGGCCTGCCTCATCCTTTACAGGTTGTTCTTGTGGGACTAGCAAAGAACATTCCATAAGTTTGGGAAGCACAGAAAAGAAAAGAAAAGAAAAGAAAAGAAAAGAAAAGAAAAGAAAAGAAAAGGGGAGGCTGTGCGATCTCTAATTTCCCAGAGGTGAGCAATGGACATTGTTTCCCTAATTAACAGAATATTCAGCCCATAAGATGTGACAGCATTGATGTTTTCTGTGCCCTGACCAACAACTCTATTTTTCTTCTCTGTGTTAGGAAAGTTTTGCCTTTCCTAACTAATTAATTACTTTTTCTCCCTCTCTTTCATCCCCTTAAGCTCTTTTTTTACTTCAATTTGGTGTTGATCTTAGTTTCTGATCATTCTGACCTTGATATCCTCTGCTCAAAACAAGTGTGGAGGGAAAACTGGGAGGAACAGAAAGAAATTATTCTCAACAATGAAATGGATGGTTTAACTGTTTTCCCCCCATATAATACTGTAATGCTGTAATTAATTCCTTCTCCCTGAGAGATTGGCCTGGTTAAATTGATGCAGAATTGGCAGAGATTTAGTTCCAAAGTCAAGTTGTGGAGAAAATTATACCCATGACCCTTAGTTCACATTTCTCACCATGACATTCAATTCAACATTCAAGATGTTCACAACATTTTAAGACTCTTCAGAAGCATTTTCTAAGGCAGAAAACATTTCAGGTGGGAGTGGACTGCTGCTAACACCCCTGCTAATGTCCACCTTCCCAGAAGACAAAGCTCAGCTTGAAGAGCTGTTTTGTCCAAGTCCAGTTTAAAGATAAAGAACCATAAAGAGGGAGAACACAGGAGGTCCTGGAGTTGCCATCAATATCTAGCACCCGGTGAGGATACTCACCTGGTCAGCACCCTCCCATTATGGTATACTATTGTATACACGTTTGTGAATATTTCTAAATGTGCACAGAATAGAGATGTGTGAGGAATCCATTTTTGGGGGTGGGGGGAAACTGATGGATTTCCTGGACCCAGCTTTCTGAGCTCTTGCATCTTTTCTGCCATAAGTTCCTGGTTCCTGGCCCAGTTCCCATGCACTGCTTGCCAGGAATTGAGTCCCATGTCACTGCTGAGCAAGTGGCATCTCTCTTCCTGTGTTTGTGCTCCATGTATCATGGCACCTGCTGCAGAATAAGGTAGCCAGTTGTGCAGCATTTGCTCTGTGAACATTTGTGGACTTCCTCTTGGCTCAGCTCACTTTCTAAGACCAGGTAAACATGAAAGGGGCCAATTCTACAGAGCTTGGTCACAACCCTACATTAACATATATCATGTTTATGCAAATGGATGTCCTTTTCTGTCTTCCTATTGGCAACTTGTAAGTGGTGAGAAAGAAGCTGAAATAACCCAAGACTTAGGCTTGTTTTTTGCTATTGCCCTAAACAAAGTGCAAGGACTTGTCCTCAGGTGAAACATCTGAGGAATCTTGAGGGACAGCAAAATAGGTTCTTGATACGGTTTTAACCCAGCCATAAAATGTTTCCAGGAATTTTCATATATTCCTAATATGACATGGATCATATTAGGGATTGTGTTAGGGCTATTGAGTTTCATTTGTCATGGCATTATAGGCTCATAGCCCTTGGGATTGCTGGAAAACATTTCCCTCAATAGAAGAGAAATGGTTCTGAAGGCTCTACCTTTCATTGCACTCAGATTAGGCATCTCACCTGGATCATCCTAGGGTTACTATAGACTTTTCCTTTCCACTGAATTCAATGGAAGCAAAAATTAGGGGAAGATTGCCCCAAAACCTTCAGGAAAAGGAGGAAATCCTGTCCACTTTGGAGCTGACAGGTCTCTCAATGCAATTACAGTTCCATCATGGGTCCCACACAGACTTTGCTGTGCCTGCAGGGGTGATGCCAAGCCCTATGTTGGATCCTCAGCATCTCCACACAGGGATGAAAGAAGTCCCACCTGGAACCATGCAGAGCTTCTCCCAGTGCTGACAATACTGGGATACATGGACCAATTGCCCAACTGAGTATAAGGTAACTCTTATGCTCCTAACTTCCTTCTGTATTGAGAAGAAATCATTGTTTTTACTTGAAATGCCTTAGTATAAGATATGGCAAGAGAAAAGCCTGCAATATTTCATATTAAGTTATTCTGAATAATGAGGGTGATGATAATGATGGTATGCTCTGAATTTAGCTAAACAGTCACTCTTGTGTGTTCCACTGTAATCTTGATTAACTGCAGGATTTTTTTTAATGAACTAGTGTATGTGTGTGCGTGTTTAAAATGTCTGAAACATTGCCTTTGGGAGTGATCAACCATGCCACGAATTGCCCCCAGTTAGCTTGATAAAAAGCTATTTGATAACCACAGAAATCATTTCTGTTCCTTGCCTCTAAGGCCAAGCTTGGTAGAGAAAGTGGGGGAAGAACTAATGTGGAATTAACAGCTCAGTAAGATTTCCATCAAGATGTGGGAAGGGAAGACATTGATTGAGAAATGTCGGTGTTTCATTAGCATTGTTTGTCTTTGAGAAAGTTCTTGTCGGGCTGACAGATGAAGAGATGTTGCAGAATGAAAAGAAAATGAAGATAACTGCCGCAAAAAATAGAAAAATAATGAAGGGCCATACTGTTAAGAACTAATTACATTAAGATTGATATCACTTAGCAGAAGATTGTTGCTTCATCTTCCCAAAATGCTTGATTATTTAGACAGCACGCCAAGAGGTTTCAGAGCTTGAGACATCATTAAATATCTCACAATTATAACATTAGCACAATCTGTGAGGGCTTTGTGCACTCAACATAGTTTGTGTGTTTAGTATTTAGAGAGGTTGTCCTTGTTATCCACAACATTCACAATCCCAAAACAACCTCCCAACACAGAATACAAATAATGCTTTGGTGAGTGAGTATGTTCATGTGCTGATATTCTTCAGCTTTTGTTTATTTTTTCAGAAATGTGTGAAATGGTCATGCTGAGAGCTTTGCACAATGTGCCTCTTGAAATTCTTCAGAGGACACAACTGGGGGAAAAAACCCAGAAGGGACCATTGTGCCAAGAAAAGGAATTCTCCTGCAGTTTCTCAGGGTGCATCTCAAAATTAGCAGTAGCAATTTAAATTATTTTATAATTCTGTGTTTTTTGGTAATGGTGCATAACACACTGGGTGCTGGGGTGGGGGGGGTGAAATCTATGTGGGCCATTAGGAACGTAGAAACAGAGGGTTGCCAGGAGATATATAGAATATGAATTTCTCTTGTACAGGCTAGGTAAATCATCTTTAATGCAAAATTCCCATTGACAGATCTCTGCCTATTAACGTATTTCTAGAACTGCATATAATGATGCTGGATAATTTCATTTGGTCTTCATTTTAAGAACAAAGCTTCTCAATTTGCATTTATTGGCTGAATGAGTGGATTGGAACTCACTTATTCTTACGAGTCTACAGTTTTTCTGATTTTGGGTGCAAAACTGCATATAGTAGGACATTTTGCACTGAAAATGTGCACATTAGGGAAAAACAGATACAAAATTCTTATGTTAGGAAAATTTGCCTATGAAAACAAATGCACATTTGCAAAACAAATATGCACTTTGATGCCTTTTTTTAGCAGAACGATGTAAAAAATGGATAGAACTGATTATGGTTGAATGTACGTGGAACTGAAACAGAGAGTTTTTTCAGATTTGGACATCTCTGTGCATGCACATTGATGAACATTGGGCAATTAGGGATTATTTTTAATATTCCAGTGATAGTTGTGTTGTGCTGATAGGAATGGTATAAATTGCATTCAAGTTACATACTCCTCACTAGTCAGACATCATCTGGAATACTGTGTCCAGTTCTGGGCACCAAGATTTAAGAAAGATGCAGGAAAATTAGAAAGGGTTTAGTGGAGGGCAACAAAAATGATGCCGGATTTGGAAATACTGCCCTATGAGGAGAGACTGAAAGAACTGGGCACGTTCTGCCTTGAGAAGAGAAGACGGGGGGAAGGGGGGCATGATATCCCTCTATAAGTACCTCAAAGGCTGGCATGAAGAGTAGAAAGGATATAGTCAGGTTAGAGTCAGTCCAGATTAGGGCCATAAGGTTGGTGGCCGGTTTGCAGGGGATTGGGTATGAGGTGAGACTGAGGGAACTGGGCCTCTTCAGCCTGGAGAAGAGGAGACTCAGAGGGAATCTGTTGATGACATACAGGTATGTGAGGGGATGTCACATGGAGGTGGGTAGGGACCTGTTCTCCCCTGCAGAGGAAGGCAGGATGCACTCCAATGGAGCAAAGCTCAGGGAACCAAGGTTCCATTTAGATGCTAGGAAGCACTTCGTGTCAGTTAGGACCCAAGGGTATTAAATGGACTTCCATGGGAGGTGATTGAGGCCCCATCGGTGAGGGTGTTCAAAGATAGGCTGGACATGCACATGGTGGGCATGTCGTGAGCAGAGCTGGCTGGAGTCAGGGGTCAGACTAGATGGCCTGGGAGGCCCCTTCTGACTCACTCTGTTTCTGTGTTTCTATGATGCCAGAGTGTAGGACATGGAATAATCAAGCCAAACTGTGACAACCCAGATTCAGGCTAAACATCAGGAAAAGCTTCCTCACTGTCAGAGCAGTACGACAGTGGAACCAGCTGCCTAGGGAGGTAGTGGGCTCTCCCACAGTAGAGACATTCAGAAGGAAACTGGGCAGCCATCTGAGCGGGATGGTGTGACTTGGTGTCCTGCAGCAGCAGGGGGTTGTACCTGATGGCCTTCATGGCCCCTTCCAACTCCACTATTCTATGATTCTACATAAGAATGCCATGTGCCTGCTTGCTTTTAAACTTTAACAAGCTCTGCTGGATCACATCAAGGATCCATTTAGTCTAGAGATGTTTCAATAGGGCAAAAAACTACCGTTCTTCCATGTTATTTGTCCCTTGAATCTGGGATGTGGGCATACAAGGGATTAGTACATCATTATGCATTAGCATGGCATGATCCCAAGGAAGCTTTCTGTGATCTGCCTTATGCTTTGGCCCTAATGCTGCAAGGGTAGGTATAGTAGTCTTGTCAATGCTGACATAGGCTATGAATCTGGGTCTGCTGAAACCAATAGGAGCCTTGCCATTTGTTTCAATGGGAATTGGATTGGAAGCATTACTGCCTAATTTATGTGTCTGACTGTACCTTATTCATAGGATATCTGAGGTGCACATGCTGTTTCAAAAAGCCTTGGGATACGTAGCTTGAAAGGCACTCTAGAAGGGCAGTTGTTCTTATTAGAGCGCACCGCAACAAGGCAGATTAAACATTCAATTAAACAGGAAATCTGCCCATGTAAAAAAGCTCACAGGAAGAAGCTTAACAATGTTCATGTTTGTGAGCCGCTACAGCTTTTCAAATTAATCACTCTGGGAAAAAAGTCTACTTTTGCTTGCAGGTGAAAGACTCATCTGCTTCAGTGATAGTGAAATTTCAAAGTCTCTGGCAAAAAAAAAAAAAAAAAAAAAAAAAAAATTAAAGTCAAGATGTTTACCTATTGCAGATTTTGTGAATGCAGGTTTTATTTGCTCAGATAATCAAAACAAACCATTCCGTTAGTTGCTGTGCACTCTAAAACACCTTTAAGATCTAGTCAAAGATGGCTTGTATGCACATAGATTAACAAAATGTGGCACGGGGAATCAGTATTAGACATATATTATGCAGATTGGGTCCTGCATGTCTCTGAAAGGGGCTGGTATGGTGAGATCAGATGCAAATGAAGGTGGGGCACGTGTCGGAATTTGCATCTCATTTCAGAGTTACAGCACAGTGGTGGCAGGATTGCATGGCAATGGCTTCTGCCATTCCTAGGACTCGGGGAAGGTCTGAATTTGGGTGACTTTCTGTGCGTGTGGACAAAGGTCATGGCTCTTTTTTGACTTGAGGAAGAAAAGCTCAGTTCCTGCTCCAAGCATTCCTTTGAAAATATGAGCTGAGGCTGTCAGGGCCGGCTGGGGGCCACTGAGCAGGCCACCTTCAATGGGCCCCTTCTCTCAGGGTCTTCTCGCCACCACTGGCATTCATGCCATTGCTCCACACCTTGGTTCTCATCATGGCTGCCACCAGCCAGCTTGCTACCTACGCCGGTGACAGTGCAAGCAAAAGGACAGTGGCTTTCAGATCACCACCACTGCCGTTCACTGGGCAACTTTGGGCAGCCACCAACCCTCAGTCTAAGCTACCTCCCAGGGTCGTTTCTGTGAGGATGAAGTGGAGTGTAGGAGAACTTGGCAGGTTGTCTGGGATCCTTTGCAAGAGGAAAAAAGCTGTCATATAAAAATATTAGTAGTAAGAGTAGCATTAATGGGTAACTGAATTCCAAGTGAATGGAGTAGGGTAGTATCCTATTGAGGCTATTCTATACTCTTTCCTATGTTGAACATTCAATAAACATCCATCATGTAGCATTTGTAATTCTGGGATTCTTTTTACCTCTCTAAAATGAGAAAATAAATCTTCTTTTACCTGAAATGTGGAACTATTTCTTGTGCCACCCAGTTAATCATAGTCCCCAGAACTATCTTCCTTGACCTGGTACAACCAGCAGGCATGTTAGATTACAACTCCCACCATCCTCAGCCAGGATGGACATGCTCTTCTGGGACAGAGGGAATTGTAGTCCAACAATTCCAGAGGGCAGGTGGTTCAGGAAAGGGTTTGTTCTAGCATGCAATGCATGTCATATGGAATATATACATCTAAAGTGCATGTGGTGGGCAAGGACAGGACTGGAATCATTCAGTTTTTGCCTGGGAACATTTTTCATTACTTTTCATTAAAGTGCTGGATTTTCTTAACATCAACATTATGTTTGGCCAATGATTGCTGGAGGGATTCTGAAGCAAAGGGACAATTACAGATGAAGATAAGAATGGGAAACATTTGGAAAAAGACTTGTTAATGCATCACTTGAGGGTGAAGGAGCTATATCACAGAATATAAAAGGCACCATGAATTCTCTTCAAGAGCTGTATTACACGTTTTTTCTAGCTCTGAGTTTTTTGAGCTTTGGGTGGGTGATATTTTTTCTCCCCCTCCCAGTAGATCCTGAATAAAAGCATTTTTCCTTCCTTCCTTCCTTCCTGTTGGGGCTTTTTCCTGCATTGCTCCAGAATAATGGAAAGCTCTGACCAAGTAAGATTGGTCCCGACATTCTGAGCTTTTGGATGGGAGTTCAAGATGCACCCTTCTCACCTTGGAGCAGGCGCAAAGAAGGCCCTGGCCTTTCAGCCTTGCATGCACCCTATTTCCAGAATAAAGCACAGTGCTGGGGCTGTTACTGTCCTACCTTCTTGCTAGGTGGTCATTTGCGGGCCTCTAGATTTAGGGCTACTGAAGGGAAGGAAGAAGGGTGGTGCATCGATTTGGATCAGAGGAAGAGTGCACCCCCAGCCTCCTTCCCTCCCCACTGCCTGGCACACCCTCTTTTCTTCCCCTGAGGCCTGTTGTGACCTCAGAAGAACCACACTGGCTACAGGGGTCAAGGTAGGACCTCCTCTTTCACCAAAAAATGACACGAACTGTCACAAAATAGTTTGCAAGCTTTCAGATTCCCCCAGAATTCTTCTCCAGGATAGATGGTAAACAAAACAAGGGACAAGAAGTTGCCTTATTTTGACACCATCGTTTCTGCAGCTAGTCACTGTCTTAAGATGGAACAAGGGAGGCGCTAGCAGATGTTCAAATGTATAGCTCCAGGAACATAGTCATCCAGATGTTGTTGGACTGCATCATTTCTCACTACAGGCCATGCTACCTAGGAACAATGGAATATGGAGGGCTGCACATTGCGGACCTCTGTAGTAGACACTAATGTGAAAATCTGCAACCAACTCTCACATTTCATCTTAGCACTCTACATACACAGCTTCAAGAGGAGTCAGCTTCGTTCTACCCTTTCCCTTGCTTTGTTTATGATCCACCTGGAGAAGAACTCTGGGGAACTCAAATGCTTTCATACCTTGCCTGCCCCTCCTGTCCTAGGTACTCTGATGGTTTCGGCTTGCACCTAGGCTCCCCCAAAGGCTGCTGAGATGAAGAATGCAACATTGATTGATTCTCCCATATTAGAAAATGTAACATCCAGCTGTTACCCAGATCTGTCTTCAACCTTAGGCAAAATATACAGATTCCCTTGGCAGGTAGAGAACACAAGTAGAGAGAAACTAGGCCAGTTTTATATTAAGAAAGCTGGAGAAATTTTGAAGTGGTACAGGATTTTTTCAATAAAGTAAGTAGAAGTCAAATTGAAAGCCTTTAGCTAGTAATTGGAGCAGATAAACCTTGAAAAAATAACCACCACCCCTGTTTAGAAAATCATAATCTTCCATTATAGGATGCAGTTGAGCAGTTTCATTTGGTAATCTCCAAATTGCACCCCACTCCCCAAATAAAGATAGTAGAGAGGATCCTCATTTTTAAAAATCCAACAATCTCTATGACAGCTCCAAGGACAACCCAAAAAGACCCAGTTCCCTCAATCTCTCCTCATATGTCATCTCAACTGTCCCAACCGGCTACCATTCTTGTGACTCTGAGCTGAACCGATTCCAACCTAGATTTGTCTTTCCTAGAATTCATTTATTTATTTAGAGTTTTTGTGTGCCGTCCCATTGCTTATAGCCTGGGGACGGCTCACATAAATAAATAAACATGGTACAAAATACAATTAAAATCCGGAAACACCCTGGCTGCGCAATTAAACCCTATGGATTTTAAACGTCATTAAAATATTTTTTAAATAAAAAGGTCTTAGCCTGGCGCTGAAAAACAAATAATGACGGCACCAGGCAGACCTCTCTGGGGAGCGCATTCCACAGATGGGGCGCCACCGCAGAGAAGGCCCTCCTCCAGGTACTCACCCTCCTAATATTCTTCACAGAGGGTTCCCGGAGAAGGGCCTCAGCCACCGATCTCCAGGGGCGGGATGGCAACTAAGGAAGCAGGTGTTCCTTTAGGTATCCAGGTCCCAAGCCGTTAAGGGCTTTGTAGGTGATAACCAGCACCTTGAATTGAGGTGGAGCCCATAATTGAACACAGTGCTCCAGCTGTGGGTGCACCAGAGTCATGTAGAGTGGTATCAACTCCCTAGATCTGGAAACCATGTTTCTGGCAGACAGCTTGCTTCAGATGATTTACCTGTAAGATGTGAACACCATGAATTGGATCCAGATTGATTTCTGGATTGACTGGACCGATGGAACTGGGCTTTGCCACCCCTTCTCTGGTAGCAGCCCTTTCAACATCTCAAAAATGGTACACAGAGAGTCAGGGGACCTTCTGTGGTGTCAGCAGCGTCCCCAAAAATCAGCCAGAGGGACCTCCCATGAATAGATCTTGTTCTCTTAGAAATGTTCTCTTCCTTTCTCAAAAGAAAGATCTTGGATAAGTTCTACTGGCCAGCACTGGGACAAACTGGCCCAGTCTTTTCTGTCCTATTGGACATGTGTATGTGGAAACCTTTGAACATTTTATTAAGAGTTCCAGCACTTTAGGATGGGAGATTCTCTTACATTTCAAGAAGGTTGGTGAGAATTTTTTTCTCTTTTGTTTTGATTTCACTTAAAGGACAAAAGACCATACTGATGCTCCAGCTGGTAGATTTCCTACTCTCTGCTGCCATCCCTGCTGCCATCCCATTTGGAACTGGGACCAGAATGGCTCAGGGAAGAATGGTGCATCATGTAGCTTCATTCCTTAGGGCTAACCCATGGAGAGAAATGGGTGCTTCCATGTGTTGGCTGAACCTGGGAACCACTATTGCAAATAGTAATAGTCACTACCTGGCAAATAGATGGGGAAGAAA
The DNA here is from genome assembly GCF_004798865.1 of Varanus komodoensis. NCBI lineage: Eukaryota > Metazoa > Chordata > Lepidosauria > Squamata > Varanidae > Varanus > Varanus komodoensis. The sequence continues at coordinate 15,895,477 of NW_025335440.1, read as the reverse complement.
TGGAGGTTGTGACAGATTTTATTTTCTTGGGCTCCAAGATCACCGCAGACAGGGACTGCAGCCAAGAAATTAAAAGACAATTGTTCCTTGGGAGGAAAGCTATGGCAAATCTAGACAGCATACTAAAACATAGAGACATCACCCTGCCAACAAAAGTGTGTATGGTCAAGGCTATGGTTTTCCTAGTTGCAATGTGTGGCTGTGAGAGGTGGACCATAAGGAAGGCTGAGCGCCAAGGAATTGAGGCCTTTGAATTGTGGTGCTGGAGGAGACTCCTGCAAGTCCCTTGGACTGCAAGGAGATCAAACCGGTCAGTCCTAGAGGAGATCAACCCTGACTGCTCTTTAGAAGGCCAGATGCTGAAGATGAAACTCAAATACTTTGGCCACCTAATGAGAAGGAATGACTCACTGGAGAAGACCCTGATGCTGAGAATGATCAATAGCAAAAGGAGAAGGGGACAGCAGAGGATGAGGTGGCTGCAAGATGACTCATAGATGGAGTCACTGGGTGTGAGTTTGGGTGGACTCTGAGGGGTGGTGGAGGACAAGAGAGCCTGGCGAATGTTATCCATGAGGTCGTGATGGATCGGGCATGACTTTTCCACTAACAACAACAATGGCAAATGCAAAGATATGGCATATCCCAGAAAATGCTATTTCCAAAGGCCATTAACTATGTCCACTTGCATGTGCAAGTCAAAGCCAGGAGATCATTCGCTCATACAAATGCATCCAGCACTGCCTAGCTATCAAGGCAAATCCATCTTTTTCACATTGTATGTCTTAGGAGTGTATTTATTTAAAGCCTATGGAGTCAATACAGAACACCCTTCTTTGAGGAGTTTTCATGTTCAGGACTTCAAATACCAGCTTTATTATTGCTGTTATCACATGAAGCCTGAGTAAAATGCTATCTTTAGTCTGCAGGCAGCAGATTTTGTGAAATGTCACCTTCTCCACAATGCCCAGTACAGGCTATTCTGAAAAATAATAGAAGATGTTAACTTATTTTGAAGTCCGCTGCTTGTTAGTGAGATTCACCATTTTAAATTGGGCTTATCGTAGCTTCCTTTAGAACTAGGCAAGTCTAGGGAAGTTTACCTTCTGATATACTAAGTTCATCTTTGTTAGCACCATTTTTCTTCGGTAGTGATAAAGCTGCCTTCCCCATCCAAACATGTGGATTGCACCTCCCCATCATTCCCAGAGAGTACAGTCCTTGGCCATTCTGTTTGGGAATGATGGGAATTGCAGTCCAACACACTGGAGAGAAGCAGGCAGTGAAGACTAGATTAGAATGTTGGACTAGGATTCATACTCAGCCATATGTAGACTGGATAAATGTGAGCTTGCACTTCTAATCCTATAGGGGTGTTCAGCTCCTTACATGTAGATCTGAAGTGTGAAGCAGGATCTTGGAGAGCAGTCAGTGTGGCTCTTTCACATTGGCAGTGACAGGGAAGGGCAGGAGCTGTGAGGCTGGAGCACCTTCTCAAGTCTAAAAGTAGGAATCTGGAATGCCCTCAAGTGCTGGCTCAGGGTCATCGACTGCACTTCATAAGTAGCATTGCATTGACTAATACAGTGTGTTGGATCAAGATCTAGTCATACTTAGAGAAGATGCATTGAAACACAGGCGAAGACCTTCCCTTGCTCAGCTTCAGCCTAAGATACTGTCATCTTCTGTCACAGAGGAGATATGCCAAACCCCTTGATGAGTTTGGATGCCCTGTTCTGCAACTTTTCCAACTGTAAGGACTCAAGGATGTGCCCTTGATGATGTTAAGTCCCTAAACTTGGAGGCTTACAAGTATCCTAGGAAGGGTGGGAAGAGCCACAGAGGCAACCTTCACCTCCTTTTCTTCCCATCTCTCACTTTTTGCTAAAAGGGTTCCTTTGGCTCTGCAGTGGAGGCATTCTGAGTGGGGAGCAATGGAGAGCGGCAGAGGCTCAGGACAGTTCACATCCTGGCCTCTCGACTCTCCCACTCTCTCTGCCCACTGAAATGCCCCCTTTTTCTCCTTCCATGGGGTCCCTTTCCTGACTCCAAAGGTCAGGCAGCACCATCCCCTCCATGCTGGTTGGAAGGGGCAGGGCTTGGCTCTCTAATTCCCTCACAGAGGCCAGGTTGCTGTCCGAACTATCTGATCTAACTTATGGCCTACAGATTGGTTCCCAGAATTTCATTTTTCTGATGTGGAATATGTACAGCATATTCAAGAGCCACACCATGGATTTGTATCAGCCGTAAAACTACTACGGCTATTATTATCTATTTATTATTGCATTTCTATAGCACTCAATAGCCAAAGTTCTCTGGGTGGTTCACAAAAATGATGACCTTAAAAATGCAATATGAAAGCCTTCACATACTGAATCAATTAAAACAATTAACTATGCTCATCGTATATTGTCAAATGCCTGGTAATGGGATGAAATCATAACCTTGTACCAAAAATGTCAGCCACATCTCAGTGGGGAGAGCTTTGTTATTCAGAAGCTTCTTCTATTGAACTGAATATATTTTCCTGTCCTCCAAGGCATGAAGAAGAAAACTTTCCAATACATAACTTATTAAAGCAACACATTAACGGTGTGTTGCTTGCCTACCTTCGCTCGTGTCTTTTTCTTTTTTTAAGTGGAGGTGGAAAGCGTGAAATGCTTGATTCAGCTTCCCTACATTTTTTATCTTGTGCGCTCTTTGAAGACATGGAAAACTTGAAGAATCAAGCCATACTAGAGGTGGTGAAAGGTTGATGCCACACCTTCTAAATGGAAGAAGAAAGAAAACTGCTTAGAATCAGAGTCTTATCCAGAATAGAGTTAGAAAAGATTTCATTCAATGCTCAGAAGAAAGAGACAGAATAATGGATTCACGGGTTATGTCAGGATTACAGTTTGTGTCATTAATCTAAAACTAAAAAAAAAGCAAGCTCTGGCATGAGATTTGCTAGGCTAATGATTCCACAGAGTGAAAAAGGGTCACATTTTGTGTATAGCTGCACTGATATATGACTTTGTAAGATAACCTTTGTGTCTCCCGGGAAAACAGAGTGCAACACTTTGGTTTTGGGGAACAGGAGTCTTTTCCTTTGTTTTGTGGTTTGGAAAGATAGCTTCCTTAAACCCCAAAGGGCAACTTGAACTCCATCAGCTAATGAGAATTGATAGTGAGCAAGCTATGGACAAAGCAGAGGAAAAGCAGAGAGGTAAAGCAGAATCAATACAAGAACCTTCTTATGAATAGCATAGAAGACTCTCTTTCTCTAGAGGTGAAGTGGTCTGCTGTGTTAAATTGGGCATATTCTTAAAGTACAATTACACTGACAATTTTTCAGCATGGAATCTCTTTTTTCCACTCAGATTTTCTGTATTTGAAGTAAAACATTTGATGCAACCTCACTCTATGGATTATGAGAATTTGTGGTGATAGCACATTACAGCGATCTGAAAAAGCTCCACTTGGTTCATTTCCAAGCCCCGTCAAAAGCACTGGTGCTTACCAGCTATGTATGGATTTTGTGAAGTCCACCACGCCTGGGTCTCACCAATTTCTCTTCTTCAGCTGCTCATCGACAACCTGCTTTTTAGAAGAATGCATGAAAATTTGTTCTACCTGTGCTAATGTGCATTAGCACTGCTTTGCACTTGTAAGGTGCATTAGCACGTGTGCACATTAGAGCTAATGCACTTGTGCAAATTTATGCAAATCTCTTCCCTAAAAGTTAAAAAATCCACAAATCTACTGAAACCATGCAACTCAAAAAAGCTATTTGACTGCAGACGCCTGTCATTGGAATCTCCTGCAAATTTTGTTGGCATCCTTAACTCGTACTCTTAAAGCCCTAAACCCACCTACCTCAGATCAGTACTCAGCAGGCATATAATGCACATCCCATCAGCCCCAGAGTGTGTGGCTGAGGTTGATAGGAGTTGCAGTCCAACACATCTGCAACCTCTCTGCCTTTTAAGACAGAGCAGAATAGAACGGGTCATTTCTAAGTACATGAATAGGACATTCAGAGAACAGCTCAGAGCCTTCTGCAACATCTGGCAGACCTTGGTCGGAAAACAGTGAGATCTCCCACCTCTTTCTGACTGTGACATGGGAGGAGCGCATTTGATGCTAAACGCTGTGTCTTAAAATGCAAATATCCTGCATTCTGCTCTATGTACCTTCATGGCCAAATACATTAAACATGACGAGAGCGGCTTGCCTTAGCATCTCCGAGTCATTTGTAATGGCCTTGCAGGATGAATGCCGATGATATATTTTTCAGACAGGCTTTGCAACTTTGTGAAATGGGCACACTGAACATGAAATAAATGGGATACTCGGTGGAGGAGCCGCAAGAGTTCATGAACTGCCTGCTATATGCAGAAGGAAATGCTCGGTGCACCTACTCTACCAGACCTGGTTCACATATAGTCATTAATTAATGGATTAGTTCAGTAACCAGGATGGTGTGCCTGACTGCAGGCTTATGTACAGATCAACAAGTGTAGAGAAAAGTCTGGCCTTTGTTCTCTCATCACCAATCCTCCACCTGCTACTGCATCCAAATGTAGCCCTCGTGTGAGTTCGACTGATCTAGCTCCACCCACTTCCTCCATTCAATGATTTCCTGCCCCCTGAAGGGCGCCCGCCTAGTTTCCTCTGCCTTCCTTCTGCCAGGACCTCCTTTCCAGAACACGTCCAGGTGGTCTCCTCCCTTATTTCTTCTAAGTCTTGCTACAAAACCTTTGACTCATTCCCCAGTTTGCTGTACTAGGACTAAGATTGTGCTAATCACCTGAGGTCTTCTTTCAACTGTCACCGCCAAAGTAGGCCCAGAGAAGGCAACAAGAAAGGAAGGCCTTCTTAGTGGTGACCCTGTCCAAGTATGGAAAGATTTTCCCACTGGTTCCAGCACTACCACCTTTTCAGTGCCAGGATAAGACTGCCCTCTACCCCCAGGCATTTAATGGCACTCAATGGGACATGGCAGCTTTATCAATAGTTTTTATTGAAATTGGTTGGTTTAAAGTGTTGAGAGTTATTTTTCATCTAACTTTTCTTAGGATTGCACCTTGGGAGATTAATTTTTAAGTTTGCATTAATAGTCACTTTTTCTGGCCTACGTTTCTATTTCTACTTGCATTTCTGTACACACTTTTGTCTATGGTACATTCTGTGCAGGTGATTTTTCCTGAATTATTGTGAACATTACTTTCCCTACAATGCACACTTTAAAAAAGAGGTGGAGAAATCCATTGCAAAATGTGGAACATTTTGAAATGTGCACATTTTGAAGGATAATTGAATTCTATTTTGCAGTTACTAAAAACTGTGAAATTAGGCAGGTCCGCATTCACATGCAAAATGAAAAACATCCTGTCTCATCCAAGGTGTTAAATACCTGACAGGCCACAACCTTTGCCCAGTGGAGTACATACCACTTGAAAAACTTTGCCTTTATGTCCCACTTCTTACTGTGCTGATTAGAACTTAAGTTACCTGCTTAGATTTTTAATTCCTAAACATTCTAATTCAGTTCTCAGCACAAAATGTATGAAAATGCATTTAAAATATGTATTTACAACATCTGTTTGAATATGTATCTACATGCAAATTTACATGCAGTTTTATTTTTAATCCCACTCCAAAAAGGCTCCCAGAATGGCTTAGAAACAATCTTAGGCTAACATTCTAAAAATGTAAAAGGAAAAAGTGTTGGAGAAGGAAGAGGCAAAAATGAAGCTGCCTTCCCTCGGGGCTTGTGGAATGGTCCTGCTTCCTCTCTTATATCCAGTGGGAAAGCCAGTGGGATATAAGAGGGGGAAGTCTGGGTTCTTTGACCCAATGGATGGCCTTCCCACTCCCAAGCCAATGCTCAGTAGTGAGACAAAACAGCTTTTCCCCTGCTGACTTGTAGCTTTAAGACAGGCCACGGTTTGGGCAAAAGATGCCAATGACATTAGTACTCATGGGGAAATTTGCACCATTTGTGTGACTTCATGCAACTTCCATAACTTTAACTTACAGAAATGATGCAGACCATGTTGTTTGCAAACCAGGATGGAAGAAAAAGGATCTAGTGCAATTGATGTGAGCTGAGTAAATTTGCTCAGATTTAACTAGATCCACATTTTTGGATGCTAGTTGGTACAATATATGGAAAATACCACGATTTCTGTAATTGGCATAGCGACTCAAACTGTGTAAAGTTGATCAAACTGCACAACTCATGACACCTGGCAGATTCCTCCTGCTGCCTTTTCCTGCTAATGTCCAAACCATGACTCAGCTATGGATGGAGGTCCTCAAAGCAGTTCGACTCACATCACAGCTTGTCGGGGCTTGTGAGCTGGAGGGAGCGGAGGTCCTGTAGCAGAGGTCCTGTAGAATTCCTCACACATCCCTGGCTGGGACAGGTGTTCCAGGTGGACCATTGGAACGACCCCACTGTCTCTTCTTATCTCCTCCCATGCCATCTATTGGCATGGGACTCACATGTGAAAGTGAGCATTTCTTTAGATAGCCACCAAGTAGCTCCAGTTCCGTACAGCATGTCCTTTGGGAAGCACAGAAAATATAACTGTACATTTTGGCTTCTGCAGAGGCATTTGTGGAGACTGGCTGTCCAGCCACATTCTCTTTGCTTTGTCTTTGCCACCCCATCAGTGATACATAAATTTCATTTTTCTCCTCACTCTCTAGATGCAAAGTATTCAAATGGACCTGGGATAGCTCTTGCAGAAGGGACCTGGTGATGTTAACTAATTGGATGGCACTTCACTTCTTATTAATGTCACTGGAGCGTATTCCACTCTGCTGGCTGCTGGACTTGTAGGTACAGTCCAAAGCCATATATGAATTCCTCTTCGACAAGAACCAAAGATACTCCTGCTTGCTTCTGCATTGTCTCTTAACTATGGCCAAAGCAAACAGAAACCACCCTAAACAGCCAACAATTATGCATTTATTGTGGCTCGGTGTGAGATGTCCTGTGCCTTGTATCACCTAAATAGGATATTTAAACAAACAAACAAACAGTAGAGCAAATGGCTCCTTATGCTTAAATAACCATTGTTGCTATTTTGGTACTGAAATGAAATTCCATTAAGCAATTGAGAACAGCAATCTCAGTGGGTATAATTAGACAAATATACAAAAATACAAAGCAGTTTAACATCTAAAGCATTTCCATTAAATACCAGATCTAATTAAAACAGTAGACATAACCCATCATATGCCATTCAATGCCTGGGAATAGAGGGCAGTTTTAACTTGTTGCTGAAAGGATGGCAATGCTGGTGCCAGGTGGGCCTCAGCAAGGAGACTGTTCCACAGTTGGGGGCCACCACCAAAATGGCCCTTCTCCTTCTTGCCTTTTTCTGGACCTTCCTTGCAGGTGGCAGTTGGAGGAAAGTTCCAGATGTGGATTGTAGAGTCCAGGTAGTCTGAGGTTGAGAGAGGCGTTCCATCAGGTATTGGAATATGTGCCCTGGAAAAAAACATAGCATGTAAAGAGAAAGTGATAAAACTGGTCTGAAGAAATCTGGGATATAACAGCAGAAATAGCACAAGGATGGCAGTTTATGGGGCATTATGTGACACACCAGTGAGTCAGGCATTACAAAGCTGGTGAAATTATCTACTGTACATTTTCCCAGATCTTAAGAGATCTGGGTTCCAGTTTCATTTGGCTATCAAGATCACCAAGTGACTTTAGGCCAGCCACTGACTCTTTGCCCGCCCTACCTCACAGGATTATTGTGAAGATAAAATAGAGAGGAGAAAAATTGTGTGATTTGCCTTCAGATTTTCATGAGAGGAACACAGGGGAGATGCTAAAAATCAGCAACAGATCGGAACACTTACATGAATTGATTGGGCCCAAAGCCCTTCTTGAAGAAAGTGGCCTTTGCCTGCCAGCAGAAGAACAATAGGAAGGATACAAAGGCAGCTGCCCTTGGTAGGCAGTTCCACAGCTGGGCAACGGCCAGCAAAAGGCCCATTCTTATGCTGCTGCCAAATATGAACCTGAGGGGGTCCTGGAAGCAGTGTTTTCCATGCATAACTTTTCCTTGCTTCTACCCCATCTCTCTCTCTCTCATTCTTTCCACACACACCCTGAAAGATCCATTAAGGAGAAAATGGGAGATAGCTACACAGTAGTTTTTAATTGGTGTTCCTAGGAGCCTCTGGCCTGGAAGCAACTGCCATTCACTTTTGGAACTGTTACAGATCTGGGGGAATGAATGAATATGGCATTACAAGAGCAGTCATGGTTGTTTAATTGAGACAAAGTCTTGGAAATGCCATTGGGTTATAAACATATATTTTCCTTTTCTTTCAATATGTTGGACCAACTGGTACAGCACCATGGCCATAATTAATGCCAAAATGGCTCCATTTGCAATCTTGAAAGATGCACCTATTTGAAATGAGAGAAGCCAGTAAACTCCATTCCAAAAAGAGAAAAGACCATAATCAAGAACGGAATTGAGTAATGAAACCTCTGCTTCAGAGATTCTACAGGAAGGATCAGGGGATGAAGGAATGGGCTGGAATGAAAAAGGAGGACCACTGTAGTTTCATGGTTAAAGGCATGGGACTGGGATTCAGGCAGTCTGGGATCTAGTCCTGGGCACAAGTCAATCACAGACTTTCAGCCCAACCTACCTCACAGGACTGTTGCTATGGGGATAAATTTGAGAGCAGGAGAAGCAAAATGATATAAGCGACTTTGAGTATGTTGTAAGGAAAAAAGGAGCATATAAATCAAATAAATAAATATTGGAAAAGGACTGAGAAGTAGGAATAAGAATTGGTTTCAAAGGATAAGGAATCGAGGATTAAATATATAAGTGACAAATAACTCTTCTCTCACTGCTCTTCAGTGTTTTGGCTTGGTTGAGGCAGAATTAGCAAGGAACAAAGAATAGCTTGAAGGATCATAAAAGACTTAACATCCCTCTCCCAGAGTATTACAATTGGAGAGCTATCCATGGCAAACTGATCAACAATACTAGAAAATGGTTCCCTCCCTCCCTTCCTTCCTGTGCAAACAGCATTTTTCTCTTGTCCTTCCCAGCAACAAATCATTCAGATTTGGATCTTATTGCTTCAGAGAAATCCTGCTCTTACATAATTTCTCCAAAGAAACTTGATTTGTCCTAGTGACCAGGAAAACCCAATACACATCCCTAATATATAATTATTATTCAATAACATTTGTGCTTGAATAGTATGATTCCCCCTTATCCATTTTGTGTGTGTTTTAACTCATATATACATAATAATTATAAAAGTACTTATGTGAAAATTTCTAAGCCTAAAGGGCTTCCTAAACGAGATCATATTAAAAAGCACACAATAAAAATCAATTAAAATACAATAAAACTGAGAGCAGAATGAGACACCAACATAACCATTGAGGGAAGATCTGTTTTTAACAGATTAAATCTAAAGGAAATAAAAAGGTCTCAACAGAACTCCTAACATGAAGGAGCCAACCGAACATCACTGAGAAGGGCATTCTGTGATCTTGGAACCACTTTGCACATGCCAAATTTCAGACTGCTATCCAAGGGGGTGTGACAATTTGGCCAAAGAAAAAGGCACGGACATTTCCTCATCTATGTGTTTTCTTCTTTCCGAGAGGAGAAGGATTTGGTCACTGCGGTTTCTGCCAATAAACCATATCATAGTTCTCAAGTCCTTACCGATCAGTCCTACTTTTCTTGTAGCATAAGAGCCATGCTCTTTGGATGCTTAAGAATCACCCCAAGTAACCCCAAGGTGCCCCATTCTCTCCCTTTTCCTTGTTGCACATGAAGATTCCCTTTCTGTGCTGCTCAAATATTTGAAGCAGCATCCAACAGCTCTGCTTGTCCAACTTGGGACATACCACTGCACAGCCACTTCTAAAATAACCCCAGAAACAAGCAGCAATTCTCATTTCCAGCTTGGATAAAATTATTTATTACTATTTATCAATTAAAAGCTTTTCTATCCCATCCTTCACCAGGGTCTCAGCATAATGGGGCACAGCATCATCAAATAAGAGCAAATAAAACCCATTTTAAAACATCAAATCTTAAAATATTGGGAAAATAACAAGAGGTTTGCCTGGCACTGAAATGAATAGTGTAGGCATCAGGCATACCTCTCTGGGGAGCTTGTTCCATAGCTGGGGTGCCACCACAGAGAAGGCCCTTTTCTGGGTAGCCACTCTTTTGATCTCCTTCAAAGAAGGCTCCCAAAGAAGAGCCTCCAACTCAGATCTTATGGGGCAGACAGGCATATATGGAAGGAGACACTCGAGGTCCTAGACCATTTAAGGCTTTATAAGTCACCAACAACACCTTAATTTGGGGCAGACTTCAGTCGAGCTCTGCAAGCCCCAGAAACAGGCATTTCTGCTAGTTTCAGGCAATTTTTAGAAGTGCCAAAGCACCAAGCGAATGGTGGCTTCTGCAGGACGCTGCGCCTGCGCTTACAGGTGCCTCTTATTATATTAGTGTAGTCATCAATGCAATGGATCAGAATTTAACAGTATGTATTGTCTGTCTATGCATTCAGAGTTTATTTTGCTCATGCACCCATAAAGTTATTTACTTTAGTTACCAATTGCATTGATTTCAGAGTGTCAGCTCTGAGTACCTCTAAGCCTTGGCTCAATTCAGTGGTACAGGAGGGATGCTGCACAAACAGAATTGTGCTTACACCTACTTCTAGACAGTCTCCTCATTCTGAGGGTATATAAAGAAGTCAAAAAGAAACATTTAGAAAATAAACTACTTTGATTTTGGAGGATAAAGCTATGAATAAACTAAAATGAAAATATAAACTAGCAGGGGTCTTGGCCCCTTTCTACATAAACATGGAATGATCAGGCATTACATTTACTTATTAAGATCCATAGAGAAAATTTACCCAGCTGTTATCTTTCCTCTGTTACATTATACATGTAACATAATTAACAGCACAATCCAGCATATTTCAATAGGGCCTATTTTTCTCCCAGGAATGAATAAAGGAATGATTGGAGGGCAAATGGAGTAGCTTTTTACAGTGAGAGCTAACAATAAGAGACACACAGGATTCTTATTATCTGCTATTAGTTTGGGCTTTCAGGTTGGAGGAAAAAAACACCTTTTCTTGGATCATTCATTGTACCATCTTAACGACTTCCATCTCAGAAATATGACAGCTAGAGACAAGGCAAAGAGGTGATTTAAAGAATCATTATACATTTTAGTTGCTTTAAGAAAGGTTGGTGGAACCTAACCTTTAAACAGGTTACTTAAAAACAATTACTTATCTCAGATGCAATGACAGATGTGGAGAAGACTGAGTAATTGCAGCTACACACACACACACACACACACACACTCTTAAACACATATGAATATTTGAGAAATATACAACCATGTTATCTGTGAAAATCAAACATGTACTTTGGTGTGTGATCAGAAGCAGCAACTTGGGGGAAAGTAACTTCCGACTCACAAGATAATAAGAGACGCAGAGTCTAAGTAAAAACCTGTGGAGGAACAGCACGCTACCCCTGCCCCTCCACAGCCATGTCCGTCTGGTGGTGGAAGGTGAATTTTTGGAAGCTGAAGGCCTGTCCCTCCTTCTGTGGAGGCTCTCTGTGTGATTTGTACCATGGTAATTCATGGTTTTGAATTACACGGAGCACCTCTGCAGATAGAGAGGCCTTCCTATTGAGAAAATTACCCTTCACATGCAGAAGGTGATGGAAATGGTGGTGAAGAGGGGAAAGGCTTTTGCAATCCACCTCCTCACGTGCTTACTCAGATTTTAATTACTGTAATAAGATTGAAAGGACCTGGAAGTCTAGTCTGGTGTGGTCCTTCACCTCATCCCCAAAACTGAAAGAAAGCGAGATAGATACATAGAGCAGAAAAATGAATTTGGCCAGCTGAACCTAAGATTGGAAGGCTGAGAAACCAAAACTGATAGATTCTTGCCTTACCATAATACAGGAATGTCTGAACAACATTTCATAAAGCATTATTAGGTTCTTATTTTTCATGTGCTTTTGCCCATAGAAAGGGGAGAAATATGTTTCCTATTACAGAGCTGGGGACTCATAGTCTTCTAGAAGTTGGCCTCCAATGCACATTACCTTCCACAAGCATAGTCAATGACTCACAATTATGAGAGTTTTAGTCCAACAACATCTGGAATCCTACAGGTTCGTCATCCCTGTGTTGCTGGATTTGTCTAAGCACAAGTAGGTGATCACAACCTCTGCACAAACAACTGCTACACACCATCTGTGTCACCTAGAGCTGAACAGGTTTGTTGATTTTTTTCCAGCTGCAGCAGAAGGTGGACTTTCCTCTGTCAGAACACATGAGGTCACAAGAGTGATGCAACTGAGTTATTCTGGGAGACAACTGTACGGGGAATTGTCACTTATTACAAAGTTAGTGCTGAATCCTTATAATAACCTGAGGCAATGAAAAAATTCCATTTGTGTGGTCAAGAGGCTGACAGGCATCTTTGAAACACATGCAGGCAGCAGTTCCATAGTGATTCTCCATCAACGTATTGCCTTATATTAAAATTTGCATCCTTAGAAAAGCTTACAGTAGGGTGGAGTCTCACTCGGGGGATGGCCTGTTTTCAACCAAGATGCACTTCCCTGAAGGAGCAGCTTCACAGCTTCAGTTTCAGCTTCTCTTGGATCCAGCCTCAGAAGCTCAAGTGACCAGAATGGGGCCTTCTGCCACCTACAGCTCTTTCATAAGAACCTAAGGAAAGCCCTGGTGGAACATACCAGGGTCCATTTCACCTAGCATTCTTTTCACACAGTGACCCAATAGTGGCCAAGTAGGAAATGAGTGTGATAGCACACTCTCTGTCTTGTTCCTCAAGCACAGGTGTAAATAGGTATACTGCCTCTGATACTGGAGAGTGCATAGACTCATCTGGCTTTTAGCAGCCACAAATGCATATATACTCTTACCTATATTATCTTCGCTCTGTTGAGCTTGCAGTCAGATGACAGCAATTTGTATGAAGGCTGTTTGGAAGCATTGGCTAGCCAAAACTGTTTGGCGCTGAATTCCACTGGAATACCGCAGCATGGGTAGTTCCCATAAAGCCAAAAAAAGCTACAGTGGACGAGGAATTCCACTGACATAAGTCACCTGCTTCCCCTGGATTTCTAGCCTGGTGACCTGATTGCAGAAAAAGTTACCTGAGTGGAACCACCTGGACTGTTCAGGGCTGTTCTGTGAGCACCAGGTATGAAAAGCATTTCAATTAACTTCAGTTCATTTTTTATCAGAATTTACCCTGCCTGCAACTTTAGGAACAAACAAAGACTCTAAGGCAATCTGCAGTCAAAGCCCATATATTTCCAGAAATGCATATTTAAAAAATATTCCTTAGACATACTGTTGAAAAATGAAAAGAAATACACATTACCAATAGAAGAAGGTGTGCATTTCAAAGATACACACAGTGTTGAATACATCTGGGAAAATATGTACAGATTTTTGTGTGGAAAGAAAAAAAGATTTAGAATCAATTTGGGATGACTTTCAAGAAGGAATTGGAGAACTTTGGTGAGCTTCAATTTTTTCTGATTCACACATCCCTAGCTGTTAATAAAATTTAATATTTTCTATGCAGCTCTTATTCTGCTTGTGCTGTATTGTATTTTGTGGCTTGGCACTTTATGATGTTGTAAACTGACCTGAAATCTAATAAGATGAAAGATGGTGTGCAAACATTTGAAATAAGTTAGGAGCATGATCACTCTGACCACTTGTGGACAAGCATCTGGATGGGCATGAGAAGAGACAGAGGTGTAGAATAGATTTGAGCATTACCTGCTATTTGTTAATGTTGATTCATAAGCTGACACCTTTATGTTGATCATATTATCTCAAACAGTTGTTTTGGTGATCTGGTACACAGTTTGTTCATGCAAGCCTAATGCAATCATACACCAGGGAAGGGTGAAAGTTTGATGAATGTTCTCAATTTGACACTGCAAATTCTGTTCTGTCACTCCCATACGAGGGAAAATTTCATCAGGTGTGAGTTGAGTCAGCAGGTAGGCAGGTTTTAAAATGGGCTATACTTTGCACCACTATTTTTTAAAAATCATATTTTTCATTTTTCTAAAACTGCAATGCATTTTTTCTTCAATGAAATCAATAAATAGTAAAATAAAAGCTAGTAAATTTGTGCAAAATGCTGGACCTAGCTCTGCAGTTTGTTCAGATAGCATATTGCATAAATTTGTGCAAATGTCAAAGTGGATGCCCACATCCAAACTGGGGACACTGAAAGAAAATTCAAGGTGGCCACATATATAGGGTACAGGCACATGTGCTGAGCAAACAGTGCTTCCCTATTTCTTATGTGAAATACTCCAGAAACAACAGTGATTTGAATCTAATGTTCTGGCCCTAATTTGTGCACAAATTGTGTTACAGATGCACAGCAATAATTTTGTGCAATTTTGCAGAATCTGAACCTCCCCTCCAACTCAGACTGCTTTTGGCCATTTGCCAGAGACGTTTCATAAATCTGTCAGGCTCAAATGGAGAGGGTTTTCTGGTGTCAGAGATCTTTACGCTATCCCTTTGTTTGGATGTCTTTGGCCAACCACTCAGCATCTTAACCAAGAAGAGATGAGCCATTTTTTAATAACTTTGTCCCCACCTAAGGCAGCTGGAGCAATCCTTTGCATAAGGTTTTCTACTCACCCTTCCAAGAGCCTGGCCTTTCTCTTCCACTCTCTGCAGCACGGTGGTGGTAACCGGTGGCAACACATTGGCACCAAGCCCGGAAGAACATGGCCCTGCTGCTTTCCTGAGTAAGGTGATAATCTGTGTGCATAACACTGTTCCCAGGCCCTTGATCAGCAGCACGGTTGCAGTGCCATTAGAGGAATCCTTAAAATAACAACACTGTGTGCCAATTAGCTCAGAGTGAGCAAATTATCAAATAAATACACAGTCCTCTTTTTCTATGAACAGATTGTAACTTCTGAAGGTGTTTCTTGTTCGATGCAAAGTAGTTCATTCACATAATTAAACGTACATTCACAAATTTGGTCTTATGAGCTTTTGTGTTAATATATAATACTCCCATAGGGTATGAGCTTGTACATGGAGGTCGAGGGCAGTTATCACTAGTTGACTAAAATAAGCCAGAAAACTGTAGACTGTCAACACTAAAAGTCAAACCCTGTTACAAGTCTAATGACTTTCTGTTCCCAATCCAAACACTCCTTGCTGCTTTTTTTTTACAAGTTATTTACTATGGCTCTGTGGCCCATATTGTTTCTTGGAAATCTCTGCATGCACCATAAATAAAGCAAAACACATACATGCGTTCAGATGGCTAAACTATGGCACCAATCCTAGAACATCTTAACCTGTGAAGAGGGCCTTGTTGTCCATGGTTTGAGTATTAGGCCAATGGAGAAGGAGAAGGAGGCAGGTTGACTCTCATGCCCTGTACATGCTGCTCCTCACAAGCACAAGCCATTTCCTTCCTGTTCTTCAGTCATACTAATGTTGGATTATCTTTGTGCCTTCCAGCTTTTAGATCTCAAAAGTCACCTACTGATATGCCTTTTCTCTGATAAGATGGTTCTCAACACAGGATGACTCTCTTACTCATAACTCAGAAAGTTTTGCTGCTCATGTTATTGTTGATTAACCTATTGATAATTGACCAGCAAACTCAATAATCAATAAAAGCCACCAAACATGGATTTTAAACTGAACTGATCCCAAGTCTCAGGTTCATTAGAGTATGCAGAGTTTCTAATCACCATGCCCTTAATGATGTTCTTACAGCTGTAGCAAGGGTGCAACGATACTTGCGTCAGAGTTGAGAAAGATTAGCTTCAATTAAAGCATGAAAATTGCACTCCAAACAAGTGCATGCATGTCATTTACAAAGCCTTGCAGAAATAACCACCCATTTTGACTTTTCCATGTTTTGTTGTATTACAACCTGGAATTGAAATGAATTTAATCAGCATTGTTATCATATGATATGTGTATCTTGTACATTTTCTAAAAATTGCTTTTTTAAAAAACTGACACAAAAGTGAAGCAAAGAAAGGAAATTGGTACATAAGCATTCACTGTCTTTGCTGTGACATGCAAGTTCTGGAGCAAACCAGAAGCCACTTACTGTAAGTAGTTGAATGGAGTCCACCAGTGTCCAATTCCCCTGCCACATGATATCAGATTAAATACACCCTTTTCTGACAGGCCCCAGAGCTTGTTGGAGAGCAACAAACAGCATCATGAAAACTAAGGAGTTTTCAAAACAGGTTTTGGGATAAAGTCACACAGTGGTTGATTGTCTTAGTCGGAGAAGCAACCAAGAGTCCAACGGTAATTCTGAAGGACTGAAGAAAGCTGAAATGGGAGAAAGTGTCAATGGAGTGATTGTCACTCCAAAAATCTAGGCTTTCTACAAGAGTGGCAAGAAAACAGCAGTTGCTGGAAGAAACCCATGGGAAAGTCCTGTGGAGGCTGCACGAAGGTTCTTTGATGTGATGGGACCAAAATGGAACTTTTGGCCTTGCTGCGCAGCAAGGGCATAACACGAACTCAATAGTACTTGTTGCCGTGAGAACATCATTCCCACACGGGAGCACAATTGTGGTGGCAGGATGTTGAGGATGCGCTTTTCTTTGGCAGGAACTGAGAAGCTTGTCAGAGCAGGACGGATGGTGCCAAGTCCTGGGCGACTCGAGGGCAAAACCTGTTTCATTCTTCAAGGAACCAGGGAATGGTTGGAGGTCCACCTTCCACCATGACAATGACCCTAAACATTCAGACAAAATAGTACTGCAATGGTTTAAAAACAACCCGACTGTCTTAGAATAGCCCAGTCAAAGCTCAGACTTCAGTGCAATTGAGAATCTGTGGCAAATTTGAAAATTGCTGCTCCCTGGCAGTCCCCATCCAAGCTAACAGTGCTGGACTAGTTTTGCCGGGAATAATGGGGAAAAGGCAGAATCCAGATAGGCAAAACTGATGGAGACTTGAGAAGATTTGCAGCTGCAATTGCTGCCAAAGATATTTCTACCCAGCCTTGAAATACTAATGCAACCAAAAAGTGCCTGTTTGTTTGGTTTACTTATCCTGTATACCACAATAAAACATTTTGCACCTTCACAGTGTTGAGTATCTTGTATACCTCAAGTGGTAGCAATTCAGTCCGTTACTTTCAGTTGTAACACAACAATATGTGGAAAAGTCAAGCAGGGTGTTAACAGCTCTTCAAGAACCTTAGAATCTTTCCCTGAATCTTTCTGTCCTACTATAGATTTAACAGACAGGAATGATCTATCCAATGTACAAGGGCTTCTTGCTTACATTTATGGAGGTGGCCCATGCTGATTAAAGGAAAATTCATACTAGTTTTGTTTAAATTTATGGCAGAGCTTGCCATGTGTTTTACAACAGATATCTGGCTTTACTGCAGTCCTCCAAGGGCCAAATCACAACCAGATTTAAGATCAACCCTGCAGTGACCAGTTCCTTTGGATGTTTTGCCAGGAGCATTTTTGGCCCTGTATATTACTAGCAACCCGCTACGCACATAACTCTCCATGCATGACACGCTTGATTAAGATCATGGATATTCTGTGGTAAGACCCCCTCTACTTTTTTTTAATAAGTTTTATTCTAAATGAGCCTAACACAAAAAAAAATCCCCCTAAAAACAACATCAATCATTGGAAACATCGGACCTACTGGGTCAGCCCTCCACATTTTTTCTTTTTATGTTAAATTATAAACATATTTAAATCTATGCAAAGCCCCGTTTCTCTAGCCAATAATAAAAAGAGTCCCAAGTTTGATAGAAGTCTGTATCTTCTTTCTCCTTCAATGACAAAGTCAGTCTGTCCATTTCTGCACAGTCCAAGATCTTTTTAGGATCAGTTCATCGGTAGGTGGCTCTTCACTCTTCCAGTGTTGGGCAGGTAAGACCTCCTCTACTATCTACAAAGCCAAGGCATAAGATCAGACCAGTTTCAAGACCTGCAAACAAGTAACCTCATGCTTTCTCTTGTGCTCTCAGGCTGCTTAATGCTGTCTAGTAAAAGCTGGGATATAAATATTTAAATCACAGAAAGCCATTGTTGCAAAGAGCTGTTGAACACCACCGAAGGGACCTGCCCTTCTACATAGCCTCACTCTGCCGGTATAGTGTTCAGTCTTCTCTTTTTATTAACAGTAATTGAGACTGTTGGTGCAGTGAGAGGTACCAAGAGAAAGGGGGAACAGTTAAACTGTGTAGTGACATCTCCAAGCTTTACACTGCAAACTGACCAAGCAGGTCCTTCCTGCCATATTAAAGACTAAACATATTATCATCATTCTCACAAGCCAGTTTTTGATGGCACGTTTATTTACTTATTTATTTTAAAAATGTTGTACACCATTCACTCAGCTGTGCTGGCTCTCTGAACAGTTTACACACAATAAACTGCAGACATAGTACAATGCATTAAAACAGATTAACAATCAGTACAACATTCCAATTAATAAGTAAAACTAAACTGAACAAATTACAACATAATTAAGCAAATTAATAAATACAAAATTCCAGATAAAGCAGATAAAAACAGGAACCAGAACAGAAAAATGAAATGAAATGAAGACCTGGCTGTAGATATTAATAAGATATTGCTTAACATTAAAATGCTGAATGAATAGAAAAGATTTTGCCAGGTGCAGGAACATATACAATGTAAGTGCCAGGCATACTTTTCTGGGGCTGGGGGCAAATTCTATAGACAAGGCCCCATTACCAAAAAGTCCCTTCCCTGAGTAGCTGCCCTCTTCACCCCCTTTAAGGGTGACTCCCAGGAAAGGACCCGCAAAGATGATCTTAAGGTATGGGTAGGTATATACAGTATGGGTGGAGATATTTCTTCAGATAATCAGGTTCTAAGCCATTTAGGGCTTTGTATGTTAATACGAACAGCTTGAAGTGGGCCCAGACTGCAATTGGTAACCAGTGAAAATTGTACAGGACTGGCAATAGATGATCTCACGTGGAAGTCCTTATCAGCAGGTGTGGTGCTCTATTTCGTACCAATCGATGTCAGTCTTGGATCCTTTTGTTGGCATAAAATAGTCCTATTTTAGGGAAAAATTAAGCATATCTGTGACATATTTGAGACTAGGCTAGGTTTTCATTTCTGACTCTTTGCTGTTATTGTTTTGAGGGTATATCACTCCTAGGTTTTTTAAGGTGTACTTTGCAAATATAATAATGGATATAATTATTGCATTACATTATATCCCATGTTTTTTCCTCTTACAGGATAAATCTGTCAGCTTTGGTTTCTCTCAACATCTCATTTTTCCAATCTTGGATTTGGGCAGTTAGAGAATTTAACCTGTCATAAACTGAGTATATCCCAAAAAGTTGCTATAAAATTACATGAAAATTCATAAATATTTTCGTACACATTTGTCCTGAAACATGCATGTGTTTGTAGATTTTGCAGGCAATGTTTCCACTATTATACATTTTTGATGTTATTTTCCTAAGATATGCCTTTTGACTGGGGAACTTGCAAAATTTGGATCAGTGCAAATTTCAAAGTCTGATTGAGTTTTGGCTTTCACGGTAGAAAATTTTCATTAAAAAGTGATCTCCTTATTCCAACTTTTCCTACATTGCTTTGTGTACAAAGGTGTTTCCAGATGTTTCCCCCCTTTCGGCAACTAACCAGATCCTGCCTTTTCTTCTGAACAGGATGGAACAGAAAGAAGGAGTAATCGGAGACATAAGAGGCCTACAAGTGGAAGAAAACGGTGCCTGGAGCCAGCCCCTGCTCGTGATGAAAAGGATCTCGGGGTGCTGGTCAACTGCAGACTAAACATGGGTCAGCAGTGTGACGTGGCAGTCAAGAAGGCCACTCCTATCAAGCTTGGGATTCTTTCTATAACTGGCTGGAGAAACGGGACTTGGCGTAAACTTAGAGATGTTTTCAAATTATTATAAACTGATTTGATTTTGACTATAGAATGTTAAAAAAATATGCAGTAGGGGATTGACCAGTAAATCCAATGTGTATGTCTGATTTTTTTTAGTATTAGTTAAAAAAATTTAATAAATTTTTTTTAAAAAGGTGAACATCACCCTTGGTTGCATAGCCAGAAGTGTGGCTTCTAGTTCGAGAGAGGTATTACTGCCACTCGGTACAACTCTGGTGCACCTGCAGCTGGAGTATTGTGTTCAATTCTGGGCCCCTCATTACAAGAGGAAGGTTAGCAAGGGTGGAATCAGTGCAGCAAAGGGCCGCTAGGATGGTGGGTGGCTTGCAGGGGAAGCAACATGAGGGAGCTGGGTCTCTTCAGCCGTGAGAGAAGGAGACTCAGAGGGGACCTGCTAGCAACATACAGGTATGTGAGGGGGTGCCATGCAGAGGTGGGTCATGACCTTTTTTCCCCTGCGTTGGAAGGCAGGATTTGTTCCAATGGAGCAAAGGTCAGGGAACCAAGATTTAGGGTGGATTCCAGGAAGTACTTCCTGATACTTAGGACCCTAGGGGTATTTAAGGATAGGCTGGACATGCACATGGTAGGCACGTCGTGAGTGGAGCTGGCTAGAGCTGGGGGTCAGACTAGGTGGCCTGAGAGACCCCTTCTGACTCACTCTGTTTCTGTGTTTATATGATCTGTGAAGGCTCAGGTCATTAATACTAAAGCCCTTGCCCAGTTATTCCCTAGTTTTACTGGAATTTCATTAGAAATGCAGTGGGTTCAACTGTGGCAAAGCTTTGCTTCTTGGCCTCACATTCACATTCTACCCAAATGAAAAGGGATCACGGCTTCACCTGTGGGCAGATGTAGGGAAATCCCCTTCCTCTAGGTGGCAGGTTGAGAATCCTGTCAGCTGCATGAATCGCAAATTCAGCTACACCAAGGAAAAGCTCCTTTGAATAAACAGTTCAGTGGCAGTGCCAGGAAAAGCTTAAAAGAGGCACTTAGATGTATCAAGAAAGGCTCTCACCATGCAGTCAGAAGTGTTTTAAATTGCTCATGATATACCAGCTAGTAAAACAGCAGCAGCAGCAGGATGAAAAGGCTTAATTGACTTCACAAACAGAGCCACAAGCAAATTAGCGCTGCCGAGAGGACAGGATGTAGCACTATCAGTGTCCTTCGCTGAAGCTTTGAAGGAAAACTGAATGGAAATGAAGCTCCTGAAGTAATTCTTAGCTTGGAATTTGGGACTTGCTGTTTGGGGCAAAATTACGGATACTTATAAAAAAATGATTATTAGGGAAGGGATAGATTCAGAATCTTGAATGGATTTGAGGGATCTATTCGTTCTTCAACTCCATTACTGAGTATGTCTTGAGCTCAAAAAAGGGCATGATAGATGGGAAAGACTGAGAGTTCCCCATGTATTCCTGAAGTTTTCCTCAGCTGTTGTGTCCTGATGCTCAGAAGATTTGCATGCACTGTGCATACATGGAAGAGTTTGGGGTCTTTCCTACAGCGGTCTTGTCTTTCAGCAAGTCATGGACTTGGGAGGAGCTTATCTAGCTGAACTAGCCTGCTGATACAATTGAGGTGGATATTCAATCCCTTTAGACTCAGTCATGCACCTGATGATATCACTTTTGATGCAATGAAGCCTCCTCGTGCTGACATCAGAGGGGTGTGGTATCCACTCCAAGTTTCAGTCTGAACTTTGGAAGAACCATCCATGGTGTGGAATCTATTCAGATGGTAGGGTTCAGTACCATCAGTAGTTCCTTAAAAGTTTAGGATAAAACCTGAAGTGGCTACAGCTGCCCAGTGATGTTGGAAGCACCACACTGCACCGGTTGAAGGACTTTATGAAACTCCTGGCTGATTTCTGTAAATCAGGAGAAGGCAGTATCTGGCACTTGGGATTCCAGTCCCCACCACATCCCAAATGGACCAAAGTGTTGCTGTGAATTTGATAAAAGAGGTTTAAAAAATCACCATTTTGCTACCGGATTGCAGCAGCAAACCAGGATGGGAAAGAAAGGGTTAAAAACATGCTTCTTTTTTTTCCTCCATAGCAGTTTGCCAGAAAATTCCTTGGTAAACCATTTTTTTCTGCCCACTGTGGCTTTTGGCAGTATAATTGCTGGGTGTTAACTTGCTCGCCCCTGACCTTAACACACTCTGATTTCAAATCTCTAATATTTATAAAAATCTAATGAATCACCTCCTCATTAATGTATTTGTAGCTGATCAAGTCTGAATCAAACTTCAGTAATAACCTTGTTGGCAAGGAAATTACAAGAAAGGACTAGTGCACAGCCATTTCCATGAAACATCGGAAAGCAACTCCTTCAGACTATTAATTATCACACCTGAAATATAAAACTGCATTTCTCTTAAGGAACTAACAGAACTACTGAGATGTTTATAGGAGAGTGTAAAGAGCAGTTACAGCATGATAAAAATGATGTAAGGTTACCAAACACTACTCCAAATTTGCTATTCCAGTGAGAAGTAATCAGGTTATTTTTTTATTAGTAGTAAAAAATATACAGCCCCGTTTCTCAAGAATTATGAAGAATTCATGCTGTTTCCACAGATACAAACAATACTAGACTTCTTGCCTTTAACTTCTGAGTGGAAGAAAAATCACTTTTAAAAGAAATCTGGTCACTGCCAGGAAATCTCAATTTAACCCTGTAAAAAAAGTTAAAAATGAGAAAGCCAGCGATTGTTGAGCTCACTTAAATTACTGAAACTACTTTGAAGCTTGTTTGGGGTTGGTTTCTTTCAACATGTTTTTATCCATTGAAGGATAAATGCAATTTGAAGGATAAGTGTACTCATTTGTGTACCTGTGTTTTCAAAAGTACATATTTTCTTCTATCGACCAAAATGTCAAAAGTGGCATTTTAATTAAAAAAACAATACTGCCCAAAATGCTGGAGACCCACTGCCAGTCAGGATAAACAGGGAGCCAGAAGAAGGTAGATCCAGATATTTCAGAAGTCCTTGCCCACATGGCCAATACTCAGGAAGTGAAGCCCAAAACGTCTGGTGGTCTATATTTTATTATTCCTGGAGGAGACATGAATAGTCTCAGTCATTTAGGCATTTTGCTATGTTCTTATGTTCACATTATATGCCAGGGCTGGGTAGATTTGGAGTTCCATAAGCACCCTTCCTAAAACACTTCTTGCAGGACTACTACACAGCTCCAGCCACTTTGGCGCTGCCATAGTCAGTGGTAGCAATAAATGAACAGATAAATTTGGTGGTTTAATCTACAAGATACATTGAAAGCACAACGCCCTAATTATAAGGAGGCATGCCTGAGGAATCCAGCTTTTGCAGCTTCTGATGTGAACTGACTTCATCTGCACCTCCAAATAATGTGCATTGTGTAGATCATAACAAAAGTATACATCAGACCTTGCACTTCGAATGTTTCAACACAATTCTTGACTGAAAATGAATGAAATCATGCATTAAATGTTTGTAAAAGAAAATACATTGAAATATAGGCGCAAATGCAGGTTTCCAAGTGGATTGTTCTTTAAAATAAATCTTAGATTCATCTCTAAGTGGGAGAGCATGGACTTATGGATAAAGAATGGCAAGGAGTAGCAACTGAATGATCCATCCATCCCCAGTTATAAGTCATTGAATTTTGACCCGATACCTTGATCGCCCTGTTCAAACATCGCAATCAAGCAATTTAAGCATGTCATTTAGTCAGGAAATGTTCAAGCCAATATGCATTGATCTACAAAGGCTTGTCATTCAGTTCATTTAATTTTGCTTTTCTTTTTGGACATTGCTGTTCAGCAAAACATTGTTCTCAGCATGTTTGGGTCCATAATAGAGCAACAGAGCTTATTACTTCCTGAGGATCTTGCTGGAATAGTCCACAGTGCAGGAATGGTGTCAAGGAGCTGTATACTGTAGCAGTGGAAAATCACTACTGATAGTTTAGTACTAATCCTGCATACTAACTCTGATGCCAGGAGAAACCAGTCAAACTGAAATATTCTGGAAGTCACTGAGGGTCTTCCATGCTGACCCTTTGTGTACTGAAGATGGTATTTCACAGAGTTGAAACACAGAAGCTTTCCAGAACAATAAGCACACAAGGTCCAAATAGCTAGTGAATTCATTTCTGTTGATGGGAGATGCTGAGAATTAGTATCAATTGGTTAGTATTTAACTGTGTTTTTCATAAACCGAACAGTATGCCCATGCTGGAGTTCTTGACAGAAAAGCTAGTAAACAGATATGAGCCATTCCCTGTTGACCATAGAAATTCATGGCTCAATCTCATGATGTTTTCCATTGCCTGCCACTTCTCCTCTGCCCAGCGGGGCAGGATGTGAATTTTTCCAACCATAATATTTGCCCTGAGAGGATGGAAGAAGAAGCAGACACCACTTGGTGAGTCCTCATCTTCTAGCTCCCAGTGGTGGTCTTTCCGTCCCTTTTCACCACCAGAAAGCATTTTCTGAAAAAATAAAATATTTCCCTGAAAAAGATGTGAGAAGGAATGGATTTGTCTTGTATTTGAAAAGGGAAATTGTGGAAAGGAAAGTGTGGGGAAAGAAGCAGACCAGCAAAGAAAAAGCCAGCCCAGAAGGTCAATAAACTCCATGCAAACCTACCTGGCCATTACACAATAGGAAGTAATGGTTCTACTTTTGGTCCTTCCATCAATGACTTGTTTTGATAGCAAATACATTTTTCCAAAGGTGTTGCCATCAGTCACATGCTAGACGTGGCGGCATAAATGCCACGGTGACTTTCTCATTGTGACTTTGTTTTCCACTCATGCATGGAAGGGCACCTGATTTTCACCAGTCACTCCAAGGGACTCCTCAACCCCATCTGACTTGTGAAATACTGTGAGACAAAATGGCTGATGGCGTGGAAAGGGATTGCAGGTAAGAGGAGCAGCAAACCCCAGGGGCTCTGACTTGCATGAGTGGAAGCACTTTCCACTGAAGCAAAGCCACCAAGCAATAAAGACCAGATCTTATCCCTTGGGAAGGCCTATATCAATTGTTTGCCCACTTAGCAAAAATTAGTAGGCAAAATCTACTTTTTGGGTTGCAGTAGGTTTTGGGTTGCAGTTTGGGCACTCAGTCTCTGAAAAGTTCACCATCACTGCGTTAGGGTTAGAAAAATGAGGTGTGCTGGCATGATTTTGATGGTTGGGATGTGTTTAGAATGGGCAGAAATGTTGAGTTGTGCAGAAAAGCTACTCAGGGAAGGCTTTTTCAAAATCACATTATTTTCAATGGAACTTTAGCCCTGTATTAAGGGTTAGGGGTGTGCACCAGGTTAGGGTTAGGGTTAGGAAAACGAGGTGTCCTGGCATGGACTTGATGGTTGGAATGTGTTTAGAAGGGGCAGAAATTTTGAGGTGTGCAGAAAAGCTACTCAGGGAAGCCTTTTTCAAAATCGCCCTTTTTTCAATGGAACTTTCCCCCTATATTAGGGTTAGGGTATGCTCCAGGGTAGGGGTAGGGTTAGAAAAACAAGGTGTCCTGGCATGATTTTGATGGTTGGAATGTGTTTAGAATGGGCATTTATTTATTTATTTATTTATTTAGAAAATTTCTATGCCGCCCCATTCACCGAAGCCTCGGGGTGGCTCACAACATAAATCAATTAAAATACTATAAATTAACAATATAAAATAAGTCGCCCTGGCCAAAGAATAAAATAAATAAATACTATTAACAGTTAAAATGACACTTGAATAAAAAGGTCTTCGCCTGGCACTGAAAAACAAATAATGACGGCACCAGGTGGACCTCTCTAGGGAGTGCATTCCATAGATTGGGCGCCACCACAGAGAAAGCCCTCCTCCAAGTACTCACCCTCCTAATATCCTTCACGGAGGGTTCCTGGAGAAGGGCCTCTCCCACTGATCTCAGGGGGTGGGCAGGCATATATGGACGTAAGCGCTCCTTCAGATAACCAGGACCCAAGCCGTTAAGGGCTTTATAGGTCATCACCAACACCTTGAATTGGGCCCGGACTTCAATGGGAAGCCAGTGAAGCTGATGGAGGACTGGAGTCATGTGAACATAACGCCCAGTCCCCGTCAGCAACCTGGCAGCTCTATTTTGAACCAACTGAAGTATCCGGACAGTCTTCAAGGGCAGCCCCACGTAAAGCGCGTTACAGAAGTCAAGGCAGGAAGTCACCAACGTGTGTGTCACTGTCGCCAGGCAGTCGTACTCCAGGTAGGGGCGCAGCTGATGGATCAGCCGAAGCTAAAAGAAAGCACTCCTCGCCACCGCTGTCACCTGAGCTTCCAGTGAAAGCTCTGGGTTGAGGAGCACTCCCAAGCTGTGGACCTTGTCCCTAAGAGGGAGTGCAACCCCATTAGGACTAGATTCAATTCACCCTCACCGAAGCTCGATCTGCCAACCAACAGGACCTCCTTCTTGTCTGGATTGAGCTTCTATTTATTGGCCCTCATCCAGCCCATTACCTTGGCCAGGCACCGGTTCAGCACAGCCACTGCCTCACCTGGATTGGTGGAAAATGAGAGGTAGAGCTGGGTATCATCAGCGTACTGATGATTCCGCAGCCCACACCTCCTGATGACCTCTGCCAGCGGTTTCATGTAGACGTTAAACAGCAAAGGGGACAAAATGGACCCCTGCAGTACTCCATGGCATAGCTGCCATGGTGCAGAGCCATAGTCCCCCAGCACCACCTTCTGGAAACGGTCATTGAGATAAGAGCGGAACCACTGCAGAGCAGTGTCTCCGACCCCCACTCCCACTAGCCTGTCCAGAAGGATACCATGGTTGATGGTATTGAAAGCAGCTGAGAGGTCCAGAAGAACCAATAGGGACGCACTCCCCCTGTCCTTCTCCCTGCACAGGTCATCGTACAGGGCGACCAAGGCAGATTCAGTACCGTACCCGGGTCTGAAGCCAGACTGAAATGGATCCAGATAATCAGTTTCATCCAAGAGTGCTTGGAGTTGTCCCACCACCACCCGCTCCAACACCTTGCCCAGAAATGAGATGTTGGCCACTGGTCTATAATTAGTGGCCATCTCTGGATCCAGTGATGCTTTCTTCAGGATCGGTCAGACTACCGCCTCCTTGAAAGGGGCAGGTACCCGACCCTCCCTCAGGTAAGCGTTAACCACTTCCAAGATCCAGGTCCCAATCCCGTGCTTGGCGTTATTTATTAACCAAGACGGGCAAGGGTCCAATAGGCAAGTAGTGGGATGTACTCGTCCAAGCACCTTGTCCACATCATCAGGCCGCAATAACTGAAATTCATCCATTAATTTTGGACCAGATGGAGGCATTGGTATCTCCCCAGAAACCTCTGAGTCACTAGTAGAGTCTAGCTCATGACGAATCTGAGCTATTTTCTCCCTGAAATGCTTGGCAAAGTCGTCACAGCGGGCCTTCAAGGGTGGAACCAGATCTTTCTTAGGGCCTGGGCAAACCAGGCCTTGCACCACTCGAAAAAGCTCCGCCAGACGGCATTTTGAGGATGCAATGGAAACGGAAAAGAATTGATTTTTCGCTGCCCTCACCGCCACAGCATAGGCCCGATAATGGGCTCTTAAGTGTGTTCGGTCAGATTCATCCAGTGATCTCCTCCACCTATGCTCTAGCCGTCTCCCAGTCTGCTTCATCGCCCGCAATTCAGGAGTATACCAAGGGGAAGGGTGGTCTCTGCCCGGCTGGAGAGGACGCTTAGGAGTGATCATGTCAACAGCCCTGGTCATCTCCCTGTTCCACAGTTCGACCAGAGCCTCGACAGGAGCACCAGTCTTGTCAGCCGGAAACTCCCCCAGGGCCTTCAGGAATCCATCTGGATCCATCCAGCTCCGGGGCAGACCAACACAATCGGGTCCGCACCCTTACAGAGTGAGAAGCCGCTCTCGAGCACAAGCCTCACCAGGAAGTGATCTGACCATGACAGGGGTGTCAGACATAAATTCCTCACCCTCAGACAACCCTCTTCCTGCCCCATCAAGAAAACCAGGTCCAGGGTGTGTCCACGTTCATGGGTCGGGCCGGTGACATGTTGAGACAGCCCCATGGCCATCATGGAGGCCATGAAGTCCTGAGCCGCCCCGGTCAGACTAGCCTCGGCATGGAGATTGAAGTCCCCCAGGACCAACATCCTGGGAGTCCTCAACACCAGGTCCGAGATGATCTCCGTCAGCTCAGGAAGGGGGACTGTTGGGCAGAAGGGTGCACGGTACACCAACAGAATCCCCAATCTGTCTCGGTCACCCAACACCAAGTAGAGGCACTCCAGCCCTGGCCTCGAAGGGACCGGAAGTCCTGTGAGGGAGATGGAGGCTCGGTAAACCAAAGTGGCTCCCCCTCCCCTCCCCACCCCTCCAGACATGATGAGCTGTGCAGAAAAAGCTACTCAATGAAGTCTTTTTCAAAATCGTCTTCTTTTCAATGGTATTTTATCCATATGTTAGGGTTAGTGGTGTGTACCAGGGTAGGGTTAGGGCAGTGGTGGTGAACCTATGGCATGCGTGCCGCAGTGGGCATGCAGAGCCCCCTCTGTCAGCACACGAGCCAAGTCACCCCAGCATCGCCCCAGTAGCCGAGCATCGGATAGCAGTGCACACAGGGGCCACACGCATGCTCAGAAAGGAGTAGTGGCGCCAGACGATGATGTCATGAGCTGCGACTCATTAGCCCTGACTCATCTGAGCTTTTGCATGCCAGTCAGTGTGCTGCCAAGGATATATATATATATATATATATATATATTCATTCTTGGACTGGCTGTGAGGTTTATGTTCTAAACTAAAACCTCAGTTTTCACGTTTATTGTAATGTTGGACTTTCCAATAAATAAGTGGGTTTTGGGTTGCAGTTTGGTCACTTGTTCTTTAAACGGTTCACCATCAGTGGTCTAGGGTATCTATCATAATCAGAACAACTTTTAGATCAACAAATTTTATCTTGTTGCAAAATCTCTCTCTCTCTCTCTCTCTCTCTCTCTCTCTCTCACACACACACACGCACGCACGCACGCACGCGCGCGCGCACACACACACACACACAGAGGAGGTTGGGTGGAAGAGAGAGAGAAAGAGGGAGAGCACCTAGTTATCTCAAGCACAACTGTAATCCCTCAGATTATATTTTATATTGTGCATCTCACATGTCCAAACCAAAATGATTTTTAACCTGAGTCTGTATATCTCTTTCACTGCCTTAATGTAAATCTGTTTTATTCAACATGCTATTACATAAAATAAAATAAAACACAAGACAATCTTGTCAGCAGTCATTTAAAGAAGTATTTTAACTCAGTAGATAAAATCAAGGGCTTAACTTTCTCTAAGTGTAACCCAAGAATTAATTGTGGGGTATTTTTGCTGCTCCTCAACAAGTCTGTCACTACAAAATACTTGGGAAAAGAGTTTTTTATTATTATTATTACAGGACTCATGACTTTGGGACTGCAAGGTGTGCCAAGAGATAAGGATTCCAAATTTAAAAAGAGCTTGATAAGACATTCTTACTTTCCAAAGCTACATGTTCCAGAAAGCTTGTCTTGGCAATTTCCTGGCTGTGCTTTTTTATTTATCTATGTATCTATCTATCTATCTATCTATCTATCTATCTATCTATCTACCTATCTAACAGTCTGCTGTGGTCAGTGAAACAGGAGAGTTGAGAAATGGCTACCAGGGTGGAACCAACCTCTGCGCTCGTCATAAACAGCCATCACAGAAAGTTTTGCTATGGCACCAAAGCTCATCATCACCACTGGTCCATAATGTGAATCTGGCCAATTGCTAACACTTAGCAGATGTCAAATACCGTTCCAGCCGGGGAATCTGCTTTGATTCAGCCCTGGTTGAAGCTTCCGTCACACAAGTTCATCTCGTGACCCTCTCGTTCAAAAGTTACATGACACAGGTCACCTCTCATTTGTCCCTCACTGGTTGATCCTATGGAAGGCAGAAGGAATGTTGTGCGTGGTCCAAGCTTAGGAGATAAGGACCCAACACGGAATAGAGCCTTTGCACGCAACCCACTGCAAATCAAGAGGGAAAGGGGTATTGGATTGCCTTATTTGTGTATCAATTTACTTGGGTACAAATGAAGTTTTACAAGTGGTGGCTGAATTGCAGCTCTGCTGAGGTGTAGATTGAAGAGAGATCTCTCTAAGTGTCTTTGCAGTGACCCCTGTAATTTCAAAGTGTCTGATTTCATTATTGCAAGTAAGGAAATTCAATTAGTTCATTAAACTCCACTCAGAGCTAACACCTTTCATTTAGGCTTAGTGGAACTGAAGAGAACCAGTGTAGGATCGTGTTGTTGAACACACCTTGCTTTTTTATCTTCTTGCTAATTGCATTTGCATATCAGTAAGGAATGCATGTGTGAAGAGTTCACACCTTTTTCCTTAGATCCAAGAAGAGATCCTGAAGGAATCTGAATGACCGTCTACATTTCCTACTGTTTAACATTCAGACAAAAAATAAAATAATTTGCTGAAAATTCTAATTGTCATTGTCATTATAAATGGTCAAAACAGCACGTCTATATGAATCAATAATTTAAAAAAGGTTTTCCAGTTTTTGAAGTGAAAATGACATTTATCTTGAATGAAAATTGGGGTTTACAGAGCTCTAATGTTTGAAAATGTCAAAATAGTTGTGATGTCTTTGAGTCAAAAATTAGGAATTGCAAAATGGCAGTGACATTTCACATCTTTCTCAATGACAGCCTCTTTCAAAACACCATTGGCATAGAAAACTAAAACCACAGTACCCTCTTTCTTCTTTTTGGCAGGACCAAAGTACATTTTCTGTTTGTCACATAGATAACTTTTTCTTGATTATAATTCCAGGATGGAAGGAGGACACCTCTCCCACTTTGTTTTCCCTCCCAGAAAATCCACTGAGGGATGGGGAGTTACAACAACGAAACATTTTTAAAGCCTCCATGAATTTCAATGGTCCCTCACTGTGTGTGTGTGTGTGTGTGTGTGTGTGTGTGTAGAGGGATTTCAGGAGAAATGTATGGGAAGATTTAATTCTTCCATTCAAGATCCTGTGTATCCTGATCCAAATTGGGTCCAGGCAGAGTTATACAGGAAAATGAACAGGGGAAAGGAAAAAAACCAGGCTGAGCTACACCTACACAATTGGTGGAACATGCTGGTCACACATCCTTTTTCTTTTGCCTAATAATGCCTTGCCTGAAACCCCACAGAGCCTTGCAAAGCCTGGAAGCTGGAATGAAGCCGGAATTCCTTGTTCCCTCTGCCAGAGTTCAGGATTGTATGCAGAAGTCTTTTTTTTCCTGGCTGGTATCTGCTCAAGGGAAGCCTGCTGCAGAGAAATAGATGCAGGGACAGAGAGAGGAAAGGAGGATTCAGCCCAAAGGGGCCCCTGAGGACCGAGAAGGGGGAGCATGTGGATGTATGCAATGCCTGCTTGCTAGCCAATGGGACTGGAGCATCACAGCCTGTCTGTGCCACACTCATTGTGGCCTGTTTTTCATTCCTCATGGAGTTATTCATCCTCTTGCCCAATAGAGGGCAGTAGAGTAAGACAGCTTGCTCCAGAGCTG
Organism: Varanus komodoensis; assembly: GCF_004798865.1. Lineage (NCBI taxonomy): Eukaryota > Metazoa > Chordata > Lepidosauria > Squamata > Varanidae > Varanus > Varanus komodoensis. Next base: position 15,863,865 of record NW_025335440.1, on the reverse strand, counting down.
AATTTCTTTTTTGCTGATGGACCTGATTGGCCATGCGATTGAGAACTTTCTCCTAGTTCCTATGGGAGGTCATGGGATATTGCTATGGCTGGTGCTTTAAATAATTGGCCACACTTGGCAGTGAGTGCTGGAATAGAAGAGGGGCCAGAAGGGAGCAGTGATGTTCTAGACCAACCACTGTGGGCCATGGGATTGGGAAATCCTCCCAGCTTGTCCCTCTGGTGGTTTCTGCATTGAACTGATAAAGCTGCAGTGCTCAGGGGAACTGTGTCTCCTTCAACTCCTGGAGATGTGGGCAGCTGGACTGAAAGTAAATAATGATTTATTTAGGGAAGGAGTACTTTCTCCTGGCCAAACAGGAACATGGAGGAATGTCGTGTGCTTCCTCTCTCTGTAGCAACTTCCCAAACTCCCATGTTGCTAGAGCAGAGGTCCTACTGATATTCAACAACGCACGATTCTACTGAATGGAGATCATGCCTTTCCACTTTCAAGATGTGCCACAACAGCGATGCTCAGAAAACTGAACACCATCCCGTCTCAAAGGTTGCTGATTTCTCCTGTTTATGTTTACATTTCTATGCTATCCCCCCCACCCCCACCCCAAAACCCTTTTGCAACTCTGTGAACCGGGCTAACATTGAGAGTTCCCCCAGAATCACCCAAGAAGCTTCACAGTTAATGAAACCCCATGAGCTGCTCTGTAGCTCAGTTGATCCCAAAGACTGCAACACCCCACTAAAGCGATAGCAAAGGAATGTCTCAGATCCGATTACCTGACAATCTGTCTTCAGTGCTATCATGTGCTAAGCAAAGTGCTTCAATTAATTTTCTCACTGCCTGCTTCCATGAAAGCAGGCCAGGAAGGCAAGAAGTGCCATGGTGTAGTGCAGTGAGTTTGTTTTACTTAAACATTTCTGTTAATGCACCTTGCCAAAGACTTCCCCACCCCAACACAGGGCATGAAATCTCACTGAAACCCTTTTGCAAGCAATATTTAAAATATCCAGAATGAGACTTAATAACATGTAGTACAATGAAACTCGGGGGGACATTTCAAAACCCGCTGAGAAAACGTACCTAGGTAGAAATTTAAATGCAGGTATAATTATGGTGCAAAGCAATAAAGAATGGTTGCAAGTAGGATAACTGATCGGAGGCTCAGGAGAGTTCCCCATGCTTCACGCAGGTTGCATACGGGGAGGAAAATCTAGCTTTTTTATAAAGTTCCATGGTTTCTCACCAAACTGGAGAGAAATGCAGTTCTTAATCCTGGAGGCCATAAAGGAGAGAATCATCTGGCTCACTACAGACTCTACAGGAAGAAAGGTATGGAAATCTATCAGCATTTGAGGAGGAGAGATGGATGCAATGCAGGTGTGGAGCTCACACATCTATTCTCTAGAAGAAGGAAGCAGAGAGAGGAACAGCTGAACTTTCACGGACTGGTTGCCTGGGGAGTCAGATGCCTGGAGCCAAAGTTTCTGCTGTCTGTTCAGACACATGGGTTTTTCCATTGTTCAGTCCTCGCAAGTCCATGGTAATGGCCTTAGCCTAGGCTAGTACTGCTCAACAATCAGAACTTCTAACAGATCATTGCTGCAGAGAGTATTCATGTTTGGTGTCCCACTGAAGCAGCCATATCTTCTTCCAGACTACTCCATTCTTTTCTGCATCCTCACCAGTTTTCTGCCCCTACATTAGACACTCAGAATGGCATTGCCACTAATTACACTTGGTCCTCATGGACTGTTTTGCAGTGTGGGAAGGAAAGGAAATTTTCCCAAGTAGGCTGATACCTCTCTTGATTTTCTCATTGACCCATTTAGTCTAAATTCTAACTGATACTTAGCAGCTGAGGTTGGCATGTGGTGTTAAGCACTTACCTTAAGCATTTCTATCCCACCCTTTTGAAAAAGTTCCAAAGATGGACCACAGAATAAATGGAAGAATTAAAAAGTACTAAACTACTAAGTACTAAAAAGAAGAGTTGAGACCTCCAGGAGAGGTACTGCCACTGAAAAGGCACTGACCCCAGTGACTGCATGATTTTCTACATAAGGATGTCGATTGGTTGTATTTACTTTCAGTTTCACTGCAGAATTAGGATTGAACTCTACACAAACAGCTTTTTCTTTTCTGCTTTTTGTTAAACAACCTCTAGGTGAAATTAAGTAACTTAAATTAAATTACTTCTAGGTAACCTCTAACATTGTGCTAAAGCAGAACAATGCAATGACAAAAGCAGAAAAATACATTTTCTTTCACTTTCACAAGTAATGCCATGTATTCCCCAGTCTTAAAAAACTCAAAAAATTGCTCCTAAGAATAGAACTGAAGGCCATAGTGCTATCAAAACAACCTGTAAACAACCATGAGAAAGGAAATAGCAGTGCCCAATAAATGCCTCATGTAGAAAAGTTCTTCATACTACAAGATACAAGCGCAATGCATCTTCCCCACTCCCCTTCCTAGTCCTGGGGGTGGGGGGACACCCCTACAGTTTGCAATGTCTCCAAATTACTCCTTTATTCTCTTGCCTTGCAAAGAGGCGAGTGGAAAGGATGCTGATTCAACTGAGATCAAGTCCTTGTTCACACAATGCAGAGTTCACTTACAGAATTGGCGATGATGCAGATGGCTTTCAAACGGGTTAGACAAGTTCGTGGAGAAGAATGCTATCTGTGGCTATGAGTCACGATGATTATACAGTAAGGATGACAGTCTGACTCTGCATACGAGCCGCTGGGAATTCTGACAAGGCGAATGCTGGTTGCATTCAAATCCTCTTTCACACGGGTGTCTGGCTGGCCGTGAGCAAACCGAATGCTGGCCTCGAGAGGGAGAGCATGATCAAACTTGGCTCTCCTTATGTCCTCAAGCTTGAAATCACCTGTCCTGTCTACCAGATAGATTTGCGTTTAACACTATCACGACGGATCTAAATTTCAGGACGGAACAATGGCCTCAGAGACAATGCCCCTGTGGTCAGCGGTTCAGTTTTTATGCACAATTAAGCCCTTTTCTTCCCTCTGCTAGAGGAAAATGCAGAAAGGGACAACAGCCATGTGTGGGGAATGGCAGGGAAAAGGATGCATTTGTTTTTCCCAACAAAGTACCTTTTAGAACCTATGAGATTTTAGTGGCACTTGCGAGGCGTATCGGCTCCCTCAATTCATTTTGAAAATGCATGCCACACTCACAAGCTTAGAGGGAGCTTAATTACAATCAATGGAATAATTAAAAAGAGGGGAATGAGCAATAGAGAACAGAAATGAATAGGAAGCATATGCGTAAGTGCACCTTTGGGCGAATGCATTAGAGGCGCAAGACTGTCATTACCCCTCTCAAATCACATCTTTATTTGCTTACGTGTCTGGGAAAGAGACAGGCACACATGCACAGCCTATGAATGCAGATCCTGAATTATGTCAAAGGGTTTTTTTAACCCCTCCAGTGGTTCATTTTACTGCCCAGAGTATCTGGAACTCCAGCAATGAAGGATTGTTTTCAGTATGAAGCAAAGCCAGGAATTAGTGGGGTCATCTCGAAATATAAGCACATTTTTCTCTCCACCTCTTCCACATCTCCGGACGGAACTGTGTGGCCACAGGGGGACATGAAGCCGTCCACTCCATTCTGCAATCCATACATTGATCCAAAGCCCAGAATGTTTTAATCTGCAAATTAAATGATTTTTGTTATGTACTGCATTTCTGCAAAGTGTCAGCTAACAGTTCAATGCAACATTATTTTATCATGGGTTTTCCACCCTCTTCTTAGATATAAGCACAAAGGATTGGGCTTATGAGCCCACAGATGATATATATAGAGAGAGGGAGACAGGGAGGGGAGAGAGAGGGGAGGGATTGTATGCCTATACTGTCTTTCTGAAGTCACACAAGGCAATTTACAATGTTTTCAGTAAATCCAAACCATAATCAAAAATATATTTTGATTAAACATGCCTTGATTATTTGTTTTCCAAATAAAATATTTGTTTTCCAAAAAACTTGAAAAGCCACAACTATCATAAGTACACTTTAAATAGTCAAATGAAATGATGCACTTGAACTTTTCCTTGAATCCAGAGCAAGGGGACCCTTCTAGAACCCAGAAGGGAGTTTGTGAGCAGCACAGAAGAAACCCCTTTCCATGTGCCTGACCAGGGAGCATCTCTAGGAGAAGATGCCTTTTAAAAGGCCTTCAGAATTGCACCTTGCCAGGACTTTTCCTACCAGTTCCTTGTCCCAGCCTTCTCATGGTCTAGGAATCATAACTGGCAACAGTTGACTATAAACCAATATTTCAAATTAATTTGCAGTGCTTGTGAGCCTCTCTTGTCCATAAACAAATAAAAATCATGAGTTTATGATAGTTACGGTTGTGGGGACAAACTCATTTCGTAATTTTCACATCAGACCTCATTTCCAAATTATTGTGCCTTGTATTGGCTTGGACTGAAAGGGGACTCAGGTTGATATAGGAAAGGTACCACTTGGCTCTAGAAAAGGATTTTGTATGGTTGAGGCTGAAGATAGACAATTGGGGCTTTCTTCTCCAGGAGCTGAGATTGCATAATGGGGAGAAAACTGCATCATCTTGTTTCCACTAAACAGACTTTACAGAGTTTTGTAGTACTTTGAAAGACTGCAGTATTCTCCTCTCCTCTCCTCTCCTCTCCTCTCCTCTCCTCTCCTCTCTGTGCAAATGTTTCAAAGGGCAGCCCCATGTAGAGCACATTACAGTAGACCAATCAGGAAGTTACCAGCACATGGGTCACCATTGCCAGGCACTGCCCATCCAGATAGGGGCACAGTGGATAAATCAGCCGAAGCTGAAGGAAAGCACTCCTCGCCCCAGCCGCCACCTGGGATTCCAGGGACAGCTCTGGATCGAGGCCCACTCCCAAACTGCACACCCTGTCCTTTAGGGGGAGTGCAACCCCATCCAGACATGGCACCAGCTGCACACAGCAATCATCATTTGGGCTTGCAATTTTAAGAACTCACAAAAACAAGGTTTTATTTCCTCATAGTGAGATGCCTTCTATAGAGTATCGTGTGTTTTCATGCTTGCAGCATTTCTCATCTTGTGCTTCTTTCTTGCAGCATTCCATCCCCTGGTAACAAATACCTAGCAGGGAAATAAAATAGAGATAATTTCAACCCTGGTCCAACTTTGGCCACTGCAGACTGCGTGAAAAGTGCATTTCTCAACATTTCCCTGGAATAACCTGGGAAATTGTTTAGCTGGTAAATTTAAGTAGGAAAATAACACTGGGATGTATTTTAATTCATCTTTGTTAATATTGACAACCATGCAGGTTCCTTGAGGGAACATCCAGCTATGCTATCCATTTCACACTGGTTAGCATAAGCCTTAAGGGCCTGCTGGTTGAATTGGATTGATGAGCTTTGCTATGGTTATATAAGAGCCCAATAAATTAAGAGCTTCTTTCTCTCTCTTTTTAAAAAGATCATCTGCAAGGAAGAAAAAGCCTGCTCATTCATGAGAGCTACTCAGTCTTGTTTAGATGCCCAATGCCACATCTGCCACTTAATTTTGTGGAATAACACCCCATCCCGGCTGTGTTGCACCACAAAGGGCCTTGAAAATCCCCTGTATTTCAGTTCAGTGTGTTGTCTCAAGCCTGGGATAGGCACAGAAATTCAGGATACACACAACCACATCTGAATGGGGAACACTGAGCAGCATCCAGCTGTGTGAATGAGTCAGTGGAAACCATGTTGGATGGGCAGAAATGAGGTTCTCAACTAAAGCTAGGTTTACACACGCGTGGACACACAACTTGCTGTGCAAGTGTAACCTGCATACACTTACACAATGGAAAAAATGTAGAAACTCTATTCATACTATAGAATGGCACTGCTGGATATTTCCCTTTGCATTCAGATGTATTCAGAAAAATGCAACACATTTTCCTCATTCTCTTCCACTACCCCATTTACCGGGGAGAGTCAATATTCACCGATGCCAGCTCTTGATATACTATTCCTCCTTTATTGTTCTCCAGAGAAAGTTACGTTTTTATAAATTTTAAGTATGACTTGCTAGAATTTCAGTCTGTCAGATTACAGCTCACTTTGCCATCTGATAAATCCTTAAATGTTTTTGATTGCTGGGCATATCTGGAAGTTCGAGAGAGTCAAAACTAAGGAGGGTGGTCACAAAATGGGTACCACAGGAATGGCTTTCCCACTCATAAAACATCTGCCATGACCTGTTACAGAACACGCATTTTGGAAGGAAACTGGTAAGACCCAACAAACAAATGGACATGACCAGGACCCTAAGTACAAGGCATCAGTGGGAGGTTAATTCCAAAATACAGGTGCGCCTAAATTCCAAAACACGGCGCCACTCTGGGGAACCCATGTAGGGAGCAGGGAGGGAGGAGATCTTGGTTTTGTAGCATGTTATCCTCTCAGTTCAAAATACTAAGTAAAACCTTAAGAAATAAAATAAAATTTAGGGGATGCACGAAGCCTTCTGGATAGATCAGGATGAAAGAAAATCAAAGTAAACAGATATGTTTTCAATCAGTACCAAAAACCTGCCTCAGGAACTACAGAATTCCATGGACCAGGTAAAAAAAGCTGCCCAGAGAGCACACTGCTCCCAAAACTGCTGGGCATCTTACTTTTCCACCACACACGCCTCACCAAAGACTTTCCTCAATGTTCCCACCACCAGTATAAGAAGTTAAGCAGATTGTGAGCTGAATTCACACCTTGTAAGTCATGGTGTCCAACACAGGAAGCATTCCCACTACCAATTGTGATGTCATTTCACTCTTAAGCCAACATTTTTTTTCCTTTGGGTTTTCCGGGGCACTGCAGCATCTTACGTATGCTTGTCCAGAAGATGTTTTAAAACTGTTCTGTTAATTATTAAAGTTTTCTATAATCTGTTTGCTCTGCCTTCATAGAGAAGGAAGTTAAGGTGGACTTATGCCAAAAAGTTGGATACGCCCACCAATGGATGTGATTCAGCTGTGAGTTTGAATCGACAGCCCAGCTGAGCATCTTTGGAGCAGCAAATGGCCACCCATTTTGGATGCAGCACAGAAGAACCAAACAATGGCCATTGGAGGGCTCATTTTGTGCCGTCTCTTTTGGGAGGAAGAAGTGACAAGACTATATGACCAACTGGTTCACCTGCTCTTGGCACAACCACAAATACGGTTCAGACTGGAATGGACGTCAAGGTGGGCCTGTTCGGTGAGCTCCTCAAAGCACCTACATGGTAAGGAGGTATTTGTTTGTCTGGTCCTTCGTATCTGACCAGCAGTAAGGGTGTTCAGAATGAGTTAAATTGTGTCCTGACTTAACCCCACTTCTCGCCTTTTTTCTTCATTCAAGGTAGAGATGCAATCTCCAGTTTTATCTTGACCTTTTGCAGTTTTTATATATTTAGTGGTTTCTGTCACCTTTTATTTTACTGTATGTTGTCTCCTGAATTTTTACTGAAGCTTAGCACAGAAAGGAAAAGTCAAAAGAAAAGAAATGAACGGTGGGTTGAGAACAGCTTTTGACAGTGTTCTTAGAATGTTATTGCATAGCTCAGAGGTGAGGTTAGGAATCAGAATGGACTTGTGCCCTACTCTAGAGAAGACAGTTTCTCCTTTCATGGTGCTGTCAGAGGACAGTTCCTTATGCAATGTGTCTTCTCACTGAAGGGTTTAAGAAAACAAACCATAAGAGGGGAGAGCAGTGAAAACCTTAAAGTGGGCCATCAGCAAACACTGCCTGGATAGGTACGTCTGGATCACCTGGCCACAGTCTTCCCCAGATATATAGCATTTCTGTTTAAATGACAGTAATTATAACTTTTCCTCTATACATTTAAATTACTAGATGCAAACTGATGTCCTTTTGGTCACTTTTTTGTGACAAATATGCTCTTTATTGCAGATTCATAAATGGCTGCCCTAATAAGACTCCTACAACTACCTGAGAAAGTGTCCCTGGGTTTTTTATTGATGATGTTTTGTAGAAGCTCTTTGACTTCCTCTCCCCAAACTTTTGGTGGCGATCTGAACATCAGCAAAGCTTTGAAAAGAAAAGTCTTAAAACAGAAGGTTTTAGGAAGGGGGCATCTAATCTCACTGGTTATTTTTGACACAGAAAAGTTCTCCTTTGATTTCCTAGACTAGCTAGTAAAAGACAAGAAGACGTTAGAAGCTCTCAGGAAGAAAATGTTGCTGCCACTTTTTCAGTGCTGGGCATTGTTGTTGTTTTCTGGCTCTAGTCTCAGAAGAAGGCTCTAGGAGAGGGGCTCACCATTTTAGTTTCCTGTCAGAGGTGGTTAAGGAACAAATATTTTCTATGAGTTTTATTGATATTGTTCAGTCAAAACCCATTGTAGGCCTGCTGCCATAGGCGTGTAATAGCACAAGGTGGTGATTTATTTTCTCATTGCCTAAGGAAAACAGGCTATCTGGAAGCATATGCAGCTGCTAATATTTCACTGAGTGATAATAATGAATCACTGCAAGGATTTTAAGAAAAATCATACATGGTGCTCGCTTTGTGTGTATTCTTTAATGTATTTCCCTGCTTGCTTCATTCCTTCTTCCTCTCCATCCTTCTTTCTTTCCTTCCCCTTTTCAGAAGAGTAGCAGTTGTCATCCAAAGAGCTGTGAACGTCACCACCTTCTCAGTTTATCACCCAGGTCGGATGAAGTGGACTTCCTCTGTGACAGCTTGTGCCACAGGAAAACCTGTGTCTTGAGAATGGCACTACGCTGTTTTTAAGAAAATGGCAATGTTGTGTTGGATCAGGCCTAAGGTCCATCTATGCCAGCTGTCTGTCTCCAAGAGTGCTACAGATGCTTCCCTTGTGAAATGGGTATTTATTTCGATTTTGAACATACTTTCTTCAAGTCAACACCCTACACAACCCCAAGGGGGCATGGAGTTGGCCACTCCTGGAGCGCTTTTGAGGCAAGTTAGAATAACTTCAGTAAGATCAGTTTGTTTGTTTTGAGGAGATTCTAAACTGCATGACTGGATGGGTAAATCTGCCTCTTTATGACCACTTCTCTGTGCTTTTACCCATAATTGCATTCCATTCCTACATTGCTCTGTGAAAGTCCCCCCCCCCCAAAAAAATCCTCTCAAAATCCAAATTGCGCATGTTTTCTCAACTCTACTGCTTCCAACTCTACTACTCTATGATCGTATGATTCCATTTTGAGGGAAAAGGCACATTTAAATATACATTTATATACATTTAAATGTGCCTTTTCTCTCAAAATTTGCAATGGCTATGCTGTGGTACATGGAAGACAAAAGCTGTTGAATAGCCAGCATGACAGAGGGACTAGAGTGTTGCACCGGCATCCAGAAGATCCTGGTTCTAGTCCTCATTGAGCCTCAAAGCTCAGTGAATGACATTCAGCCTGTCACATCCTTTGAGTCTACACTACATGGGAGTGTTGTAAGGATAAAAATGGAGAGAAGGAAGAAGATTATGTAACCACAAGAAGTGATAGTTTCCCTATACTGTTCACTAGTCAGACCTCATCTAGAATAATGCTTCCAGTTCTGAGCACCAACATTTAAGAAAGATGAAAGAAAATTTGAACCGTTCCAGAGGAGGATAACAAAAATGGTCCAGGGTTTGGAAGATTGCCCTATGAAGAGAGACTGAAAGAAATAGGTATGTTTATCCCTGAGAAGAGAAGACTGAGGGGAGACATGATATCACTCTATAAGTAGCTCAAAGGCTGTCAAAAAGAGGAAGGTCAAGATCTCTTTTCACTGACCAGCATGTAGGATATGGAATAATCAGTGCTAGTTGTGACAACCCAGATTCAGACTAGACATCAGGAAAGGTTTTCTCACTGTCAAACCAATACAACAGTGGGACCAGTTGCGTAGAGAGGCTGTGGTTTCTTCCATACTAGAGACATTCAAAAAGAAATTGGACAGCCACCTGAGTGAGATTCTGTAAACTGGTGTCCTGCAACAGCAGGGGTTGGCCTCAATGGCCTTCATGGCCTCTTCCAACTCTGCTACTCAATGATTGTATGATTCCAGGAACCTGCCTTGGGTTCCTTGCAGGAAAATGGTGGTATATAAATAGATTAAACAGAGAGACAAGTTCTGGTGCACACAGTAGTCTGACAGATGCAGAGCGGTTCACTTCAAAAGGCTTCAGGAAGAGTGCATTCCCAAGTATCCTTAAACCTGTGCATCGTTAAATCACCATGGAATCACTTCTAAAGTATCATTTAAAGTGGACATGAAGAATCCAGTGGGAATTATTCCTGAAGCAAAACATTTGTAGATGTTTGAGGGAAATTAGAGCATCCAGTAATGTGAACATGAGTAGATGGATAGCCATCATTGGACAGAGCTGTTCTACCTCTTGGTCAACCCCACTTCAGGAAAGTCTATCAGTCACGTGCCATCATCAAGCTGCGACATTTTCCATCCTGGCAAGGAACGGACAGTGAAGTTGAGTGAGCAGGGCCAGGAAGCCTAGAAGAAAACCAAGAAGTTTGTATTACTAGATGTTACAGGAAGAGGCAGAAATAGAGTTTCAGGCTGCCAATTAGGGGGAGAAACACTTCTCCCATAACATCGAGCCCCAGCTTAAGTTGTTATAATCTCTCAGGAAAGGGGACATCTCTAGAAGCAGGTATATTTTAAAGTGGGGGCAGCAAGTCCTTTCAACACAAGGACCATATTCAATTTCAGAGGAACTCTTGAGAGACAGATTCCAGTTGTGATTTAAAGAGCAACGGGCACAGAGGATAGGGATAGTGGCAGAATGAGCAGTAGGGGGTAGGTATAGGATCCCTGGAGGCTGGTGGCTCCAGCCTCAGTGTGATGGCTTCTCCACCCTGGGTTTTAGTCTTAAACTTTCAAAGCGATCTCCACAATACCACAAAATAGGGTCAGCGCCATGGAGAACACATTAAATGTTCACACCATGGGTCCTTAAAACTGCAGCTCGCAGGCCAGATCTGGCCTGCCATGCTCATAGATTTGGCCCACCTTTTAATTATGCACACCTGGGGACAGCCAGGCTGGGGGCAGCCAGTCCCATGCCCACCGCCGCCACCGCTGGCTTGTCGCGCACGCAGCCACCACCACCACCTCACCAGCGTGAGTGGTGTAGGGATGGAGAGAAAGTGAATTTTAGGATGAACGTAACATTTGGTATTTACTGCGTACTGCCATGTTTTAAAGGGACACTGCCATTTAAGGAGGGGAAAGGAAATGGAAAGGAACATGTGCAAAAGCATCTACCTGCAGTCCATTTGGAGGCGAGCAAGAACTACACTCCAGCCCTACACTCAAATTGGTACTACATTTTAGAAGATTATTTGTATTTTCAAAGCGGTGAGGGAGTGCAGTGGGCCTCAGGCAATGGGATGGCTGGAGCCAGCCCAGGAGAAGAGTCATGCCAGTAGGCATGGGTCTTAGAGAAATCTGCCATGCATTCAAAGGAGTTCAGGTTTCTGACGGATTCTAAAAGCATCTTTTTCTGAGCCAGGTGGATTCCACAGATTTGTAGACCTGTCTTCACTGGAGATTTACATGAATTTCCATGAGGGCCAGTGCTAATATGCAGTGGCAGTAATGTGAAATTGTGCTAAAGTGGAATAGTGCAGAGGGAACACAATTCTGGGGAAAAAACCACAACTATATCAATGATGGAACAAAAGAGAACATGAAGCTCAGAAATGAATGGGGTTAAGAAAATCTGTGCACCCCCTACCAGTAGGGAAAAATACCTGTTTGTGGGAATGCAGTTAATCTACAGCTTGAAATGATACATAGGCATAGACACAGACATGTGCACCATCCCTTAGGAGCAGCTACTCAATATTATTAATGAATCTTTTCCTCTTGGGAGGATATATTCAAGGAGCTGGCTTGGCTGAATTCCATATCATGTCCCATACAGGCTGCATGTTATATTCTTGCTGCCTTCCAAATAGGAACAGGATTCCTTGCTCTTGCTCTCATCTGTTCTGTGCTTCTGCCATGCTTCACTATGGCCAATGGCAACTTCCAATTTTGAAATCAATTTGTAAAGACCCTTGGGACGGACGGTGCTACACAAATGTGTGTTCAGTTGGCATTCACTCTTTCTGTAGATTTGTTAACTTGTTTGTTGGCACTGAAATGACCCTGGCAGTGGAAAATGGTTCTTAGTCTGCTTTGTGTGCTTGAAGAACAAATGGAGCACAACATAAACAGTGTCTCGTTCCATCACTTCCTTAAGAGCCAAACAATAACACAATCAAAGTGGTCATTGCTTTTCCTGTAATCATTTTGTCCATCAGAATGTATGTTCTTTTAGTCTCTCTCACACGCTTTCTACTCAGTGCATATTCCGTAATTGCCAACCAGTCAACACCTTCAAAAATGAGCATTTTATTTTGCATAATATCCTGGCTCCCCCACCCCACCCCAAATACATACACACCCCAAACATTTGCTTAAAAGAAAAATGAACAAACTGTATTTGCATATTTAAATCCAAATGCTCTAGCTCAAATTGGTGCCTAGGCAATGAGAGAGAGAGAGAGAGAGAGAGAGAGAGAGAGAGAGAGAGAGAGAGAGAGAATATTTGGAACACTTCACATTCACAAAGCAAAATAAAAAAAAACCTATCTCTGCTTGTCAAATAGATTTGATTTCAGGTGCCTGGTGTGCTGGAAGAGGAAGGGATCGTTACCTATTTTATGAATTGATATGCGTAGCCTTGATCTGGGTATTAGGCTCCATTGTTCTTTGCCTGGTAACAAGCAGAGCATACCTGGAGATCAGACATTTACAAATGGATACTTCTTTCTTACACAGGGAATCTCAAAGTGTGAGTACTTAAGACCACTTAGGAAAATTATCTCTGCTTGCCTGCAGAGGTCCTGATAAAATGTTGACTTCAGAACTACTGCAATTTGATGTTGTAACTCTGATAGGGAGGTAGCAGTCTATCTGTTTGGAAGACAGGAGGACGTAGGGGAAATTAAATCCAGGTCAGCCTACTGAGCATCACCTTTCTGAACCACTGATTGGTGAGATCACTCATCATCTAATAGGATTCTTCTTGCAAATCTAGATACTGGAACAGACTGGGATACATACCAATAAGCCCCTGTTCAAACAGAGAACTCTGAGCTGAAATAAATCATGAAAAGGATATGGATTCTAAGCCTAAGCTCATTAGATCATCATCATCATCCCACTCCATAGCTCATTTAGGCTCTCTGGAAAGTTCACAGATTTAAAAATATGTGTAGAAACAACAAAATAATCATAGTTAACAAGCAAAAAGACAATGAATATAATAACAAATCAACAACCCGTAGCCAAGATTCCCCAGCCAAGATAGTGCCAAAGTGGTGCTGAAGTGGCACCAAATAATCACTCACCCAAGGGTGCCGCCCAAGGGGCCGAGCCCCTACAAATATCCCATAACGGGAAGCCCCACAGTGCAAAGCAGGCTCGGCAGGCATTGTGTGGCTCCTCCCTCTCTCCCCACAGCCCCTCTGTTCTCACCAGGGCTGTGGGAAGTAGTTTGCGATGTCTGGCAGTGTAAAGGAGACATAATATTTATCCAATAGCTTATGTCTCATGGAATCGTCTACTGAAAAATCATGTTCCATAAAGCCTGGATGTTCCTTGGGTACAAAGGCATATCATTTGGAGGATATAACCTCCATATTCACATGAAGGATATGTATCTATGGATGGATGGATGGATTTATTTATTTCTCAAATGATACATGCTCTAGTACTACCCCTTTCTCTAACTTCTCATTCAAGTAACTTACACTTCTATGGGGAAAAGTCTCACTGTTGTAAGAGGCTAGCAAACAGACTCCTGCTTTTTCCATAGCAACCACAGAAGAAGGCCCCTTTTCAATTACGAACAACTCCTTCTGTTTGTTGACGGGTTTGGGCCATAGCGCCCCCAGAGAATAGCCCAGCTAGAATTAGAGTGTGGCAGCTGAAAAACCCAGTTGTACTGATTGGACTGTTGGTTCACTTGCATTTCTGTTAAAGGCCTCAGACAATGGCTTTTCTGGAAATCAGTAGTCCCCAACCTTCTGGGACATGGGGGCTGCATTAAAGTGCCCAATGCCTAAAGACGGCCACATCTTAAATCAAATGTAACAAAATTATTAACTTACCAATTTAAATCAAAAGTAAACATTCAGATGTCAATGACGAAATGTTAACTTGAATGCAATCCATTTTGGATCAATATTTTACTGTGGAATCCTTTTATCTGGATACACATGTTTACCTAACCAGTGTGATTTTTGTGGCTGTTTTCTGTTAGACAAGGCATTAATGTTCAAGTCATGGTTTAAGACAGACACCCTTAAAATGTCATGTAAATGTTCATCTGTAAGTCTTGACCTACACTTGGATTTCACAATTTACAACTTGCAAAAGGCTTGTTCACAGATGTATGTGGTGCCAAACAGTGTGAACACACCTGCAGCAAATTTCTTTAGGCTGATAAAAATAACAGGTAGACCACAACGGTAATCTAACAAACTATTTTCCCTGTGAAAGTCTCTGAGACAATCACCGGTTTCAAATCAATTAGTTCCATCTGCAAAAAGTTACTTGCATCTTCTGGTGCTACTTCAAATGGATTCTTATTTTCTTTCCATGCTTATAGCAATCAGTGAATCTGTTCTGGAATTCCACCTGTGATAGGTTCAGTGCTTTGATCTGTCTTTCAACGTTGAATTGTAAATCCCCATCCATCTCAAATTTTAGTTCATTGAAGCAGGAGCAGTTTGAAAAGTTACTTTCAGTAATGTGCTTCACAAAAATCTTCACAAAAATGTGCTACAGAAACTTTCAATTGAGAATACATGTCACACACAAGTTTTTCTTCTCCCAGCAACCTTAGATTCAGTGTGTTCATACGCTCTGTGATATCAGTTAAGAAAGCTAAATCAAAAATCCATCCAGGGTCAGAAAGTACTTCTTGACCTTTTCCTTTCCTCTTGAGAAAGACATCAAGTTTATGACGAAGACAGAAAAAACATTTGAGGACTTTGCTTCTGCCAAGACACCTGACTTCTGCATGGTACAATACATCTCCATATTCTGCATCTAGCTCCAAGATAAAAAATTGAAACTCCTGATGAGTAAGGCCATGATACCTGATGTAATTGATGTGGGATACAACAATATGCTTCACACTTGTCCAGTGAAGAATCTTACTACACATAACTTGCTAATGGGTGATGCAGTAAAATTGTACACCAAGCGTACCATTTAATTTCAACATCTCTTCATCGATTCTTGCTACTACACCGGTTTTACTCCCCACCATATTTTTTGCACCATCAGTTGCTCTGAGTTAGGATAAACTGAAAAACATCACAAGATTTTTTTTACTGATTCACACACCTTCAAGAATATGTTTTCTGCGGTTGCAGTTCCTTTCAAACTGTGCAGTTCACACAATTTTTCTGTAATTCTGAAGCTGGAATCTATTCTCCCGATGACTATTAGTAGTTGAGCAGTGTCTATAATGTCATTGCTCTTACCTATAATGCCAAAGAAAATAAATAAAAACTGTTTGCCTTGACAATCAGGGACATATGCAGCTCTTCTTCTGGTTCTTCAACACGCCTGGTGATTGTAGATGCAGTAAACTCAACTAACACATTTCCTCCATTACTTTAACCATGCCCTTCTTAGCAAATTCACCATTCACTCTCAGCAATACATTTAGCAACATGATAGCTGGCCCTCACAATCAGCAGGTTCTTCTCAACATGCTTTTAAATGCTATTTTGCTGCAAAAACATTGATTTTTTTAAAAGATAATTTATCTTGTCCGCTCTCACCTCTCCTTGATATATTGAGTAGCTCTTGTGACAGGATTCAAAGTGCCTTTTAACATTGTACTCCTTTAATATTGAGACAGTTTCAAGACTTTTCAGGCAAACTGCTTTAACCTCGTTTAAAACACAGAAGTACTCAGTAGTAGTCCATTTGCCACTAGAGGCTGGTGCTCATCTGCAATTTTCCATTTCTTTGAAACAGCACTTTCTTTTGCAGACATCTTCTTGCAGAATTTTTAGCAGATCAGCAGTTGCAGAGTTTTATCCTTGAATAAACAAAAGATAAGAAGTCTAATTTTAGTGGTCTCACTCTTCCCTTTCCCTTCAAGTCCACCCCACTCTGGCTGCTGTTGGCTGAGAATTTTCATTTTGACCATGGCAAAGAAGAGAGGAGACCCCTGCCTCTAAAGTTTTCAGGCCATATGCTCAGACTAGGAAGAATTTTTTAAAGATGGATTATGAATCTGACCTACCAGATGGCAGAGTTCCAATCCTAAGTACATTAAATACTATGAGATTTGTTTCTTAATAAATTTACTGCTTTGAGGATTAAATCTATACACATTTTAAATATTTTAAAAATTGGGGCCCTCCTAAAAAGGGCAGGTAGAGAGAAAGAGCAAATGAAAGGCCAACTTCCCACCAGGAGCAGAGGGTATGCCATGAAGCAGGCCCACATTATGTGCCGGTTGTGCAGACACATCACTGCCTGCCAGCCAAGCCGCAATCACGAGAAGCAAAATGGCACCCAGGAGGAATGGAACTTGGCTGGGAAGGGGGATCCCATAAGCTTCCCTGCTAAGAGAGTCCTCCTTCCCTCTAAGTCTAAGGGACCACTCACCTGCTCTGTGATCACAGATGCACGAGAAGGCTCCTAGCTGAAGAGGCAAAAGCAAGCAAGGCAAAAAGTCGGAGCGACCAGCTCTTATTGAGGAAGGAAGAATGAACCAGCAACTTCACCAGTAACTTTGGAAGCCACTTGGAGGAACCTGCATGAGTGGAGCCTCTAGAGACGTTCAATATGCAAAACACTTTGTATCCTTTTTTGCAAAAATATCAGGGCTTTTACTCCCTTTCCCCCCGTTTTTTGCAAAAGCAGGCCAGACATCTCCTGTACCCATGCACAGCTACTTTATCTTCCTTAAACACGTATCTAGACATTAACATGGTACTCCATGGCAAGAGAGAGGGGTAAGCTGAGCTGTAAGGGTACCTGAGCTCTGCGGGCTGGGAAAGCACCCGGAATGGCCAAAATGCTAGTATGGAGGATAAGACCAAGAGGGGACTGATGGAAGGACCCATGGAGACCAGACACAGTGCTGCTATTGTGCTTTTTGTAAGAAGGGGACAGGAAAAACAGCGGTAGATGGTGCTGCTTGAGGCAGAAAGAACAGTGTGGAATGGAAGGGAAATGCCATGAGGGCGATAGCAGCAAACAAATAGGTTGGAGGGCCGCACAGAAAGAGCTTAGAGATCACATGCAGCCTGCGAGTCAGAGGTTGGGGACCCCTGCTATAAATAAAACAGTAAAAAACAATGTTACAGAGTTGTGACAAATGCTGAAACACCTTCACATTTGTCCTAGATTTGGAGAATCTGCCATTTGGCGACCATGTCCAGACGATGCTCAAGTTTACTCACCTGGTTTGCAATTACGTGTTGTAGCGATTCTAAAACGGTTTTAATGTTTTTTCCTTAATTTAAGTTCTTTATACATGTTTCAGGATTATGTATTTTAATTGCATGTTCATCTATGTCATGATCTTTGCTGATGCTTTTAATCTTTTTGTGAACCACTTGGAGGTGGTTTTAAATATGGACATTGGCACACGTAATGCATTTAATGGCAGGTGCAACCTTCTTGGGGCAGGATGACCCCTGTGTGGTGTGCATGCATTCTTCAAGTATTTTTCATGTGCTCGTTGATAGCGCTGAGTATGCCAAATAAAGGGGTGGCTTTCTGGCAATCCCAATTGCAGGCACGAGGTGGGGGTGGGTGGGAATGATCTGGCTCAGGGCCACAGAGGGGGCAAAGAGTTGCGGGCACCATACCAGACTTGCATGAACTCATCTGCATGGGCTTCCCTCTCCATGCTTTAAGGTAAAAGAAGGAGTGGAAATAGATATGGCTCTTCACTTTAAAGCAAGATGGCGCTTGGGATCCTGAAAGCTCTTGCAAAAAGGCTGACGCCGGACATCAGTTCAAAGTAGCACAGAAGAAATGGACCAAATGTCTTCCCTTTCAGGCGTGTGACACTACAAAGAGCATGGTAGCCCCTACCTTCTAGGACAATGTGAGGAGTTATTTTACATTCTTGGCCTGGTGTAGGAGAAGAGGAAACTGTGCCTTTTCCTTCCTTTCAAACACCAAAGGTTATGATTTTGTTTTTCTCCTGTCCATTGATCAGGGTAATTGTAACTCTGTATCATGTGCCGTCTAGCTCTCTTTTATTAATCCCCTTCTGGTTAGTAGAAGTAACAGGAAGCCCCCTGAGGACTCAGGTTTGCACTCTCCCTTTGCCGAGATCAGAGACAAAAGCATTTCTTCCTGTGATATTCTTATAAAGAGGATATGTACAAGTGAGTCCCTGGTGGAAAGAGTATTGAAAAATTGTTCCAAAGGATTAAAGTCACTCTAATGATGTGACCTCGGGAGCACGTTTCTTCGAACTGGCTGCACGGATGTGGTAAGGGTTCGGCTTCAAGTAATGAGGCACTGACTAGCAATCACAGTCAGGGAGGTTATGAAAAAACACAGATGCTGAAACCATCTGTGTTTTATTTATTAAAATGAATCCAGGAGATTATAATGAAAACTGAAGTAGAGGCCGGATAGAAAGGACGGAGGGCAAAGGGAAGTGAAGGAAGTGCTATGTATGCAAAGAAAAGCAGCAGGGCCATCAAAGGAGAGAAACCCCACCTTTTTCTCAGGGATTGGATCCAGATGTAGCCATACTTAGAATAAATCCACTGAAATTAAGATTACATTGGGTTAATATCCTACTTTTTTCCCTTCTTGTGAGGAACCCAAGCTGGGTGCCACAGCTCCATTTTATTCTCACAACAACCCCCTGAGGTAGGTTGGGTTGAAGCTGGGTGCCATGAGGTCTTGATCGTGACTAGCTGATGAGGCCCACCATTTCCAGGAGGCCCACGGGACGTATAACCAAATCTGGATCTGCACCCAGGCGCCAACATTTCTTCACTAAAGTGCAGGTGCTTCAGAGAGAAATGCAGGATCTGGACAACATTGGGATGTCCCTGCTGGTACCAGCCCTCCACCTTCCCCAGGTAATCATTGGCCAGAAAGTCTCAGGAGGGTTGTGTGTGGATTGAGGTTAAGTTGTAAGCAAGCACAATGGGCTACATGCTTGCATGACATCGCTTCTGATCCCGCTAAGACACACCTGCTAAGGCATCTGACTACCTTCCTGGTTACACGCAGCTGGAGGCAACACAAGATGACCATGAATCGGACTGTAATTTTTGTTTGTTTGTTTGTTTAAAACTTTCCTAGACTGTCCCATTACCAAAGTCTCAGGAGGGTTTAACAATACAAAATGTAAAATAAAAAACAGCATCCTAAAAGTTCAACTAACAATAAAACCCCAATTAAAACAATCAGGTCTTAAAACATTGGGAAAATAAAAAGGTTTTAGCCTGGCACTGAAAAGAATAAAGTGACGGCACCTGGCAAACCTCTCTGGGGAGCGAATTCCACAATTGGGGTGCCACCACAGAGAAGGCCCTTCTCTGCCACAGAATAGGCCTGATATCGGGCTCTTGGTTGTGTTCATTCAGATTCAGCACAGGATTCCCTCCACCTTCGCTCTAGTCATCTCCCAGCCTGCTTCATTGCCTGCAAATTGGCAAGCAATTGCAAATGAACGCCAGCATTCACAGGTGACCATGAACATTCATCCAAACCAGCATAGTTATGGTGCCTTGAAGACTAGCAAAGACCAAAGCCATGCCAGAATAGATGTGTCGGCCTTTAAGGTGCCACAAGAATAATGGTTGTTTCTGTTCCAAGAGTGACATGGCTAGAAGGCATTCTTTTAGCTTCAGGTGTCCGCTGTAATACCAACACGCCCGTGCACGGGAGTGCAAATATGTGCTTTTCCTTTGATGCTGAATGCAAAGATGAAGACAGGGAAGCAATTGGGGTATACGGTGGCAGTGAAATACTGCAACTCCTGAGGGAAAGAAATGAAATTGTCACTATGCTGACACTTTAAGGCTTTAGGCAGCATTTTTCTGTTTTAACATCACAGCATTGTCCAATGTCACTTCTGATTTAGTAAACAGAAAAAAATTGTACAACTGTCAAAATAATCACTACAGCTCAGTGGATCTTCAACAACTCAATTCACATCAGATATACTTATTTCTTATTTTAGCCAAGCTTGGTTAGAGAAGCTTGCTTCATCTTCATCATCATCATCTCATAAGAATACTTGAATAAAAACTTTGCCCTTATAGCAGTGAAGAAAATCTGAAGGCTTCACAGCAGTTTTATTTTTCTTCCTTTTTGTAGGTTCAATGCAAAGTTAGCCAAGGTCAGATCAAACCAGTTGAAATCAATCGGACAGAAAGCATATCATGACTCACTAAAATCACATTGATTTCAATAAGTCATCTCCAAGTATATCTAAATCTGCACCAGACCTTACATATCAGTAGGGTGTGGGTGTGTACATTTTATCTGCTCCTAATCCTATCCATGCAACAAAGAGATAGGTCTCTAGATATTAGCTCCTGATAATATTTATATCCGTCCACAGATGCCATTTTTCTTACTTCTCCAGGAAACTCAGGGTAGTATATATATGCATGCACTTATTTATTTAATTTCTATACCACTCAATTGCCAAAGTTCTCTGGGTGGTGAACTACGGTAATTTATTACGATGCATTTACATCCCACCATTTTTCCTCTTATATGGAATCCAAGGTGGCTGGCGTTGCATCACAGCAACCCTGCGAGGTAGGTTGGGCTGAGGGTCTGTGACTGGCCCAAAGTCACCCAGCTGGCTCCATGGCTGAGCTGGGACTAGAACCTGGATTTCCTGGGTCCACAGTCCAATGGTCTAGCCCCACACCGAGTCCAGTCCAACACTCCAACCACTTCACCACACTGGCTCTCCTCATTCAATAGAACAAGTACAATATAGGCTAAAACAGCAATGAAGCACCATAAAATTACATTTAAAAACACTGTTTTACAAGTAAACAGTGCAAACCAGTCCATGCTGCTGCAAGGAAATGGCGCAATGGCTTGGGGATCTCCTTGCAGCCAGAAAGCAGAATTGCATTTCAGAGAAACTCTGGGCTCCCATGTTCCATTTCAGGAGTGGGAGAAGCCAAGTGCAGAGGGGCAGGAACAAAGGGGGTGGGGAGGCAGGGACAAGCAGCATCCTTTTACTTGAAACTCTTCCTTGCGATACCCAAATCTTGTAGAGCCATCGTAACATTTTGGAACAGGCAGAAATCCAGGGGAAGTAACAGTGTGCCAAAAAAACAAACGAAGACCCACCCATGCATCTGGCTTATGCATGTTATAGATATAGATGTTATAGATTTTTAAAACAGTGCCTGGCCTTAAAAAGACCTTTCCACACTTCAGACAATGGACAACGGTCGACTTTTAAAAGACGGCACAAGCATCTGAAATGCACACTTTCCTTAGCAATAAAAGATTACATTCGGGAATAAGGGGAATTTCTAGATGTTTGCTGAGCTTAAGGTTTGTGGAGCTTCCCATCCCTATGTGAATCCAGGGAAGGCTGTGGTCAGTCTGAGCAGCAGGCTGGAGCAGAGATCGAGGGATGTGGGGCCAAAGGCTCACTCAAGTGGGGCAAGAGGAGCATGAGAAGCAGGACCAAAGGGGCAGGGAGCAGGTCTCCTGGGAAGTCCTGCAAGGCCAGGCTAACACAGGGCCAAGGGATCAACTGTACCATGACCCACACATGCCCCAGGCCAGGCCCTAGGCATAAGAAAGGCAACTCGCTGTTTGAGTCACACCTGCTGCTTCTGGGATCACCTCCTAAGTAAGCCAAGCCATGGGAAGGTTGCTGGGTGCCTCCACTCCCCCCAGCAAGGGGTCCCCTCTGGTTTGGCTTCTTTGTTGTAGAGCTGGTGGTGCGGACCAAAGCCTGTGCCTGAAAGGGGGCTTAGCACTTCTCTACTTCAATACCGCCTACACCAGGTTCAGAAAAATATTTGTTGGTTGGGTTGCAATACGATGTCTACTTACTTAAAGATACACTCCATTGGACTCAGTGGAACTTACTTCTCTGGAGAAGTTCCTTTCAGAATGTAGGTCACCATGAGAGCTTCAGCTATAGGATGACTCATTAACTGAATAAATGAAAACTGAATGAATGAATGAATGAATGAATGAATGAATGAATGAATGAATGAAAACTCAGTGAATGAATGAGCCCAAGTTGGACTTCCCCTCTAAGAAGGACTTCTAGTACTGCTGGGCATTAGATCCCAGGCAGACTCCAAAGCTTTTTTGCTCCAGAGGAAGGGTCTAGAATGGTAGCATGCTCTGAGAATGTGCAGAAGTTTGCACCTCCTTGGCTGCAAATCTGAAGCTACCTGTCATGCGCATGTGCTCAGATGAGATTCCCAGGCATGCACAATAGATGGGGGCTTTGATGGGAATGGTGGCTCAGACTCGGAGGAGGGGAGTGGAGAGCTGACCCAGCCCTGGCTCAGAGTTCTCACTGTAGTATTGGGGTTGTTCAGACTAGCGAGGCCCCGGCTGACCAAACCCTCCCGGCGAGCCAGCCCAAGCCAGCACTGGACCAAAGCACTTCAGGGACAACCACTGAGCCCCTTCCCACTCCTGATGGTGGGAAAGGAGCCAGCAGGGAACAGGCTGGGGAGGGGTTCTCAGGAGGAAGCTTGACACCCCAGGAGATGCGGACACGAGGGCCCATCAATGGCTGGACCAATTAGGGGCTCAATGGGAAGAGCATTGGCGTGCCCACTTCCATAGAACACCCCCCTTCCAGAGACCAGCCCTGAAGCGTTCATAACCAAAGCTTTGGCTGAAGGGGGGCAGAGCAAGGGGTCCACATTCCACTGGAGTGTGTGTTTCAAGGCTTTGTTTCTGTATGGAATAAAGACCGTCCCAATAATTGCTGAAGTGCCTGTCTCATTTGGGAGGCCGAGCTCATAACACTCTTGGGTTGCCAGGATGTGCTTCTGCAGCCTTGTGGCAGCAGGCAGCTTCATTTGAAAAGGTGCAGGGGGTTGGGTGGGGGGAGAGCAATGGAGAACAGCCCCCAGAGAGCCTTCTAACTGGAGCTGCCCCAGCAGGCTCCTTTATGGAACAGAAGAATTCCGTTTATCTGACAATGTCCACAAGTGCCTTCAGTCGCCACTTCCTTCTCTTGAAAACATAGCACTCATGCGGAGTAACAATCTGGCACAGCACTGGAAAGCCTTTCATCCCCTCATATGATCAGCAAAACACCCGGAACAAATGCACTTCAAACAAGCACAGTGCAAACAAGGAAGACGTCCGTGCTCTTGCATTCCTCCAAAAACACACCCAGGAGACCTGAGTTCAATGTCACGTTAAGCCCACTGAGTTACTCTGTCTAGGCATGTGTGGAGAATCCACTTTTGTTTTGAGGGTGGAAATCCATTAGTTGTCCTGGGCTCAGCTCCTCAGAGTCCAGTCCACTTTGGCGCATCATTTGCAGGGTGCCTGCCACAAATCAAGTGTCACGTGCTGCACAAGCAGTGTCCCCTTTCCACACCACGTGCAACGGCCTTTGCTTGCGCTGCTGGATGTGGAAGAAGGTTGTTTGCACAGTGGTCCCTGGGGAGGGAGACCCGCGCGGCCGCTGGGCAAGCCGCATCCCTCCTGCCTGCCAAGCCTATTGAGAGGGCTGAGGGGAGCCCTGGCAGGGCTGTTATCAGAGCATGTGGGTACCAGCATGTTGATGACACAGCTTGGCAACAGGGATGGGGTGATGATCAAAGACAGTCACATGAGCACAAGCCCAAGGGCTGGGAGCTGGACGTTACCCAACGAATGAAGAATAAACAGAAAGCCGACAAAAGTGTATCAAAGAGAAGCAATGTGCCGAAAGGGTCCACATTTACACACGGTGCAGCTTCTGCTGGCTTTCTTGTGCCTTGTAATGCAGTCTGGGTGGCAATTGAAGAGGACTCTTGAACTCATGGAGTGTGTTTTTAATATTTATAAAATATCTAATGTGTAAAATATTCAAAAATAGCTTTGAATTGGCAGAACATACCTTGCAATGATCAGATTGATTGTCATCCGAAAACTCAAATATGCCACAAAGCTAATGCCATATGTGTGCATGGGTGCATTTGTACACACACACACTCATGTATTGTGTATTTTGCAGAACAGCTGTTCTACTCTCCGAGACTTCGCAGAACAAGCGCTCCGTGCCAGCATCTGTTATCCTCCTCCTGCCAGTGCCCTAGTGCACACTCCAGAATTACAGCCCACTTCAAGTAGCCTCTCCAACAGTAGCAGTGAAATCGTTTCAATACAAAAATTACAGTGACAGCGATTAAACTCTTGGCATACACAGAAAATATGTGCAGAGATCAACACCAAAGCACCATTAAGATTAAAGTATTTTAGAAAAGGATGCATGAGACATTCACTTCAGTATGCATTCGAAACACTTTGCACCTACAAAATCCAAATGCGGGCATATGGATATGATTTGTGGAACAAAAGCATGCATTGGAAAAATGCATCCATCCACCACATGTGCATGAAACATGCATACTTTTGAAAACAAATGGAAGAAATACATTCATGCATGCATATAAAAATGAGCCCTATTGCTGCAAATACTTGAGGAAATGTGCACCAAAAATGGGCACATTTTCATGTGAAAAGAAACAAAGTCTTCAGAATGATATGGCCATAAGGAAGAATTAGCTTTGAGGCGGAATTCATAGAACAAGCACAAGTTCTGCTGATTTTCCCATTCTAATTCTTTCCAAAACCTTCTGGTTTATTCAAAAGGAAAACTTTGCAACTGTCAAATAGCCATGGGGAAAGAAAACAAATGTGCATCAAGAGTCTCAAAGGCCAGTAACTGGAGCTGGAAGGAAGGAAAGTGGCATCTATTGCCTTGATGATTAGAATAAATATGGAGAGAAACTTTGCATTTGTACCAGGTCAGTCCTGCTCAATATTACCTGCCAATTGCAAGGGCCAATCCTGCAAATTTCTATCTCTTCTTACTAATGAGGTCTGTGAGTCTTGAAAATACATATTGCTTAAATAGGCTGATGGAGTCCAAGTCCAAACCATGGAATATGGAAGTATCAGAAAAGAGAAATCTGGCTTGTTTGAGCCCGCTAGATTTCCTGCCCATTTCTAATGCAAGGCATCTGAAGAAGCCCAAGGTCTGAGCTGAGCTTTTTCATGAGTTTCCATCTGCAAAACAAGCATTTAAAGCATATTGGATTAAGAAATGCAATACATGCGTTTCTTAAACCAGACCTGGAATTTATGAAACCGGTGCTGTGAAAACATGTGGTTTTAATGGGAATTGCATGGTTTGCACAAGCCATGTTTCTGGATGCTGTCCTTGCAAAGAAGGGCACCAGATAAACATGTAGCTAGGACCAGTGGTTCATCCGGCTCAGAACGGCCCGCACTGGCTGGCAGCAGTTTTCCAGGTCTTTCTCAGCCCAATCCAGGCATAGTGAGGAATAAACCTAGGACCTCTTGAAGGTGAATCTTGAGCTCTACGCCAAACAGGATGCACTTAATCTCAAATTTGAACGAGTTACTTGCCTCTCACCAATTACAGTTAGTCCATATCTTGTATATCTTGCTTCAGTTGTGATGTCCAATTGCTGTGGCACGTCGGGATGCACAGATAATCGACAACCGGGAGCACTGAGTTTCTCCAAAAGTGGTGTCATCCCTCATCCCTCACCCAATTGCCACCTGCAATTGCAATCACTGCACAAAGAAAGCAGGGATTGTGGGAGAGGTTTTGCAGGTCTCCCCAAATTTGTGCAACTCATGCACAACTTTCCTCCTTAAGCTACAGTGGAACTGATTATGTCTACAGAAGGTATTCATGTGATTCAAAATGAACTGGAGATCGGGAGGAAAACTAATGGAAGCTCTTGTTTTATATTTTTGGTGCACACGTTCCACTTGAGTGTGATTGCAGTTGGGGCTTCAAATAGAGCATGGTCACATGTTCTGTAACCAACAGCAATGTTCTCACACACCCCTAGCTGCGCACTGAAAACCTCTTGTGTCACTTTGAGCAGTTTTTACACATTGCAACATTGCAACTGAAGGAAGTACCATGGACCACATAATTACTTTGTCTGTTTGTCACATGGAAACACCTTACATGGCAGAATTTTAAGCACATGATGTACAAATTGGCCCCAGGTGTATGCTCTGCCAAGTAATTGTTCTAGTCCATAATATCAGCCATCTTTATAGAGAATCTGGCAGGCGTGGCTGAATTGGGAGTTTGCTGTTTTTCTGGGAAGCATTTTTATTCTAATAGTTTGCATTTGAAACAGATTGTTAGTACTGAAACAATAACTATTGAATAATCGATGGATGTGGTGTCAGGCTAGCCCTAAATGAGTCAGGGGCAGTAAACTATTGCTCTCACTGTAAAGCCAGTAGTACTAATGAACATGCTCTTTGGAAACCTCAGTAAAAATTGGCTGGGCATCGATATAGATTCTCAGTTTGTGGCTTCTCCAGGGCTTCAGATTTGGTAACTATCCTTCATTTTTAGCATTTATATATGAAAACAAAATATTCTGCTAAAAAGGAATAGGAGAGATCTGCTCACCCTTCAGCAGGTGGCCATCGCTCTTCTTTGTCGTTGTGCAGTCACAAAGTCATCACGACCCCACGGACAACATTTTGCCAGGCTTTCTGTCTTCCACCAACCCTCAGAGTCCACCTAAGCCCACACCCACTGTCCCAGTGACTCCATCCAGCCACCTCACCCCTTCTCCTTTTGCCATTGCACGTCTTGGGACTTCATAATTTTTCATCAAAAAATGTTAATCCATCAGTGTTCTGTTTCCTTCCCCTGAAATTCCTAAGAAGTATTATTTTACTCAAGCAAATCACGACTCCCTGACATGTAGCTTGAGGACACCACTTCCTTCATTTTATCTTCTGTTCCATCTCACTGGAGGCCTTCCGTACAATGGAAGCTACATACAAGCTAACTATGAGCCAATAATGTGATGTGGCTGTGAAGAAGGCAAATGCTATTTTAGGCTGCATTAATAGATGTATCACTTCCAAATCACATGAAGTACTAGTTCCCCTACACTCAGCACTCATGAGACCTCATCTAAGTCCTGTGTCTAGTTCGGGGCACCAAAGCTTTAAAAAGATGCAGAAAAGTTGGAAAGGAGCCAGAGGAGGGCATCATCGGTGATCCAAGTTGTGGAAGCAAAGTTCTTTGTGGAGGGATTGAGAGAACTGGGCATGTTCAGCCTCAAGAAGACTGAAGGGAGATATGCTGTAGTGAACAAGTACTTGAAAGGCTGTCACAAAGAAGGAGGACAAGGTTGCTTCTCCATCAGCCCAGAGTGCAGGACACTGGATAGCGGGCTTAAGTTACCAGAAGCCAGATTCTGGCTAGTTAGTAGGAAAAACTTCCAGACTGTTAGAGCAGTACAGCAATGGAACCAATGACCTAAGGAGGTTGTGGGCTCTCCCACACTAGAGGCATTCAGGATGCAACTGGACTCATCTAAGTGGAATGGTGTAACCTGGCACTAGCAGGGGGTTGGACCTGATGGTCTTCTTGGCCCCTTCCAGCTCTCCTGTTCTGTGATTCTGTAATGCTATATGCCCATTTAAAAATGATAAGTCCTTCTGAATTCAATGGGATATTCTCCCAACACCACATGACCCTACATTTGGGCTACCTCTTCTGGCTGGTAGGTTAAGCTAATGTATTTCCTGCTTGTTCAGCTCTAATGATGATAAAATTTGCAATGATTGGGTTTTGTATATAAATCCCGCCAGATCAGAAAAGCATAGCTGTATTATGAACTAAGCACCATTTCCCCCAGTTCTCTAGCTCAGCATGTTAAATGAAATTCTGCACATGCAGAGTCAGTGCTGAGTGTACCCTGCATTCATCAGACAGCTCATTTGTAGACCTAGGGACAGAAATTCCATAATGCCAACCTGTTAACTCCTTCCTCTCCATGAAAGTATCAGTGGCGATCATAACTACGTGGTCTGACCTTTTTATGGGTACCTTTATTTGGGTCCATCCTCCCGGTTGTCTCCTGCCAGTCTGAATGTCGACAATGTGCCCAACTCAGACCTAAAGCTCTCTTCTGTTCAGAGCTGTATTTGCCCTGGACAGCTGTTGTATTTTTGAGTGGCTTTTCAACATGGTTAATCCTGTGGGACAGAGGCAGAACAGGTGGAACTTACCAGGAACAATATACGAACAGGAATATATGCTGCTCTATCAGCATAGTTGCATTACAATCATAAACAGAGAGATTTCTGGAAAAACTGTGCTTGTTAAATACTCTTAAAGAACACTCACAAATATGAAGCCAACTCCAGCATGAGTGGAGGAGGGGTTGTCCACCAGTAAGTCACACAGGAGTTTTTGGCTGTGCAAATATTTGGTTTGCATAATTTGAAATCACCCCTTCCACCAGATACAGGCATCTAGATAAATCAGTGAATAAACCCAGTAACTTGCCAGAAAGTAATGTTTAAAGTGAGAAGATTCTTTGGTCACTCTTCCTATAATGCGTCTTGATGCAAATCTCTCTTCCCATATTATAATTCCTTCCTTGTCATTCTTTCTTAAGAATCTGGTTTGACTGCACCTGATTTAATGATAGATGAAAAATCATGTATTTTTTAATGGATTTACCACTTTGCTTCTCCAAAGCCTTTCCACAAGCTGCACCAGACCTGCTTTCTGAAACCTGCACTTTTTGCAAATTTCCTGAGGCAGCTTATCTTGGGAAGAAATGCTCACAAAAACATGTCTATGAAGGGAAAGGGGCACAAGATGCATCTATCTGAGAAAAGTGTACACAAGACTCTGCTTCAGTAACACAAAGTATTTGACAGTGGAGGAGTGCATGTAAAATGCCCAAAAATGGTGTGTTGAGGCATGAATTAGGGAAATGTGTACACACACACGGATTAAATGTATGTGTGTCTGTGTGCTTTTTTCCACAAGTAGGATGGAATGAGTTTGTCCTACAACCTGAGCTGGCCCAACACTGGCAGATCCATCCACTTCTAACTGAATTAATATTTAGAGTAATGGAAGACACCACATTATGGGCTCCATTCCCTACTTAAGCTGCCTAATTTCAGTCTCAGTTGCATGACCTCAGTGGCTTTTTTCCTCTTTTAACATAAGACAATCACTTCAAAAATGCCTTTGTATATTTGCTCCTCCTCCTCCTCCTTATCTTCCATCATTTGCTCACTTAGGACTAGAATGGAATGTGTCCAAAGGATTTACTCATGTCTCATTTTCCAAATATACATTTTGTTCATAGTTACCATGTTGACTTCTTTAGTGCATGGCCTACAGGTAAGCAGTCACCTTGTGGCTTCCCTTTTTTCTCCAGTAGCAGTTGCATTGCCTTTCTGAACGGGATTTTCTGTAGGCTAGCCATAAATGCTAAACAGAACCCTGAGCTATGAAAAAGCACACCCATCTGCTATGGATATGTGCCACCCCGACAGCAGCTGCTCCAACAGCATAAGCAGGAATGTTGTAAAAAAATGCCTGTAGCAAAATGCAAATCTGTGTTTTGCTATGAACATCAATAATTGGACCAGGGAAAGATTTTACCAATCTTGGCTGAGCTTGATATCTAGTATACAGATACTTCACAAAAGCTTCTCATATAACACTCCTGTTTTTTGTTACAATAGCCAAATGCTTACAGCATGAAAGGGTCCTAAAACCCACTATAAACTAATCAGAAAATTTGCAGCAGCAGTAGTGTAGATCGCATTTAAAAGCAATCAATAAATTAGTAGCTATCCATGAAACGTCTGATGAATTAAAAGTTCCCAACTTGTTGTCTAAGGGTGAAATCCCATGCATGTTTACAAAGAATTAAGTCCTACAGTTCCCAGCATGTGAAGCCAGACATGTGCAGTTTGCATCAAGCAGCTAAGTTTGCAGCTAAGAATCTCACCCTGAGCTGATGTGCCCACAGCTGCTTCCCTTGCCTTTGTCGACACCAGAGCTATGGGCCCACAAGGGTGAGAAGAAGAGGATGCTGTGGGTGCTCCTATTTCCACCCTGGCAACCACATAATACAGGCAGGTTGTGTGAAAACAACCAGGCAGTGAGGGGGTTCAGAATGTGGTGAGACGTGATGCAATGGCAGACGATGAGATTCCAAACAACAGCTTCCAACACTGAGAAACAGAACCTGCCTGTTCTTGGTGGACTTTCAGCACCTCTCCAGCTAAAACATGGAAAGCCAATCAAGGTGGTGCTTTCTTTTTGTCTTTATGGCTTCCAGTTTTACAGAGGGACACAACTCTCTCTCCTGAAGCCTAAACAAGAGGATCTGGTGGATTTTCACCTTCCTCTTGTCACACCTTGCTAGTGGATGGGAAAGCGGCACTGCAGTATGGTCGTTTTCAAGAGAGTCATTTGTTTCCTTGGCCAACTTAACCACCATGTTTGGCTCTTGCCTCCAACATCTTTATCATTTCAAATGGAAATCTGACAATTCACACAGTGTGGCAGTCGATCGCACTTTAAGCCCATGCACACAGAAGCCTGACCAGGCTTCATGTTGGATGGCAGGAAATATTTCCTGAAGTTGTGAAGTTCTTCAAGGGAAGATTGGACAATCATGTGTTGGGGACTACATGAGCGGAGCTGGCTGGGGTCAGCGATCAGACTATATGTCCTGGAAAGCCCCTTCTGGTCAAGAGGGCAAACACCACCCTTTGTTGCATAGCCAGGAGCGTGGCTTCTAGATTGAGAGAGGTATTACCACCACTCTATACAACTCTGGTGTGCCCACAACTGGAGTATTGCGCTCAGTTTTGGGCCCCTCATTACAGAAAGGATATAGCCAGGTTAGAGTCAGTGCAGCATAGGGCCACAAGGTTGGTGGCCAGTTTGCAGGGGATGGGGTTCCCTCAGTCTCAGTTTGTGAGACTGAGGGAACTGGGTCTCTTCAGCCTGGAGAAGAGGAGACTCGGAGGGGATATGTTGGCGACATACAGGTATGCGAGGGGGTGTCACATGGAGATGGGTAGAGACCTGTTCTCCCCTGCAGAGGAAGGCAGGGCGTGTTCCAATGGAGCAAAGCTCAGGAAGCCAAGGTTCCATTTGGATGCCAGGAAGCACTTCCTGACAGTCAGGACCCCGAGGGTGTGGAATGGGCTTCCACGAGAGGTGGTGGAGGCCCCATCGGTGAGGGTGTTCAAGGATAGGCTGGACGTCCACATGGTGGGCATGTCGTGAGCGGAGCCGGCTGGTGCCGGAGGTCAGACTAGATGGCCCGGGAGACCCCTTCTGACTCGCACTGTTTCTATGTTTCTGACTCTCTATGTTTCCACGTGTCCATGTCTCCAGCTTTCCAAGTCTCTATGCAAGCTGACTCGTCTGCTTCATCAGTGAGGTTTGCAGCCTACTGAAGTGTTGCCCATCCACTCAAAGCAAATCCCAACAGGAAAGGATGCGCCTCATTCCCAGGGAAGTCGATTTGCAGCACAACTCAACAGTCCAGTTGTTACCTTGGCATGTCTGCACTGCGTGTAGTGTTCATATGCTAGATGAATTATTTCACATATAAGTGCCGAGATGAAGAAGACTCTTCATATAATATTACGGGTAGAATTCTTCTTCCTATAAGCATTTTGCCAGAAAAAGAAGGCTCCCCACATGATCAACATGCACCGCAGCCACTTGCCAGGGCAAGTCAAAAGAACTGGTGGTCTTTGTGTGTTTCCCACATTTCTGAATCAAGGTCCAGATTTCACACACGGCCGACCAAGCGGAAGAGGACTGCTGCACGAAAGAGATGGAGTAAGTGCAGTGACCCTTTTGTCAGGCTTTCCTAGTCTCTTATTCCCATATGCATGAGAGAGGAGCAAATATCTGTTAGGATTATGCCCAAAATCCACAAGTTTTCGCATACAATTCTCACCGTGGTTTATAATGGCTACTGCTAATTTGTATTGTAGGCCCAAACACTGGGATTCTTTGCTACTCAGGAAACTGAGAATTCATGGGGCAGACTCAAGCAAATCTAAATTCATTTAAAGCAGTGGTGGATTTCTCTGACATCCCTATTGTCATGCTGTAAATTCAGATATCCAGGCAATCCTAATGGAAGCAAACACTGTTTTGGGGGTTCTGTGTAAACAGTAACCTGAAAGTACTTTGCTTTGCTAAATTGCACAGTACACAAGGTTGAGAATCCTTGATACACAGTCGAATGTCACATTTATGGACCATTATAGCACATGGGTCACAGGCCCCCCAAAAGCATCCACTACTCCAGCCAGACTTGGTGCAATCACGGCTCAGCTCTGGAAAAATCCTATCAGCATTAAGCACTTGAACAGCTAGGAAATCCATTAGAATGAAACATGGCCCCCTTTTTGTGCTCTCTCAAGCACATAGTGGTATACATTTTAGAAATGAAATATGCCTCCTAGAAACCTGCTACCAAGTTCATAATGTCCATCCTCATTTGAAATAGGAGGAAGTCCAAAAAGTGGATGACTTAGGACTGCTGGCAGAACAGGGAGGGTGAAAGAGCCAGGCATTCCTGTGAAATGACTGGTTCCACTCAGAGATGGCCAGGTGCTCTATTCGCGGCTAAGGTAGGGTGAGAAATTCAGTTCAGTTCCCTTTTGAGAAGGATTTGCCCATGTGTACACATTACTTCACATCTGGGATGTAAAGAACTTGAGTTGCAAACAAAACAAAAGGGGAAAGAATGCACTTGGCAACTTTGGCGCTCAAGAACTGGAGCTCTTAAATTACTGGCTTTGAACCCCTGCGTTTTTGCAGCAATCTTTGTTGGGCTGACTAGGATTGCCATCTCTTTTTGCCATCTCCCACCCCAGCACTGTTCCCCTACTGGAATGTTGCCCTGAGAGTATCTCTGAAATGCAACACAGCCCTCAGGCTGTCCTACACCCTTCAGCGAAGCCATGAAGGGGCATTCTGGGCCAAGAGGGTGATTTGGCACTGACAGAACCCAGGTGCTTCCCACTGGAGACAGGCATGCCTGCTGGGGTTTGGGGGATATAGGAGGGAAGCCACCAAGGGGCACGTGGCCCCGCAGTCATTTGTGAGTCCCACGCATGCTATCCTGAGCTCCTTGGAGGAAGGCAGGGAAGGGGTGCCAGGGTGATCTCTAGGTAAACACCGCCGTGAAGGCTAGCGAAGACTTGCAGGCTTCAGAGGAGTGAGCAAAAGAGCTCTGCAAAGCTTGCTATTTCCTCAAGGTGACCTTAATCAATGGACACCTCTGCAGGGGAGGCACTTCCGTCCTCCGTGGCCCCCTGCCCCATGGCAAGTGGCGGGGGGGCTTCTGATCCAGAATGCGAACAGGGCTGCAGTCAGAGCTTTCAGCACAAAGGTGACAAAAAGAGAGGGGCTGCTAATTGCATAATTGCATTTGTATAAAACGGTATTTATAGTTGGAGGCATTTATAATTTATATTACTGTAAGTTGTAATGGATTAATATACACTTATCAGCCGATGAACAGGCCCATTCCCATTATGCTGAAGCTCACTAAAATGTGAAATAATCATGCTAATAGAATAAATGTACTGTTTGCCAAGCCGTCTTTTTCTAAGGAGGAATATTGGAGACATCAACATGGACAGAACAAAGAGCCTGATGGGAGTGGTGGAGGGGAGAGAGAGATTTGTCAAGTAAAACACCAAGACTTTTATCAAGGCTGTTTATGCTCATCCTAATATTCAAAACACTATTGACACATTTGAGAGAAAGGCACTCAGCTCAGTTCCTTGGAAACCGCAGAACCAATCTGTGAACAGAAACCGGGCTGGCCATGTATCCTACTTTACCACTGACATTACTCTATTTGAAGGCAAACTTTATTTGAAGAGCTGTCTCTGCAACTCTGCTTTAAAAGATTTGAAGAAGAGGAAGGACAAGAAGGGACAGGGAGAAGAGGGGATGTCAGAGTTCAGCATTAATTTAGTTTCTACCCTGCCTTTCTTCTCAAAAGTGGAACTTAGGGCATTTCATGAAAAGAATTTGAAAATAAGGGCACAATTCTTGGTCCTGCATTGCTGAAACTTTCAAACTGCAGAGCTGTTCATTTAGGCAGATGTAGTCTCCACGAGGACAGGTAAAGCCCCGCTCTGCCGTGCCGACAAATCACTCACCTTGTACCTCCATCTTGACCAGATCGGGACTGTACTGACCCTCTTCACATCTATTTATCCCTGAACTGTGGAACAAAGTTGTGGAAATTCCCTCCTTTGTCAATTCAGATGGAGCCCATTCAGGGGCACAGGGTAGTTCTGCCCCCTACAGAAATGTTGCAGAGCAAAGGTTGGATTTGGCATTTCCCATCAGAATAGAAAGGGCTGTATTTGCAGCAGGTTCCACTATCAGTGGCTGCTCCCAGCCCACCCATCACATTTTATACCATTTGGTAGGATCTCCTGACTGAGGTCTGTGCCACATTCTCAGAGGGCTGCTGGGAAGAGGTGGAGGCATCAAGGTCACCTTCCATCAATGCCGCACGAATCCAGATCCAACCCTGAATGTGGGAACTTGCAAATGAGGACATTCTGGACAGGCAGGTAGTTTCCCAAACTTCTAGATCTTTCTTCCCCTGTTGGGACCAAAAATGGATGCTGGAGAGAAAGAAGTTCCTTTGCTCACTCCCCATTAAGCGATGGAGAGAATTGCATGGTACGTAGCTTTGCAATTCTGTACCCACAGAAAGAGCTGCACAAGGAAGGAAGGAATTGCCCAAGTGTTAAGTTATATGGAAAGGGAGGGAATCAAAATGGGACCACATTGTTTCTTCTAAGCAAGGGACTTGTTTCTGAATACCTAATAAGTATAGGAAAAGGCCTAATGAAAAATTATGCCATCAATAATGTAAAATGGGAAGAGAGAAATGGAACAAGTTAGGCCTGCAGGATTCTATTTATATAAAAGAGCTGTTCTGATCTGTGCCCTTATACGGAAGAAAAATTGTCTTAAGCTGCAATAATTTTTCAGAAATTATTGCTGTTCTTCCAAGCACCACAAAGCCTACAGAGCATTTAGCAAAGGGGATTTTGCTGCGTAAGTTTGAACTAGCCTTCCCAGCTTTATGGACTCTGTATGTGTTTGACTACAAGCCCCATCTTCCCTTCTTTGGCCATGCTGACTGGGAATGGTTTCTTTGCTGACTGGGAATGGTGGGAGTTGTTGTCCAGTACACTAGAGTGGGGAAGGTTGGTTTAGACTTTGGACCTTTCCAGACCATTTTTAAAAGTTCAGTCCTCTCCCTCTGTTCAAAAGTGATGCAAGGTCTAATCCTGTATCTTCTGGAGTGGTGCTCTGCCACTTTTAGGAGATACGGGTTGTTTGCTGGAAAGAGAAGGTGATACTGGCAAGTCTGAGGAAAGAAGCAGTTAGAGATGTACAGGCTTTCTCAAGTCTGTGTTCCATGAGTTGTCAGCCATCTTTTCTTCCATGCCAATTGGCACAGTGAGAGGTTTTTGTTTGGACCACAATACCGTGGGACAATATCTGCTTCCTCCCCATGTTCTAATACTCATTACTCCTCTTACCCATGATTGCTATCCACACAGAGCAGAACTACACATACGCCACATCTATTTGGGGCAGGGGGAATTATGGAGTTGGTTCCGGATGTACTCATAATAAGAGAAGCCCCCTTCAAATCAATGGGATTTAGGTTAATCCCGATTCATTCCAAGCCCTTGATTTAAATGGATCTATCATAAACATGACTAAATCTGGATCCACTCCAACATTTAGCACTTAAGAGGGGAAGTTATTGTCTGGGATTTGATTGCAAACATGATGCTATGAAAAGACATGAAAATAGAACCATCATCTTATATCTTCATTAAAAGCCATACTTAGTCCATTCATAACACATTTAAAACTGATTATCAGGCATTCTGGAAAGACTTGCCTCTTGTTGATCAGGTCAAAGAGGGAGGGTTTTGGATTAGCAAACCTGGAAGGGAAGCAACCTACTGTTTTGGGATTGATCATATTAATGTACTGACTTGAAAGATGGGGGTGGGGGGAGAGGAAATAAAGATTTAATAAAAAAACCTACAAAAAAGTATCATCAGAAAAGCTGACACTGTTTGTGTAAATGAGTTAAGGAAAGAGCAGATTAACTTTAGGATTTTGAAGTACTAATATGAAAGTGAGGAAGATAAAAAGAAATGGGGTTATTCGAGTGCTTATATACAAATGGAAGAAGCTTAGTGGTAAAGAAGCTAGAATTGACAGCATACAAACATTTAGAAGTGCTGATGAAATTACAGAACTAGCCAGACCTTGGTGAGGGAATGATCAAAAATAAAAATTACGGATTACTACGAGAGGAGATATAGGTTTGAGGAGACCATCCGGGGTGAAAAAGAGGTTGGTGGATCTATTTGTGAGAGTTTGTAGTTGCTGGAAGTAGAATCCAGGGACCTCTCTAGTTACTAACTTGAGCATGTTGCACTTCATCCTTCCTCTAAGGATAAAAATCATTTTTAAAAAGATTATAGGTAATACAAACAAAACAGGGTGTTTTAAATAGGGATTGGTGAGGAAATTCATCTGGTTTACATTTTAATGCAAATGCATTTTATTTTGCACTTTCAAACCAATTCATGGATGGAAACACAATTGCTTTTCAGAATTTACATATCTGAATTTTGTAACAAAGTTCGCCAGTCTCCCACCCCCACAAAAATGCATACAAAAATGTCTACATGAAGGGAAAGTACAAATCAAGTAAGTGTGTTAATGAAAGTAATGTTCAAAATACATTATATTAGGGAATTTCTTTTGGAAAAAAAGAAGTTTATATTAGACAAAGTTAAATACAAAAATGCATGTATTAAAACTATATGAACGAAAACATATGTTGGATTTTAAAGTGGCTTAAAAAAACCCCGTAGTGTTCTGGATGCTCATAATGTAAAATTGGAAAAATGAACAACAGAGAGAAACCAGAACTGGTAGATTTACCTAGTTTTAGTGGTAATTATAGGTTATGTTAAATATAATTGCACAAAAATATGTTGTCAAGGTCTACTTGGAGCAGCTTGTATTGGAGCCCTGTTCACTTAGGTAGGTGGGAGGAACCTGTCTTGTTCACATAAAGCTTTGGCTATTGGGTGGGATAGTCATAAATGTAGCAATAACCACAACAGTAACCCCAAGAAAGCACTGAAATCATTTTTCATTAATTCATTTCATTCCTTACATTTGTATGGTGCCCCATAGCCCATAGGACTCTCTGAGTGGCTTAGAATAGAACCACACACACATACACACACAAACATATATATATTCCAAACAAATACAATAATGCATTAGAGCAATACAATCAAGCAACACAATATTTAACTGTAAGTGATACAAAATCAAAACAAACCTTAGTACAATTATATAACACATGATACAATGCATAATATCAATGCATAATGCAATATAATACATGATACCATGCATAATATAAATAATAATAGGATATAGCTGTAATTCCCCCGCAGAGGAAGCCCAATTACCCAACAGTGTACCTAAAGAGACACAGCCATACAGTCCCACGTGGGTTACACCCACATATGACAGGGTAACCCAACAGGATCACAAAAATGGCTCTAGTCTCCAAGGTCCCACCCAGGAGGAGTACCCAATGTGACCCGGCTCCCCACTCCTGGCCGACTCCTCCCGAAGGGTTGCTCCTCTCCTCCACCTCCCCAACAGTGCTGCCATCTCTCCTCCAAATGGCGACGCCAACTGAGGTCGAGCTAGAGAACATGGGGAGCGCAGGTGGCCCCCGCACTGGTCTGTGGTGGGCGGGAGGTGGCGGAAGAAGCAACAGGTGGGCGGTGTAGAATATTGGACTGGGATTCAGGAGATCTGGGTTCTATTCTGCACCTGACCTTGAAGCTCAGGGCTGACTTCAGTCCCTGACTCTTATCCTAACCTACCTACCAGGGTTGTTGTACTGAGGACCAAGTGGAGAGGAGGAGGGCTGTGTAGTCCTCCTTGAGTGCCCCATGAAAGGAAAATGGTGCGGGATGAAGGCACTGTCATAATAATTACAGCAACAACAAACAGCTTGTCTGGAAAAAATGGCCAAAGGCCAGGGGCTATAGATCAGTTCTGCTGCCTCAGCCCAAGCTCCCATGTACAATGTGTAGGCAATAATAGTGATCTACCTCACAGGGTTGTAAGGAACCAGGTACGCAAATTGCATTGTCAGCTGTAATCATGTCAGATCATAATAAATGCTCTGAAGAGCTGTATAAATGCAAAGGATCTGCTAAATCAATTACCTATAGCACTCCATTTGAAGAACACGGGCAGCATTCAACACAAGTCTAGTTTCTATCAGGCAGTCCTTTGCTTTTATTTGATTCTCTTCAGGATTCGTCACCTCCCCTGACGTGCTGCCCTCCGAGCATTGCACTGCAGCTCTCGGCTCAGGATTTAAATCCAAAGAAGAGCGTGCGTTGCTCCGCAGCCTGGAATCCACACCGAAAGATGCTGTTCAGCTGTTCTTCTATAAATAGGTTGCAATTAGAAAGAAATAAGGGTCAGGATGAAATGCCAGATAGCATTTAGACTAACCTGCACTTGCTATATTTAACCAGAGACATGAAAACTACTTCATTTTCAAGGAAGTCTTTAAGTATTACAAATGAAGAATTTACCAAGCCATGAATTATTGATGAAGTGGAACTCTCGCTGGAATTAGCGCAACTTTTCCCATGCATGCATTACTGGAGCATCCTTCACGTTCTTCCGTCGACAGTTGTCTTCTTATCCTGTAATTTTTTTTCTTTCCCCCCCTTTTTTTTTTAAAATGCAATTTCCAGTTTGGGCTATA
Organism: Varanus komodoensis; assembly: GCF_004798865.1. NCBI lineage: Eukaryota > Metazoa > Chordata > Lepidosauria > Squamata > Varanidae > Varanus > Varanus komodoensis. The sequence goes on along the minus strand of NW_025335440.1, from coordinate 15,824,864 downwards.
AATACAAAGCAATTTACAAGTTTATTCTGGTTTCCTGGAGAAGCAGCAGAAAAGGGAGGGAGGGAGGGGGGGGGGAGGGAGAGAGATCACTGAACTGAACTGAAGTGAACTGAGCCGAGCTTCGGCAAATAGTGATACTAGAGTGAAAGCTTGGAGAGCTACATTCGCTGAACCAAAAGCCCAGGGCCTTTATCCTGGACGTGTGCGATGGGACTTGGTAACAAGGAATGGACACTCAGCGAGCATAGAGGTTGCAGCTGGGAACGGCTTCTGCTATATGGCCTGTTTCAGGGCCCAGTCTGTCCTTCCATTGTTTAAAGTGCATATCAAACCTGATGAAGGACCTTATGTACGTGCCCAGAGGTATGGATGAGAGAACCAGAGATGCACATGTGCCCTGAAATTCCCAGAGCTTCCCCTCAAAGCTGCGTTTGGCTTCTTCCTCCTTCTCTTTTGTGGTCCATATTTTTGGTGTTTTGGAAGACACCACATTTTGTAAGGGCAAACTGCTTTTTTACAAAAGGGTGACTAAAGTATATCAGATTGACTAAATGTTTGTTAAACAAATGACAATGTTTTTCAGAGCGTGCATTTTTAAATGCACATTTTAAAAATATATACTTGAAAAGGTGAACTTTTTAAAGTATGCATTTTTGAATATGTTTTTTGCAAAGTGTATTTATTAAAATTATTTGTTTATTAAAAGCTTTTCTAACCCATCCATGACTGTCACAGGACAGCTTACAATAAAAATGAATGGGATAAAACAAAACACCACAGCATCTGACAGTATGAGATAATAAAACTCCAGTTAAAATCAATTAAACATTAAAATGATAGGAAAAGAAAAAGGGTTTTGCCTGATGCTGAAAATAATATAATGTATAAGTATAAATAAGTGTACATCTCCCATCAACTAAAGCATGAAAATACAAATGTTTACAAGTGTGCGATTTTAGAAAGAACACATTTTTAAAGTGCATAGTTTGTAAATATGAACAGAATTCAGGAATTCACAAACATTTCTGGAAAGTGCAGATTCACATCCAGGGTTGTGAATGGAGCGTTTTTGAGTGATTTGCAAACTAGAAAGAAATCTGCATGCACTCAAATCCAGGAAGCTGTAGTCATCAATCAGCTGATGATATGCAACTCTATTTCTCCTTTGCAGGGAAGCTAGTGATAATCTGAAAGCAGTAATGGGTTGAATGTGGGACACTAAACTGAGATTTGACCCATACAAAGGTGGACAGAGGTGCTATTGACTGGGAAAGAGGCCAGCAACTTCTTTCCCAGAAGAAGCAGATTCACAGTCCTGACATGTTCCTGGATGCCTAGATGAGGCAGTAGTGGAGTGACTTTGCCAAAATTAGACTGGCATGACAGATGTGTCTGTTTCTTAAGGGGTCCAACCTCATTACCCTAACGTATGCCTTCATAACCATTAGATTGGAGTCATGCAAGGTCTTACCCCTGGGACTGCCTTGAAAGACTTTTCAGAAAGTTCAGTTAGCCCAGAATGCTGCAGTTTGGCTGCCCGCTTATGGGCCAATTTCATGGAAGATCAGAAATTCATTCAAGTTTTTTTTCTCTTTTTTGCTTAACTGGAGTTATTCTAGTCACATTTCCTGGAACTGAACATAGTCCAGTCTGCAGACCCATGTGCATACAGTCCCAAACTTGCAATGTGATTTCTAGAACCAATACAGCAGCAGCAAAATGTGTTCGTCAAATACATACAATCCAAAGCACACATACAAGAATGCATACTTAAGAAGAACACACACAAACACACTCTAATCAGGGTGGATGGGAGTGGTACATTTCAAAACTCCTCGGGAATTTTCCTTAATTCAGAAAGTTTCCTCTCTGACTGTCTTCTACCAGATTATAAAGGCCTTCCAAAAGCAGAAGCAACGACAGCAAAACCCTGTGTTGGCTATTCCTGCGAGATCATGGTTTCTCTGTGACTGGGGCTCACAGCTCTGTTGTTCTTGCCTTATTTTTCATATTGTGATTTTCAATACTGTTAAGCCGCCTTTAATAATGCATTAAAAGGGCAAGTTGGAAAGCTTCAAAGAAACCAAAGCATGGCAAAATATTTAAGCCTGCATAGTTAAAACCGTTCTATTTGTTATTTTAAAAATTCGTATGTTTACCATTTATAGTCACTTTTATTTATTTGGTTTTGATTGTATTTGTTTGTTTGTTTTCTGGTTCTGATCATTCTGTTATATTGTCTGATTGATTGTTTTATTGTTTTGCTTTTAATTATGTAAGCCATCCTGAGATGCGGTAGTGAAGGACAGTGTACAAATGTTTTAACTAAATAAATAAATAGTTGTTGCAGTTTTCAATCCATAATTCATTCCCGTCTTCTCTTCCCCCTCTGCCACCAATGCACACTTGTGCATAACTGTGTGCTTAACAATGGAGGGAAATCATTTTCCATATGGCTGCAGATGTCTTTGCACCAAGGTTCTTTTTGCATACTCTACCAATGTGCAGATGTGCTCCCACACATTGGCAAAACGCCACCCCAGAAGGATCCGTGAGGCCATGACAATTACCTTGGACACTCCTGCTTTCGTAGCTGCTGATAAATGTACACAGGCACCCTGGTAGGAAGCAACAATGCCCTGTATGCAAATTGCAAACATCAAAACTGTAAAGATGAAGAATTTACAGTGCATTTGCTCCCTCAAGAAATAAAACAGACCAGACCAGACCAGGAGTTGAATACAGCTGCGTAACTCTTATTTTCTTTTTGGACTAAAATGAAAAACAGACTCACCCTGCCTCTGAGGGACAAAAGCCCTGGTTGAACTGCAACAAGTGCTTGAACTATTCTAAGAATAGTGTTGTAAATATGATAATAAACATATGGGACATAATAGCCATGAGTTGGATTCAGATTTATGCTGGATCCACTGTATGGATGGAAGTAGATTCACCCACACCATCCTTCTAGCAGCACCTCTCCAACTTCTGAAATGGTACATAGAAAGTCATGAATCACTGCTGAAAGGATTTGTGGTGTGTGTGTGCGCACACGCATGTGTGTGTGTAGGGAGCATCCCTAAATTTGGTTGGAGGGACCCTCCATAAATGGGGACCCTCCACTTGTAAAAACACCCTTCCTCTTGCAGAAGATCGATCATGACCCAACTGCATGTCATTTGGAATTCAGAGAACCCAGGGAGCCAATCTTAGAAGGAAGATTTGGGAGGCATCTGCTTGAAACGGGGGGAGTTGGGGCATACGCAGGGAGCCTGCTGACTGAGAGCCTGGTCAGAGAAAACCGCGGTTTCTGGTCCAAGCCCTTGTGATCATTCCCCCAGTGATGCATCTGCTCAGTGAGTTGTCAATATTTGTCTTTCGCTGACACAGTTAAATGCAAGGCATCTCAAGCTCTTTTAGACTCTTTCTCTTCATCATGGGTTGTAATTTGTGTGGTCCTGTTCTCAGCACACTCAATTTGGGAATCCCACTTAAGACGCCCTCCCGGGATTGCCTCTTCATGCTTCTGAGCAATCTTTCATTAGAAAAAACCACTTCCAAATGAAAACTCCATTTCTTGCTTGATTTAACACTCTCTCTTAATCTGGTGTTTGGGATTAGCAAAATTGCATGTGTAGCAGGATTCTGTGCACCCTACGAGCAGGCTGGAAAGTTTTGACCATGAAATGAAAAATGACCTTTCTGCAGAGAGCGGATGCAGGGGAGAAGTCTTTAGGCCTTTTGCCAAAATGAAGCATCTCTTCCAGCAAAGGATAGCTTCAAATTAGCAAGAACTCCCACAAAAGGCTTTGTAGCTAATCGATTTGATTGCACAAAGGATGCATCTTTCATACACTTAGGTGATAAGGATGGTGTATTTACTCCTCTAAGTTGTTAGAGGGAGCTGAAGCACCTTAGGAAACCTTTGTTTTAGTCCCTGCAAGCAGGAATTGGGAATTAACCCCTGTGCAGAAGTTTCTTCTGCTGTGATTGGAAGGTCATGAGCATCATGTCTTAAATGTTGTCTTTTACGACGCCAATGCCATGCTGCAGGATGCAGCCTTCCAGCTTTCACAGAACTGGTCATTAGACAAGAGACAGACCTGGGTGGGGAACCTCTGACAATAAAAATCTATTGCCCATACTGAGCTGCTTGCCAAGCTAGTCCGGGTGAACAGCCTACAACTCCTAGCATTCTCTAGCTAGCCATGCTGTTACCTGGATTTTGTTGCTGCTGCTGTCTTTCCTAAGTATAAACAGGAATGCACCCTGAGTTACAAACGCCTGCAAACACAGTGAGGAATAGAAAAAAAAATGCAGTCAGCATTACATCAGGTAGTCACAGTTGTAGCCCCCTGGGGATCCCTGACTTTCATTTGAACTGTTATTCCATTTAGCAAGACGCATCCATTCTTTTCTTGCCAACCGATTGTCTGCAAGCTTGCCGTATCGAACACACTCTAACAAAGAAGCCCTTCAAGGAAATATTCAGTGGTAGCCATGACCAGACAAAAGAAAGGGTGACACACGCTTTCTAATAACCTGCAGCATTCTCTGCACCCATGACCTGGTGATCGCGAGTAGTTTAGATGCCTTCTTAGAAACCATTAGATGCATAGAAAAATCGTGATTGCTGGACCTCCTGAAAATGGGGGGAAATGCTTTGTTCAGAGGTGGTACCCACTGATCCATGTGTGGTGCAAATGAAGAAATGAAAGGGAATGGAGACAAAGACTCATTTTCCTGCTGTTACATAATACAGAACGTGAGCTCAGCCCATGAAACTGATTGGTGGGAGATTCAGAAAAGATGAAAGGAAACTATGGAATTCATGCCCGCCAGATGTAGTGACAGCCTTTCACTTTAAGAGGGTATCAGAGAAATTCTCGGGGGAGAAGTCTAGGCATGGCTACTGCGTCTCATGGCTATATGCCATTTCCAGTGCCAGAAGCTGTAAGCAAATGCACACCATTTGCTGGGAATTATGGCTGGGAGGGCATTTTCCACTTTTGCTTGTGCACTTCCTGTGGGCGCCTGGTTATCCACTACGAGAACAGAACATTGGACTGGAAGGACCCTCAGTTTGAACCAGCATGATTCTCATGCTCTTCTTATCATCGTGCCCCACATGTGTCCTGTCAGAAGGGTCTGGTTGATCACTGCTGGAAACCAAAGGCCAACGATGGAGCCCAAGGGATGCATCTTGGGGTTGTATTTCACTTGGATGCTTCTTTGCTCCCCAAGACCCTAGTCTGGTGTCCCCCACAAAAACTGCTGGAAGATGCCTCCTTTTGGTGCATCTCCTTTGGCCACACTGTGTTACAACAGGGCGCAAGCTGGGGAATTGCCATGTGGTGACTGAATCCCAGGTGTGAAAGGAAGCAGCTGTTTGAATGCAGGCAGAGAGGGGAGAGAGAGAGAGGATATCTTGGACTTGGATGGACCTTCGGTCTGACCCACCAAAGCAAGGCTTAGTGTTGGATCCAGATTTACACTTCGATCAGCCACCCTGGAGGAGGTAGACTTCCTGGCCTCTGCTCTCCCTGAAAATGCTATGCAGAGAGACAGAGAACCCCGCTGAAAGGGGTAAGCTGTGGTGTGGGGAAAAGGATCCTCCAGTATCAAGTGGAGGGAATGACCAAGAAGAGCCCTTCAGAAGAGCCAGAATGCAAATTCTGGAGTCATCCCTTGATATACTTTTTCTTCTGTAAAGGTGAGGGTCTGCCTGATCTAAAGCCCTTCCCCATTTTTTCTTTTAATGATTTCCCTTCTATTTGTGTGCATGGGGGCAGGGGGTATTTACCATCTATGTATGCATCTTTCATACCTCCAGGGTTCCATGTTGGGCCAGGGGGTGGGCAAGGACCTGAGAAGGCTTTGGTTCCTGTGGATGCCCTGCCTTTAGATCCACCCCCTTTTTGTCTCTCATGACATCAGAGGATGACATCTTAAAGGCAAGAGCATCCCTATAGGATGAGAGGAGTTAGTGGTGTCAGATGTCTCTCCCCGCCCCCTTTCTCTCTTTCTCACTCACTCTCTTTCTCTCTCTCATGCACACACACACACAGAGAGAGAGAGAGAGAGAGAGAATCTCTCCATCTACCTGGAATGCCCTCCTAGAATCCATAGGACTGCATCCTTAGTTCCACATTTCTTAGCTCACAGATAATTTCCTTTGCAAAGCATACTTTTTGATAGCAGTTTTTGCAGCGCATCCTACCAGCCAGAATAACTACACCAACTCTGAGTAATGTGTAGAACCAAATCACTGAACATGAGCCGATCAATTCACATTATGCCAAGTATGCCAAGAGTTGATATATTTCCATAAAAGTATGTCAGTCGATAACGCAGATAAGGTTCTTTCAATGCTCTAAATAATTTCAACACATCCATCCTATATACATAAATTCAAGCAATACTCTTGCAATGTATTGAAATGAACTTGCTGCCAAATGAGGTTGCTTGTACTGCCTTCCCCCACACTCAGTGAAACCGAGCCAAGATTTCACTTCGTTTGCACCGTGCTCAATGTTGAATCTGCCAGCTCTTTCAGTGTTCAAAGTATCTCTCTCATGTTGTAATTTCTGCCTCACCAACATGTTCATGTTTAACATTCTTTCTACAAAGAGAGGGAGGAAGGGAGGAAGGAAGATCCCACATAATAAATCTTCAAAACCACTGAAACACCCAGCTAAGAGAACAAAGATTTAATCATGGAGCAAGGCAATTTTAAATCCTTCGCTTACCAGTTCAGAGGAGGAATGCCTTAGCTGCATATTGTTTCACTGGTGGCACATGATATTTATTTCCCTCTCTCCAGTGGCCATTCCTTGCTTTGCAACTGCTCCATTTCACATTTTAAACCCAATTTATTGCACTATCGTGATGGGAATAATACAGAGTTGGGTTTTTATGCCCTCATCACCTATTTCTTGCTGGTTGGTCATTTTGGGTATCTGTAGGTTGTGTGGTCCCAGACTTTGGTTCCAAAGTTCCATCATGTCTGCACCAATTTAATCTGAAAGTAAAACGTCCTTATGAAAGATCTGCCTAACCTATTTGCACAAGCAATTCAAGTTACAGCTTTCATTATCTGAATATTTGTGTTCTCTTGTTTGTCTGAATGTTGTCTTGATTTAAAGGTTTCTGGGATGTTTCACAACCCATTCCTGACTTGGGATGTGACTAATACTAGCTCTGTGATGCAGAAAATCTATGGAATTCAGTCTGTCTTGATCCTTATTCTGCAGATAAATTCCACAGTTTTCCTGTCCGATAGCTTCTGTCCTTTCAAAAGGTGAGCCTCTGTCACGGCAAAAGTGAAAGCACAGAAGTGCAGAACCCATACAATCGACTGAAATCAGGCGTTAGGAAAGATGTGTCCAAGTAAAAGTGCAGATAGGGAAAGGGGGAAGTGCATTTGCTTCATTCTTTAATGCAAACTAATTCCACACTTTTGAACCTGCATAGAAAGCAAAACTCAGTTACCCTTCAAAATTTGCCCTTGTCCAAACTGTATAATAATAATTATTCATTTCATTTCTATAAGGGAGTTCTTTGGTTAAAATGCACACAAAAATGTGTATGGTTGTGAAAATAACATTAAAAAACAATCTATTTTAGTTTGGGGCTAGACTGTTGACTGGGGACCCCAGGGGTCCAAGTTCTACTCACCATTTGACCATGCAGCTCACCGGGACACTTTGAGCCAGTCACAGTCTTGCAAACCCACAACCCCACAAAGTTGTTGTGAGGCTAAAATGGAGCTATGTAAACTCCCTAAGGTTCCTCACAAGAGGAAAAAGTTAGAATATAAATTCAACATCATAATAATAACAGTTTCAAAAAACGTTTGTTTGGTGAAATTGCATGCAAAAATGCACACAAACGAAATGCAAAGTTTTTTGTTTTTTCACAAAAAGGCTCGACTGAACCAAACTGAAGATTTGAAAACTAAGGGATTGAGAGAAACCGACATTTTGACATCCCTCTTTGTCATACGTATCTCTTTAAGAGGTGATGGCACAAAATGGTCACCACCATTTGTGGTGTCAAGTCCACAGTTGTTACAGCTTCTACTGGGATCCATTGGATCTGTGTGGCTTCCCTGTGTACTGAACCACAAAACTGCAGGTTGTAACTAGCGATATCAGAAGATGTCTCACCTGCTGAGGTGGGAACATTCACCACCACCTTGTGCCCATTCCTCACTCCTGATGTTGCCACCTTATCTCTCAAAGAGTGACCACACTTCTCTGGGGGCAGAGGGAGAGAGCTCAGTGTAGGCCAGTTCCTCCCTGTTGGAAGCCAACCTCTTCTCTTCAAGCAAAGCATTATTTTTCAGAGCAAGTTCTGCATTTTCAAAATGCTGCCATATTGCTGCATGGTCAAGTAATACAAAATTCTTTCATTAAACGAGGCCATTAGAAACAAGGGCTTTTCCTGTCTGCATTGCCTGCAATACAATATATTCCAAGCACTTCATATTTCATTAAAATTATCAGCCGAATGATTCTCATCTAGTGTTATTTCAGCTTTTAATAAAACAGGGATCCTGAAAAAAGAATATCCAAAAACGTCCTTCTCCCTCTCTTTCTTGTCTTTATAATTTTGACATTGACGATTCCCACAAAATGACCCATCAATTGAGTTATGAAGGTCATAGTCTATGAAGTATAGATATTTTCCATATTTCTAACAAAAAAGTATTGTCAGCTCTCCTTGATAGAAACGACTTTCATTCATGGTGAATTTAAAGCTTATGTATCAGGTTTGGGGGATAAAGATCGTTTTCTGAAGTCTGTATAGACTTTGAAGTGGAGGCTTTTAAAAACCCTCTATGTACTTACTCCATTTCTTTTTCTTTTTTATTTTTAAGCATCCTAAGCCTCCAACAATAGCCCTCCTTAAATCGCCAAGTTTTTTAAAAAGCAGTTCTGAAAGCTTTCTTTTACACGATGCCACAGCTGTGACAATTAGATTATTTCTCCCTGATGTTGTCCATTGTTTGCTGATTAGAAGCTTTGAAACCAGTAAAATGATTAGATCAAAAATAGATGCTTCAGAAAAAAAAGAATGCTGTGTAGAAAGATTAATGTTATTTATTATGATCTCCAAGCCTTATTGCACATGTTGATAAATAAAAGCCTTGCTCCAGGTATTCAGAGGGGCATCACATACTCCAAAGAAATGGCATATGGATTTTCATATGAAGCTGCTTGGACCATTTGACACAGAAGTCCCTTCTGAGGGGCCCACACATGGGCAACGGCAAAGAATGACAGCATGCAAAGGAAACTCTGAAAGAGGAGGTCGGGGTGGATGGGAAAAGAGGGGACACAGGTCTTTCTTGCTCTTCTCCATTTCTATTATAAGAAGGGGTTTTCTGAACCTTCCTGAACTTCAGAAACCAACAAAGGCACACAGACACTCCATTGCAAGCAAGACAGCTCACCCAGTCACTTGGTCATCTATTAAGAGAGGGCCACTTTTTCAATGGCAGAAAATGTTTTTGGTTGGGTTGGGTTGGGTTGCTTGCTGATGTACATAGAAATCTGCCTTACAGTGACCTTTATTCCATCTTGCTCAGTACTTTCTAGTGTGAGTGCCAGCAGCTTTCCAAAGTTGACTGTAGGTCTTTCCCATCATCTGCTACCTGTCCATTTCACTGAATCAACCCTGGGACGTGCTGTATGCACTACATCTTCTCTATCAACAAGCTGTGATTCCGTCTTTAGAACTTCTGGGTTCACAACGTAATGCATCCATGGGTGTTACCTTCCTGAGATCTCATTCCTTGAACTTCCCCTGGACTACTCGATTCTACCTGTGTGAAACAACTCAGGAAATCCCTGATTCGATTCTCAGAAAAGCCAGAGAAGCAATGTTCCAGATCACCAGGGTTCTTTCAAAATCATCTCACGGTCCATTGCCTGTCCTTCCACTATGACTGCTCAGTCTGCATGAATGAGAAACTTGCACAAATACAGCAATGGTTTGACGGAAGGTTTGTCCAGCCAGGACCAATTCTGCCTACAACAAAAAGATGTGCAAATTTTAAAATCTGCTAAATCAGCTGGTAACCAAGGATGGGGAAACGATGAGCATGCGCCCAACGGGTTACGAATATTTTCAGGGGACAGGTACTTGTGCTGGCATTGTAAGCTTGGAACTGGGCATGCTCACAAATCTTTCAGCAAAGGTGAAAATCGCATCTTCCCCAGGAAACGCTCTTTCAAGGGCCTCTGATAGCCAGAGCAGAGTACAGGGACCACTGCTCTGAGTCAATCCATGGAAACATTCAGATATTCAAACACATTGACTGTTGTGTTGTGTTATGAATAGCAATGCAGTAATTTCTCTGGGTGTGTTTGCCTTAATTTTCAGGAGGAGTAATAATAATATTGCCAGTATTAAGAAATAGAAACGATCATTATAAACTATTGCCTGAAGCAGGCAGCAGTGGATTATGAATATACAAAGAACTAAATTCACATAAGATGGTCTTTGGGTAACTCTCCCCCACCCCACGAGAGCTTAAGTATGTCCTTTGTTATAAACGTCAGAATTAGAGAAGAATTCAAAAGATAAAAAAGATATTTAATTTGGGTCAAGAAGTTAAAAAGGGGTAAGGGAGGGAGAATCACTGATTGCACAGCACTGTAATTTGCAAATGTATAATCACATTATGTTTCTCTGTCTGGAAAAGCTCTAGAATTGAAGAGAGCATGATCTAAATGGCACAGGAGGGGTTCCTGCTGGGGGATGAAATGTCAGAAAGTATGAAACTTTTGCCAGCGACATCCCCCACCCCACAAGTAAAGGTTAAGCCATGGATGATCCTTCAGAAGTCAGGGTGGGGGAGTAATCCCACATTTGGGTGAAGGTTAAGTGGAGTTGGGGGGGAAATTCCTCCGTGCTCTTCAGAGCTGTCGCTTGATGCCTGAATCACCTGCCCTGCTCTGTTTAAAGGCTGTTTATCAGAATTCTTTTCAAACTCCTTTAATTGCTTTCTCCCAGTATCTGTCTGCTTAGTTACAGTGCTGCACATGCTGCAGGTGTCCTGTTGGAGATACCAAGGTTTTGGCCTCATCAGTCCCCCGCTGAGACCTTTATCAGTTGTAGGCAGTGAGTCTTCTGATTGGATTAGAGATTGATTATAGACTAATCATGCCATCTTGACAGGCAGACAGGCAGCTTGTGGTCAATAGGATCTTGTAATCAGCCCTGGGCTAATGAGATGCATACAGCTGGGCTTGTTGAACAGCAGGTTCGAGACACACAAACCACCGCTGTATTTGGAAAGGCCCGTTTATGCTGGAGGGATTTCAGAGCAGGAAAGGGAGCGGCTTGCTGGCCTGGCGAGTCTCCGCAGAGCTTTCAGGTGCATTTCCCAACAATGAGATCAGTTGTGATCGGCAGAGGTGCTCTTGACATGTGCAAGACCCATATTCTCCCAGATGCGTTAGTTCAATAGATGCCCGTGGTCCGAAAGAGAAGGACACTGTCTCCTCAGGGAGACCAATCCATCCTGCTGCTGCAACGTTAACAAGGATGCCTCAGCCAGGGCCATAAGAAGCATCCAGTCAGGGCCAGAGAGCCTCAGATATTGGACAGTATAGAAATCTAACAATCAATCAATCAATCAGTGGGCCAGTTCCATCCCAGAGTCTATAATCTTGATCAATACCAGTGCAGCAGGAGGAACTGGTATTGCTGACCCCCTTCTCTCTGTTTGTTCCTTAATTCCAGCACCCCCTATGGCCCACCTGGTCTGCAGAAGGAAATGGGCTTTGCCCCATGGTGCAGGTGAAGTGACAAGATCAAGGAAGGAGAATCTCTTGCTGCTTCCATGATGCTAAATATTAGCACAGGGATCCTCCAACTTTTTAAGTGTGCAGGCATCTTTGGGACTTTGAAGGCATGGGTACCACCAAAAAATGGTTGTCATCAGGGGTGTTTGCCTTTGCATAAAATAGCCGTCTTTAGTATTTAGAGCATCATATAGGCCCCAATGTTAAGAGATGTTCTGCAGGCTGCAACCTTGCAATTAAAAGTGTGAAATTGTGGTTTCCTATACCCTCCAATGAATTTCTGGCCACTGTAAAGGAATTCTGTGGACACTCACAACAGGATGGCTCAAAGATGTGTGGCAACTTTCAGCTACTTTGTGGAACCAACTGCCTAGAGAGGTGGTGGGCTCTCCCACACTAGAGACATTCAAAAAGAAACTGGACAGCCATCTGAGTGGGATGGTGTAACATGGTGTCCTGCAACAGCAGGGGGTTGGACTAGATGGCCTTCATGGTCCCTTCCAATGCTATGATTCTATGATGCAGGGAGCAATCGATGCATGGAAGCGGCTGTATTTTTTTCCCCCTGTTGAGATCATTTGAGTCATTTACATTTACTAGAATTAAGGTGCAATTGTATGCTTGACTAAACTGGAAAAGGGTCTATGATTCCTACTAGTTGCCAAAAATGCATCCTTTCAAAATTTCATACCTTCGCCCAGTGCTTTTTTTGTAAAAAAAAAAAAAAAAAAAAAGTGCCAGAACTCATGTCTTGGGGTCACACTTTTACACTAAAAAAGATTTTCAATTCACCAACTGTTTTTGAAATAAAGAACTTATTTACCTTTTGCATGTAGCCAGTCACTCTACACACACACAAACATAATGGTTGCCACCAGCAGTAAGCACTCAGCATGCGACCACACAACTGATCCCAAGCCGAGCAGCGTCCCAAGCCTAGTGGCGCCCTCACAATCAGCACCAACACACAAGCAGCCCGCAGGCACTATGCTAATGATTTCTGCCACGGACCTGCTACGCCCAACAGGTCGATTCACAATCACTTGGAAAAATCCGTCAAAAAAAGGTGCCGGAACACCATTCCGGTGCATTCTATAACAAAAAAAGATCAAATGCAGCGTGCAAGTATAAATCACGGAACTATTCCCAAGTTCTTATCCTCACAAGAGCTTAAGCCTTTTGTGCCCATTAAAGCTGGTTTGTCTGAGCAGGGCATACTCAGGAGTAAAGCAAAAACATCAAGCTGTGGCAGGTTGTGGCTATGAAGGAAATCAGATGGACAGAAATATCTCAGAGCTTTACTTCCAGTGACCAGCTGAAGATCAGCATTGTGTAGTATTTGTAATTTGGAAATAGCAGTACTGGCTGCATTACAAGCCTGTTGTGAGGTTTACTGAGGTGCTTGTGGCTGTTGGGGACTGTGTGATGGACATGCGAAGTATTATCAAGGCAACGCATGTTTTAGAGTGACTATCTCATCCTCCAGCATTTCCATGGGTGAATCGCCACTCGTAGCTGCACAGAACTGTATAACCTGAGAGGTAAATGCACCCTGGTAGCTACACAGAGTAGCCAGCTGCACATCTGGCTGCACATCTGCAGGGATGAACTGCATCTTGCCAAGCCAGGAGATGGTGCCTGAGATATTTTTGTGGTCCATGAGGTGGGACTTGACTGATGAGTGTGTGAACTGAATCAAAAGTGACACAGAAACGGGAACAAATCATGTAGAACAAAAAAAAAAAAGCTGGTTGATTCGACCAAATGCTTCATCTGGAGGTAGCAAGGCAGGGAAATGGTCAAGTAAGCTAAGTCTCTGGCACCCGGCTTCCACAGAGCCACATTCATTGACTTTCTCCTAAAGAGGGTGGTCTCAACATTGATATGTGGAGTAGCTGGATCCTTCAACTAGAGGACTGCCCTTTGCAAAGTAGGATGCATGGCCACTTGAGTTTTTGGCCTTGGGGCACTGAACAAAAGATCAGCTTCATCAGTGGAGCTGCAATCTGGTAGGGCTGGGCATCATAAAACAGAGCTAAACACCCATCCTTGATTATACAGTACCTTTTGAAAGAGATTTTCCTATTGAGAGAGAGAGAGGGAGAGGGACATATTTCACAATTTCTCTCAGCTTGTAAACATTTGCAGGTAGTGATTATCGCGTGTCCTCAGGCTCTAGGCTATAATTACTGAGCCTACTATTGCAGTGAATAGAACCCTAATCATGAAAGAAGGCTATTAACCTCCAGGAATTTAAGCAATATTATTTTTTTTCCTCCAAGAGAGAACTAACTACAAAATTTTGATGCATCAGTTAATACGGTTTCGATACTACCTTTTTATTTAAGCTTGGTTTTGGCTAGAAATGTGCTTTTTGGCAGGTTTGCTTACCCAAACTCTCCATGTTTATCAGAATAACTTTAAACGTTATTTCTCAAAACTTCCAGGTTCTGCCTTTGTGGAAGATTACATGTGGCCCCAAGTCAATGAAATTAAGGGGTCAATTTTCATCCACCAGCATCATGATATTTGCTGTTAGTAAGAAAAGGACTCTGCATGCATACAGTGCTACAGATATACCTCACCCTAATTGGCCAGAGTTTCCAGTCCAGCAGAGAAGCCCTACATGGGGGTTTTGACCATCAGGTGAATCCACATGGGAGGAACCAAGAGATCAATTAGTTACCTGCTCAGGTATTCATTGAAGAAGGGATTCATTTGAATACACCTATGACTTCATAGGCCATGAGATGCCCCAGTAATTCCTTGGCAGCTTATGATGGCAGCTTCTTCATTGGCAGATGTGCACATTTATATGAGAATAAATCTACAGAACTCTGTAGAATTTGCTTCCAAGCAAATACATGTCAACTAGGGTTGACCATCATATGTTCCGCTCATTTCCTTGATCTTCCCCTCATGTTCTCTGCCACATGCATTTCTCGGAGCAGCACAGGTCCACAAGCCAAGGAAGCCTAGACATCAGAACACCATGTGAAAATGTGCTCAGAGAGAGAGAGAGATTGGCAGTGATCACTGCTTCCTAATAACATAGTTGAAGGTTAAGTTGAAGGTTGTCAGAAAGACAAAAAAGCCTCTTGTCACTTAATGTTCAGTTGATGATGAACTGAAAAAGAACAATTTCAACCAGGCTAGTGAAATTGGTACAAAGCTTCAGAGGAGGCTGAAGAGGAAATCATATAGAAGTTACTCAAGAAGAGCGCATAAAAGGGCAAAGATTCCCAGCTGAAGGAGGAACGGCGAGGACTTTCAACTCAGAGGCTGATAGGAGCAAGTCACAGTGTAAGCATGAACAAACAAGCTACAAGACATAAAAGTTGGAGTTAACAAGGCAGTATTGCTAACCAGCGCCGAGAAATCATGTGAAATGCTTGAAGGGATAAGAGACTCCAAAGAGCAGGCTCAGATGAAGCATGAAGGAACTCAGTTATGATTTTGAGTGCACAGCACCCGGTGGGAATATGCATATAGAACTGCATTTGCCAAACCTGAAAACTTGCTGATGAATATTCTGCAGGCCGTGGCTGAAATCAATAAGCCTGGGACATTCTAGGTTGAAATTTGCAAGTCCCTTAATCTGGAAGATGTTCAGCATAAGTAGCGGCATTGCCTTATGAAGATGAATGGCCTGATCTACACAGGGAAGCTTGGTGGGTTTAGAAAGCAGGGAAAAGTGAGAATGGAGTTCCTGTGGCCACAGTGGGACTCAGCCCAGCCCAGTGTTGCCAAAGATGAGCCGAATCCAGGAATGGAGAGAGCCAGGGAGCTAAGGAGGGATGTACGAGCAATGCATTTCAGGAATGTGTCAGGTTTCTCCTTCCAGACTGAAGGAACTCCGATGCAATCTAGGGGCCAGGGCCATACCTTTCCAAGCTTGAAATGTAACTCATGGACCAAAAAGAAAAAAGAAAGAAAACTGCATTCCACAGATGCGTCTATTTCCAAAATGCATATGTTTCAGTGTATGAAAATGTACATAAATATGATTTAATGCATAGAAGTAGGTGCACATCTTGAAACTGAACACATCCTGTATCCTGTATCTCAGCCATTCCTTCCACCTCTACAGTGGCAAAGGGTGCAAGTGCTTTTCAAAGGCTGCCCTCTGTGCTGCTTCTACTGTGCACCATGACAAAGAAGAGGAAGTCGAAGCAGCCTCTACACACATGGCACCAGAGATGTAGCTCAGAAGTGCTGGATACCACCCAGCCCAGAACACACCCAAACTGGGCTGCCAGTATAACGAGCGAATGGATGGATGAATGAATGGGCCCATTTTAGGTGAATAAACTGAATGTTAAGGAATAAAATGGACTCTGAGCTCCTAGATGAAAAGCAGAGAAATGCTGACAGAGTGAGAAGGTCACAATGCTTGGCAGGGAGTCCCAAGGGTACCGTATAAGGAAAGCGAGCGATAAGAGCATTCCAGAGGAAGTGCAAGCGAAACAATGGACCAGATGAGACAGGACAGTGAGTTGTAGCCTAAAGAACAAAGAGTTTGAACAAGGTGTCCAGATAAGGTATATAAAGCAGGGCCAGACTCGTCAGCACTGCAATGTCTGTGTCTCCCATCGCTCCATTTGAGACTGATCAACATAAAGCAGGGTTGTCCTGGTCAGTATGAAAGGATGAATGTTAGTGCGAGTGGATGAGAGTGATTCCCTTTATATGTGGTCAAGAAGAGAGCTCTTGATTTGCAAATCCAGTACTGGCTGTCTGTGTGTCTACTTCTATCTCCACTCCCCGAGCTCTTGGGGTGATAAGCACTATGCAGGATTAAAAAGAACAGAAAAGTCCATTACCAGGCTCCTGCAGGGTACTCTTCAGCAATGGTTAACTGGTGCATTAATGCAACATCCATAGGTGCCATGAACCCAAATGAAATGGAACACTGGCCTGGCAGAACCATGCCCAAGCATGGCTTATTTTCACATGCCCACCTTCATGGCATCATCATGGTTACATGTGCATGACAAGGAGGGTCCATGGGATCAGGAACTATGCTTAGCTTAGTACTGGCTGGGAAGCAACTGGGAGAGATTAGAGATGATTTAGTCCTAGTTGTCCGGGATGCCACTAGTATCCCTAGACTAGCACAAAGCTATAACAGCCTGCCCAAAACCACTCAGTGAGTGCTTGGTCTTAGGGGCATACAAAACTTCATATTATTTAGCATTGGGAGGGACTCAGGACACTATATAGGCCAAGGCCTTGCTCAGTGCAAAGTTTGCCATTGTGGATGAGCAAATCAACAAAACCCAAGCTTGCCCAGCTATTATTATTACATTGCACGTTTATTCCACCTTTTTACTTGAGGATGTACTCCAAATTCCATCTCAAGGGTCCTTGTGATGTATGTTCATATCAGATTGCAAGTCTTTCCCCCTTTTGCAAGAAAATGTGTGTACATTTTGTATACCGTTTCCCAGTCGTGCATATTTTAAATGTATAATTCTTTCATCCATTGATTAAATTTGTCCTTACACTTTCTCCAAGTATCCACATTGTTCATGTGCTTAGTTCAAACATATGCATTTTCCATGAGATTCTGTTCTTGCTGTTCTACAAATCACTTCAGAACCCCAGAAATGTCTGGAACTCAACCACAGAGTCTGCCTAGGTCCATGGTCAGTGCCAAATTCTGATTCAAGTGAACTGGAAAAGAATTCTCATCCATCCTCGCTACAATGCAGGATGCTTCACAGCATCCCTGAGAGCAGGTCCACTCTGGAAGCAGATGTGAATGGAAGTATGTAAAAAAGTCTAGAGAACAGCTTTCAGTCTTTAGCTCCACTCTCCAGCTCTTCTATGCAGGTCCCAGCAGAAGGATAGGGATGAATAAAGAACAGTCACAGGTGGGCTTCAAACAACTCTGCACTCCCTTCTAAATATATATTATTACAATCTTGCGATTAGTTTAATTTCTGAGAACTTTACACACTCGTCTGTTAATTATTTGTTCCCCAGGCCTCATTCTACTTAGGAGCCAAGCATGAGACATTGCCAGCAATCTCCAAACCTGCCTCTGATGGCAAAGTTTGAATCCCAGCACTTACTGGGGTGTTTAGCTTCCATGCAGCATGAGACCCTATGAGAGTCCCCATGAATTGTTGACCCTTTCAAACAACTCTTCCTTATTCCCCCTTTCACCCCACGGAAGACAAGAATCCCCTCCTCCTGAGATTGGATATCCTAGGAAATCTGGCATATTAGAAACAACCCTGCCTAGAGCTAGGAAATCATTTATAGCTAGATGAGCCAAAAAAGACAAAGAGGAGAAAGAAAAGATGGCTGCTTATTACACCAGAGACAGGGACTGTTGAGGGTTTCTGGTGAGACAGCTATTGCTTTCAATGGGAATTGTGGTCACATGAGAGAAGTTCCTCTGGTATTCTAAGAGTAGGAAACTGAAGTACTGCATCGCCTGCTAACATCTGGAATCAGACATTAACTTAACAGTTGTTACTAGGGATGAATGAGAAATGTGTTTTGATTTGTTTTTATTGGGATTTCTACCTTTTACACCTTCCAGGCCAAACACAAACTTGGACACAATCTGTGGTCAAAGTCTATACATTCGTGTGCTGGCCATCACAGACCAAGCAGTAATGCACTTGGCAGCATGGTCACGTTGGACAAATATGCACACTCCAGTTCTGAGCACGGGAGATGCAAACAGGAAATGGTTGAGAGGACAGCAAATACCTTGTATTCCACTTTGCATATTGTGGCCATTTGTCCTGGCATTGCTACATTGTTCACAAGAATTACACACAAACACACACACACAAAGGGGTCCTCCAAACATTACATCTGCTGCAGATCACATAAACCTGGTATGGAGAACCACTAGCCAATTTGGCCGATGAAAATTCCACATGCAGCTCATGAAGCCCCCTTAGGAAATGGGCCTGAGCCAAATTAACTACCTTCCAAGTTATATGTCTGCACTAGCAGAATAGCAATAGGCATGTTAGAAATGGAATTTGGTGAAGCAACCGTGACATTCCTTATGAATCTTCTTCCTGTGGGGCTGGGACTATGCACATTAAGAGCAGCATGTTCTGGCTTCTGCCACCAGCCAGGGACCAATGTCCAAGAAGAACATCACAGGAAGGACAATCCAGGAACAGGAAGAGTCATTCATCAGCCAAGGATGGTGAGTTAGAAGGCGCTTGCTCCCACCTTCCAAACCAAAAGTTGACTCCCTCCCCGCTGTGAATTACCCAGAGGCAGCAGAGCATAAAGCACACTGTAGCCCCTGCCACCAGCCGCCAGGAGACCTAGGCTCACAAGAAAGCTCCATCTCTTGCCTTAGAAAGGAGGAGACAGCTTAGACCTGGCCACCAGCCTGGTAAGGAGCAGCTACAAAGCGTGTTCAGTTTCAACTGCCAGGGACTGCAAAACCAAGGGTGTTGCCGCACATTGAAAGGATGATTGTGTGTGGGGAAGATGCTTTGGGGAGAGTGATTTATATTTCAACTCCTTGCATGTAAGCTGCTGTAAAAATTATTTGAAGTAATGGAGAGGTATAAATCTTTGAACTACATGCACACATTCTAGAAGTGCAAATGTATTGTCATCACCAATCTTCCCCTGAAAGGTTTGCATGCTCATCGATCATTTCCAACCTGGAGCAGGGCCTAAATTGCACCCATCACCCAAAAGGAGAGCCACTGCTATAAAAAGCCTTACCGTAACATTCATACATTCTCCTGATCTCATCTCACAGGGTCAGTTCACCCAGTTGCTCAGCTCTGCTAGAAGCACCCATGAAGAAGCATCAGAGCAGGGCTGTGGAAATCATGCAAGTGAGTTCCCCAAAGTCCTTAGGCTTCCAGCTCAAAGCTCATTCCAGCTCAACTCCATATCATATTGCAAATGTTTGTTTGTTTTTTCCTTTCCACATGAAAATCCGTGTGTATTTTCATGCATATTTTTCCTATCAGTTGTGTGCATGATTGAAACTGATTAAAGCATAATTTTCCCACTGATTAAAGCATATTTGCACACATTTTTTTTCAAAAGTAGGCCTTTGTTTTATGCATGTTTCTCAAATATATGCATGCTGTCAAGCGCTTGTCTGTGAATCACATGGCAAACTCAAAAACCATCCTCATGGATATGGGAGAAGATTCAGTTAGAGAAGCTGGGCATCCCCTTAGGAACTAGCACTCCAAAAAGGCACCAGAAAAGGTACCCAGAGAAAGTCAAGTTACCACCCTGCTCAGAATGCTCACCTCTTCTTTAAGCTGAGCACCATGGACCCCCAAAGCCCTGGAAGTTGTTATGAGTTAGGTGTCCCCTCCCAAATGAGACAGGCACTTCAGCAATTATTGGAAGAGCCTTTATTCTGTACAACAACAATGTATTCACAAGCTCTGAAACATACACTCCAGGTGGAAAGTTGACCCCTCGCTCTGCCCCTATTCATCCAAAGCTTTGCTTGTGAACCCTTTGGGGCCAGTATCTGGAGGGAGGTGCTCTATAGAAGTGGGCATGCCTACGTTCTTCCCATTGAGCCCAAACTGGTCCAGCCAGTGAGTGCGTCGATGGGCCCTCGTGTCCACGTCTCCTGGAGTGTCAAGCTCTCCTCCCAAGAACCCCTCCCCAGCCTGCTCCCTGCCGGCTCCTTTCCCACAAGCAGGAGTGGGAAGGGACTCAGTGGTTGTCCTTGAAGTGCTTTGATCCCGAGCTGGCTCAGGCCAGCTCACTGGGAGGGTTTGGTCAGCAGGGGCCTCGCTAGTCTCAACAACCCCAATATCAGAGTGAGAACTCTGAGCCACTGCTGGGTCAGCTCTCCACTCCCCCTCCTCCGAGTCTGAGCCACCATCCCCACCATCTCTCATCTGAGCCTGCACGCATGACAGAAGTATCCAAGCCCTGGAAATAAACATTTTGCCAACATCTGCATTCATACTCTGTGCAGCCCCATGAAAAGGAGGTACAGTGCAGGGTACCTGCAGCATGTTCAGAGGAGATAAAAGCACCTAAAACCTGCCAAAGAGAAGGAATGCTCCCAGGTAGGAACAAATAGCAGCCTAACATGGGTGATTCAGAGCTAGGAAAGCCATCCTCACTGGAGAAGCAAATGACAGTAGAGCGCTCTCTTCTCTGCTCCCACAGCATGCATAAGACGACCTGGAGCCTGGCAGTCAGAGGGTGCTCTAATTCCCTAAGCCTGGCCAGTCTCAAATGTGCCACCAAATTTAGAGAAAACACAGTTCTATCATTTTAATGATGGGAAAAAACATTTGGAACACCCGGAAAGAAGGATGCTTTATTCACCAAATGTTACACAAGCCGCATTCTCATACCTAACCTAATCTCTGTTTGCACTTTCAATATCTCCTCGCTGTTGAAAATGCACTCTCCTGCTAAATCCAGAAGTGTCACCCACACAATAGGTCCCAGTAATGCAAGAAATGTATTTTCTGCCTTTGCCTACAACATTATAAAATGAGGTTCCTCCAAAGTTTCATTCCTTCTTCATACTGATTTTGAGGAAAGGTGATACCATCAGAGTGCAGGAATTGCCCAGCTAGTTTGCTCCAGAGTGCAGTTTTGATGAGGAAGTGCCTTTTATCAGAATACCAGAATGGGTACAGCTGTAACTTAGACAGAAGGTATCATTTGAATGTAATTATGTTTTAGCACAGTTATAATGAAACCCAAACCCCCAAACTCCATTGAGAAATCATGGATTATGTATAGATTTTCACTGATGAGGTATAAAATTAACTTCAAGGTACTCCAGGAACTCCTAAGACTTCTGAAGTGGTTATTGAAAGAGAAAAGTGAATAGATGGGGCTGCCAGCAATATCCACTTATTATACAGAGAGAGAAAATGCGCATATGGTGAGGATTTAAACACACACACACACACACACACATACACACACTTTGATTTAATTTGCTTAACAGGGAGAAGGGGGTGGGAAATGCACATTGCTTCTAGAAAAAGCAAGAATACATTAACTGAGTTAATATTGCCCCCCGGGGCTCATAGAGAATGAGAATCAAAAAGGTCACAGTGCTTATTGCTCAGATTGATCTCCTAGGCCCTCTGTGTAAAGCCAACATTACTGGAAATGTCTGTGTTTAAGGAAATGCACTGACTTGACTTCTCTCTGTGTGTATTGCTCTGTTTCTCTTCTTCCTCACAAAGCCTGGCCAATTCAAATGTTAAAGACAGGAAAGATAAAAGCCTACAATTCCCAGCATGCCCCAGCCAGCATGGCTGGCTAGGGTATCCTGGGAATTGTAGGACCTTTTCCTGTGTCAATATGCATAGGATTGTGCCTTAAGGAAATAAGGTCCCTTGGTTGTGAAAGGCATCCAATGATTAATATTAATTTATTTCTTAAATCTTACTTCCTTAAAGTAAACATTTCCAAGAAGAGAAAGCAAAACACGTAATAGAAAGTATCTCAGGAAACTAGAGAAAATGGAGTTGCAGTCTGTCACTTCCAGGTGACACCATGGAAATGGCATGTTTGACCAACTCATTTTTCTGGATACTTTAAAAGAAAGTCCCAGGACACTGCAGTAATCCAGTTACCAACATAAGGTGACCATGGCGGATTAATCACCCCAAGGAGAGGTCAATGCTGGGGTATTTGTTTAAGCTGGAAATGCTGATAGACTGACTTAAGCTCCCTTGGCATGGGCATGTCAGCATCCTAAAGCCATAATCGTCTGTCAAAGGACAACTCCATAGTATGATGTCATCTTGATTAGGGACATGAGGAATTTCACTGCTGCTTGCAAAACATGTGAACACACTCTGTAAGTTCACCCAGGTGGGTGAACTTATTCCATGAAAACGTTTGCAATTCTCAAATGCAAAGGAGTACTGCAGTGTTTGGATTTGGAGTCAAAAAACACACAACGTTAAAAGTGTACCATTTGATGCTTTGAACTGTAGAGGACATTTGCACAAATTTGGAAATTTGCACAAATCTGAAATTCCTTTGCACAATTTTTTCTCTGTGCAAAATGAACAGCAATCACAATCACAAGTGCAAATCGACAAGAGACAAGCATCAGGCTGATGTTTGGAGAAACTTGGTGAATTTGTCCAACCATCCCTAGTGGAAGACTAGAGGACTAACTTCATTTACATTACGTTGTGTATCTAATCCCAGATCAAGTGATCCTCATTTTATCTTGATTGCCCTTTTGTATGCTTAATAATTCTGTCTTTAATCATGCTTTCAGCCTGGATCAGGTAGTAAGCTAACAGGCCTGTAATTTCCTGAATACACCCCAGGTTCTTAAAACAAACCAAGAAAGAAAGAAAGCTACACTGGTCATTCTCTAGTTCTCCAGCACAGAGGCTGCTCTTAGGCACGTTTTTGTAAGAGCAACAGTAATTTCACATTTTATATTCTTTAAAAACTGTAAGGTGGATACAGTCTGGGCCCTATGATTGATTAACTTTCAAATCATCAATTGAGTTGAAAAATTCCTTTTTGGTCACCACTATCTGTCCTCGTTCTGTGTGTCAACCTGTCCTGTCCTAATGAGTGCGCCTGGGAGTCCTGTGGGGAGAACTAGACAAGAGAAAGCTTGTCCCTCCAGAACTGTCCTCAGCAACACAGATCTTCCTGTAGCTGCAGTGCCTGCACCTTCCTGTTCCTGTTCCCTGCCTCCTGCTTCACCCCGTTGCCTCAGCAGCACAGGTCCTCCTGCTTGTTGCCATGCCTGCACCTTGCCTGACCTTTCCTGCTCCTGGTCTTCCCCTGGTTCTTGCCTTTCCATGCTGCCTTGCTGTTGCGCCTGCCTCCTGCCTGGCCTATCCCTTGCCTGGCCTGTGCATCCTGCCTTGGCCTGTTGCCTCAGCAACGCAGGGCCTCCTGCAAGCTGCAGTTCATCTCCTGCGCCTTGCCTGACCCTTGCTGCACCCGGTTCCCGCTGTCTCATGCACCTTGCCTTGCCACGTCTCCTGCCCTGCGGCTGGTGTGCCCACTCATAGCACCCTCTTTTCACACCCTGCAGCCACTCCTGCCAGTTGTGCCACTGGGGGGATCGGCAAGTATTTGCTGACTTCCTCTTGCCTCAGCTCGCTTTCCAGGACCAGGCTGAGCACCAGAGGAAGTCTCCCTCTACTGTCCTCACACGAGAGGGATGGATTCCAAAGCATTCATCCCAACCCTACTTTGGCATGATGTTGGGGATGGATGGACTGCATATATGTTAACATAGAGATGTTTCAACTAGCTTCATACACAGAAGTACAGCTCAGATCATCCGCCTAATCATGAATGTGCCCCATTTCCTCCCTGCTTTACTGCATCCTGGAAGACTTTGCATCTCTCCCAGGCTAATTAATATGCCTCCTCTGAATGGGCACATAAAAGAGAAGGAAGAATAGACTGCAGCTATGACAGATTGAGATTTCTTCCTGCTAAATTAAATCTAGCTGAAGATATAACACATTACTCCAGAGCGGACAACCATGATAATAGGGGCTACGTTTCCCGCATGTCTACGTATAAATTAGCTCTTTTCACTCGCTATGAGGAGGACAGTAAAAATCTCCTGTGCTTTTCTACCGGCATCCACAGATGCCATTTTAATTGTGCCTGTAACTTTATTTATTTCTGACAGTCGGAGAGAGCAGGTTGTGTCACATTGCAACCACCACATTTTGTCAGCACTCTCGTTGCATTGCATGTCGCATCCCATCAAATGTATCCGCCACATCATCCCCCATCGTTGGGTGATGCTACCCAACATGAGGCCGCTGGCAGACATGTCTCACTGTGACATGTTTCCCTTTCAATCAGGCCTTTATCCAGTTAGGGCACCTATTTTCCAAAAGACATTTCCTTGCCCTGCAGGAAATGAAAGTACTTGCAGCATCCATGGGGTGGATGGGTGTTTCCTTTTGAGCCAGAGTAATTGTCTTTGACTGACCTGCAAGACATACCGCTGGATATTTTCTGTTTTGCTGCTTTATTGAGCTCTTGTTTGGAAAAGAAATAGGTATAACTAGCAATGAAAGGCCATCGGTAGCTAAACCAATTCTGT
The DNA here is from genome assembly GCF_004798865.1 of Varanus komodoensis. Lineage (NCBI taxonomy): Eukaryota > Metazoa > Chordata > Lepidosauria > Squamata > Varanidae > Varanus > Varanus komodoensis. Next base: position 15,799,991 of record NW_025335440.1, on the reverse strand, counting down.
ACTGACACATCTGCTTTTACAGCTAAATTGATCTTACCTCCCTTTCTAATTCCTGTATTTACTTCCATTACAAAATGCCACAAGGACTCCCACCTGAGTGGTACATCAGACAACTATGTAAAGAGAGGATTCATGGGCCTTTGCAAAAACATGTCCTCAATAACATAAAATAAATAGCAGAAAGGGAGTGAAAAAGCAAAACCAAATGAAAACAACAACATGGATGGAAGGGGTGGTGGAGGTGGTGAATGTGAGTTTTGCATGTGCGTGCATTTTCTGGTGTTAATAAAACTAGGAAATTATAATTATGAATATCCATGTGCATCAGTGCTTACTTAGGAGTACTTTCACAGCTAATCGTCATTAACCTTCATTGGTTGCTTTTCATGGAAGAAATGCAAATGAACTTCATGTGTGGAGACCAGTGGCCCTCCTCCTGAATCATGATGAATCTACACCATTGAGAGCCAGTGTGGTGTAGTGGATAAGCAAACAGACTGGGATTCTGGAGATCTGGGTTCTAGTCCCCACTCAGTCATGGAGTCAACTGGGAGACTTTGGGCTAGTCACAGACCCTCAGTCCAACCTACCTCACAGGGTTGATTTTATGGGTATATGACTGAGAGCACGAGGAAGAGAATGATGTAAGCCATGGTGCGTTCTCTGTAAGAAAAAAAGCAGGAAAGCTATACAAATCAAATGAAGCAACTCCATATCATAGACTTGGCCCTAGGAGCCTCATCCTCAGGTGGTTTTCCTCCTCAGAAGGAGCTCTAGAGTTAATGGTGTCAAGGGGAAGACTTGGCTCTGGAAAGGTGTCGTGAGGCTTCCATTTCCCTTGGCCCCAGTTCTTCAGCGAGTCCCTGGAAATCTATATTCAGAGGGTGGATGGAATTCAGTGCACATATGTCTTTACAGTGAGTACAGGAACATCTGTACCAGCCAGGCAGGGGAACAGCATGTACTAAAACCTATTTTTAAAAAGGCTTGATTACAGAATGTATCCTATGACAGCGTTTGGACTGAAAATAATTATCAGAGGGAAGAAATAGTTTTAAACATTTCTAGCATGGTCTGGTTTCAAAGGTTACTTCTATGTGTACGGAAGCAATTTTTGAAGTGTTTGTAGAGAGTGTTTGTGCTTAAAACTAATTAAGCGGGAAATATTTTTGTCTTTTCAAATGGATTCACAGTGAATTGCAGTGATTAAAAGGGGCACTGGATGAGCCAGTGCCCTCTTTCAAGGTTGCTGCATTTATCATCTTGTTCTAGTCAACATTTCTATTTTAAAATGTAAGGCTCATGAGGTTTCCATTGTAGAGGCTATAGGGCTTGCCCTGCATTTAGGTGAGTGTGAGTGCAGCGGGTAGTCTGTATTTCCCAGGACCAAATGCACATTTAATTAAACACAGGTAAATCTATACCTAGCCAATATTCTGATTCTACCACCCCTGCTCCATAGCAACCTCCCTCCAACTTGCAGTCCTTGCTAAGTCAGAATACAAATCCCATCTTCCCCAGCCAGCATGTGAGTTGGGATGCTGGGGCCTACAGTCCAACACATCTCGAAGGTGCAGGGTTTGGGACACTATACACAGGCAGTCTTACAAGTACCAAGTCTTATGTACTGGAGCCAGGCTATAGACTTCTATGGAACCGAGGCCCTTCTGCAGCCCTCTAGAGGGTGCAGGGGCACACTGCTAAAATTGGGAACTACGAATGAGGTTGCATCCAGTCAGAAAGCTCTGCCCCCAGATACTGCGGGATACACAGCGAATGCTGGGGCACCATGAGGTGATGACCCAGCTGGTAGAACTCAGGAGATGTACCCCTGTGTATTTGGTTGCATCGCTGCGGCATGGTGGCAACATTCATAAGGGGATATGCTCTGAAGTCAAGGTCCCAGGATCGCAGGTGTGTGGGCTGCGTGGGCAGAACTCTTTCATATGCATTGCAACAGCTTGGAGGCTGTCCCAATGCTTCAGTTATCCCATCCCTCGTCCTCCACAGTACAAATTTACACTACAAAAATGTTGTAAGGTGCCCCGATCTTGCAGAGACTTCCAGCATTTCTCCCTCTCTGCCAATCCATCTCTCTCTCTCTCTCTCTCTCTCTCTCTCTCTCTCTCTCACGCACACACACACACACACACACACAGAGAGAGAGAGAGAGAGAGAGAGAGAGAGAGAGAGAGAGAGAGAGAGAGCGCGAGCGCATGCTTCAGCCTTCACAGAACCGGAAGGGGTATCTCTAACTACCAACAGAAATTCAAGCAAAACAGAGCTACTGAGAAACATACAGGAGAGGTTGACTTACATGAAGGAATCTAGATTTACAGAAAAGTCCAAAATCTAAATGTTGACCAACCTTTCCAGTACAAGGCAGTTCCTGGGTTACAAACAAGTTCTCTTCCTGATAAAACATAAATTCGTTTTTAACTCAAATGTGTAACTTGGATCATGCAACGACGGCCCTCCACATTCATGATGGTTAGGGGTACAAGACCTCCATGAAAGAAGAAAAATTGTGACTATCTCTAAGCCCTCCGTCCCACCCAACGAAATACAATAGGACCTCCTCTTTACAGCAAGGAAATGGTGAAGAGATTTCCCTCTCGGGATGGGCTGGGAAGGAAGGCCTGCTTTGGAGACTACCCTCTCCACTCTTGCATTTTCCATTCTCATTCTCTCTCTCTCTCTTGGGTGATGCTTTGGAGGCCCTCCCTCTCTACCCTTTCACTTCCTAGCAATCTGTGATGATTCTTCCATGGCCTCCCTTTCACCCCATTCACTCCATCTCTCTCTCTATGGTGATGATGATTCCATTGAAGAGAGAGCGATTTGGAAAAAGCCTTCCTTGAGTAGCTTTCCCTGCACAGCTCATCATTTCTACCCACTCGAAACACATTCCAACCCTCAAAATCATGCCAGGACATCTCATTTTCCAAACCCTAACCCTACCATGTGCACACCCCTAACTCTAATACAGGGCAAAAATACCATTGAAAAGAGGGTGATTTGGAAAAAGCCTTCCTTGAGCATGTTTTTCTGCATAGCCCAACATTTCTGCCCATTCTAAGCACATTCCAAACATCAAAATCATGCAAGGAAACCTTGCTTTTCTAATCCTAACCCTACCCAGCTGTACACCCCTAACCCCAATATATGAGCAAAGTTCCACTCAAAAGAGGGTGATTCGGAAAAAGCCTTCCTTGAATAGCTTTCCCTGCACAGCTCATCATTTCTGCCTGCTCTAAACACATTCCAATCCTTAAAACCATTCCAGGACACCTCGCTTTTCTAATCCTAATCCTAACCCCACCCTGGTGGACATCCCTAACCCTAATATATGGGTAAAGCTCTATTGAAAAGAGGAAGAGTAGGGAAAAGCATTCCTTGAGTAGTTTTTACTGAACAGCTCATTATTTCTGCCCACTCGAAACACATTCCAACTCTCAAAATCATGCCAGGACACCTCGTTTTCCTAACCCTAACCTGCTGCATACCCCTAACCCTAATATAGGGCTAAAATACCATTGAAAAGAGGGTGATTTTGAAAAAGCCTTCCTTGAGTATCTGTTTCTGCATAGCTCAACATTTCTGCCCATTCTAAACACATTCCAGCCATCAAAACCATGCCAGGACACCTCATTTTCCTAACCCCAACTCTACCCTGGTCACAACCCTCACCCTAATATAGGGCTAAAATACCATTGAAAAGAGGGTGATTTTGAAAAAGTCTTCCTTGTGTAGCTTTTTCTGCGCAGCTCATCATTTCTGCCCATTCTAAACGCATTCCAGCCATCAAAATCATGCTACTACACCTCATTTTTCAAACTCTAATCCAGTCATTGTGAACCTTTTAGAGACCGAGTGCCCAAACTCCAATCCAAAACCCACTTGTTTATTGTGAAGTGTAATGAATGCCATAAAATCGGAAAACTGATGTTTTATTTTAGAAAAAAACAACTCACAGCCAATCCAAGAAAAAATATATATCCTTGGCTGGCTTGGATGAGTAGCGGCTAATGACTTCCGGCTCGTGACATCATTGCCCGGCACCGCTGCTCCTTTCTGGACCTGCACATGGCCCCTGGGTGCACTGTTATCCAATGCTCGGTTGCTGCGTGATGCTGGGGTGACCTGGCTCGTGTGCCAGCAGAGAGGAGTCTGCATGCGCGCTGAGTAACCAATGGATTTGTGAAGTTCACATAGTCTTAGGGATGCCTTACTCCACATTTTCCTGCCCATCACCTAATATCAACAGCCAAAGCCCTCCTACAAGTTCCTCTCTCTAAGGAGGTTGAGCAGTACGTTGTAAGAAGGAGGGCCTTTTCAGCAGTGGCACCCCAATCATGGACAGCTCTGTCATCAGAGATTTATCAGCACCTGCCTTGTTGAGCTTCAGGTGACTAACGAAAACTGTTTCTGTGAGCCGTCCCGAGGCTATGTAGCAAGGGGACGGTGTATGAAAAACTTTAAATAAATAAATAAATAAATGCATTTTTTCTTTTGGTGCAGCTATGGCCATTTAGGCCATCTCTACTAATTGCACTGGTTTTAATATACTAATTTATGTTTTAGTTTTATTTGATCATGCACATTGTGATTGTATCTTTTTTATTTATTATGTTATTATTATGATATTTTAATGTTAATGTTACTGTCTGTACTTTTATGTAATGGTCGCTCAGAGAGCACAAGTGCTTTTCCTTTCCTGCTTTTCTACTAGAGAATCTCTAGGTGGCACTGTAGCATAATGGAACAACCAATATACAAGTGAGACAATGCATTTGCTTCATTTTCATAAATAATACTGCATATTCCCCATCTTAAAAAAAAACCCAGCAGACCTATTAACAACTGTGAGCAACAGAGTATGAGTACAAAATAAATATCATATGCCAAAAATCTCATGATGTTGAGGTTTAGTTTTAATTATTGTGACCTGGCCAGATAGCGTGGGCTATTCGGCAGTACAGAAATGGAATGAATGAGTGAGTGAATGAACTCATGAAGGGCATTAGGATGGGAAAGACTTTGCTATGCCATAGACAATCCAATGAACCCACCTCACCAGCCTTTTCTGCCTCTATTTCACTCATGGAACCAGTGATACTGGATGCCCATCAATTCTTCCAGTAAGAGCGGGCTGAATCAATTTTGTAACATAACTACCCATGGCAGCAGCATAATCTGAAGAGCTAATGTAATCCTTAAAAACACTGATCAGTGTGTTTACAGGAAAAAAAATAGTTTAGCACCTTGATGCAGTGGAAACAAGCTGAACATATTTCAAGAACATTACACTTCACCGAAAGGCTGAAAAACGTATTGCCTAATTTTTAAATAATTAGCTCCTTTTTGATTCTTAAGATGTGAACATCTGCAAATCAGAACTTTTACACAGCAGGCAAAGTCAACCTTTCTGCGCACCTTCAAAGTAAAAGAACAGATGCTGCTTGCCATTACGGTTCTCCAGCCTTTGGAACACATTATTGGCAGTGCATTCATCCTCGATTGAAAAATACAAGCAGGGAAAGCTAATGCAGAATGACAGAGAGCGAAAAAATGCCATATGAACAAAATTGTTGAGGTGTAAAGCTCGCATATTAAGAGGAGGAATGAAACGAAGAAAAGTGAACTTGCTGAATATATATCCCCTGATGAAAAGAGAGATCCCATTCTTAATTTTGGGTAACGCTAATAAAGAGTCATTCCATTAGTCTGCAGCAGCGAAAATGCACCTTGCAAAATGACAAAGGTGTTATTTCCGGGGACAAATGGATCCACCGGTGCAGGTGGGTCATTTAAGACTTTGGAAAATGATTGCAGGGGGGTTGGATGTCCATATGCATCACTTCAGTTTTAAATTGCCCAGATAACAGATCCTTTCTTATCTCTCTGTTGTTCACAACTGGATCTACATTCCTGGTAAATTAGAACAAAGGGAACAAAGCAAAACAGAAACCTGTTTGCAAATCCAAAAGTAACTTGAACTCACTCGAATCCTATCAATGTCACGCCTTCAGGAAATATGAAAATTTGCATTTGGGATGGGAAATGGGGCATTTTCTAGTGAATAGCAAACGGCAATGAAATTGTTGTAGTAATTTAGAGTGAATTTGTGTGCGTGTTTCTTTCCAATTCATCCTGGTTTTTCTTTCTTGGTGTGAAATCAAATTAAATCCTGAAACTGCTAGAATTGCTTTAAAAGATGTTTTGGAAGGTTTTTTAAAGTTTGTTAAAGTAAAATTTGCAACCTGAGGTTGTCTACATTCTTGAATATCCCAAAGTTTGTTCTACACAGAAGCCAGACCTCTTGTGTATGCTGTACATGTTGATCAAGAGAAGGAAGATGAACACAGCCTGTCCATACTCAGCGGTGACTGGAAAGAGAACTGGTAGTTGTCCCTTCCAGGGGGAAACCCATAGAACATGGGGCCCAAGTAGCCACAGATCCAAGACAAATTGAGGGGCAGTGGCAGAGATTAAAAAGGGCATCCTCCTCTAGCTTGGCCTGCCCTCCTTCTCATGACTTCTTCTAATATTTCGCTAATTCTGATATTGGTGGGAAGGCATCCTGTGATGGAGGTGGGTTAAGTGTTCTAGGGACTTCTAAGACCTGATGATAGATATAGAAGCAACTAATAATCTTAAGCTCATTTGATGTACCAACATTTCAAAAAGCTGCTTTCCCATGCCATTTAGTGCCGCTTCATGTTGGATCATTCTTGGTTACCTTTCAAAATTGAGTCTGAACGCTCTTCAGCTCTTGACAATTCAAGATTATTTTTTTTCTTATATTGACAGCAACATGTTGCCAGTTGAGCTGTGAAAGTCCTTGGTTGCCTTCCATTTGCTCTATCTGCCTTAGTGGGGAAGTTTGATTAATATTATTAATCTTTCTCCCCACCTTCACATAGCAGTGTTTGTTTGTTTGTTTGTTTTGCATTATTCATGAACAACAACTTTTACACTGGAAAATTATCTTGTTGATTTAAGAATAAATCTCCACAGAGAAGTTCTTTCGGTGAACAAACTCTTTAAAAATGTTTATTTCCCCGTATCTGGGAAATCCAGACAGTTTCTCCAAAATCTAACTGCAATATTCCCACTATGCTGTGAAGTATTGAAGTCTTCTTCTGTATCAGTATCCACCTATGTAAAAGATGATGAAAGGACACCAAGTCAGGGCTTTTTTTTGGTCATAGAACGCACCGGAACAGCATTCCGGCACCTTTTATTCACAGATTTTTCCAAAATTATTAACATAGTGCCTGTGGGCTGCTTGTGTGTCGGCGTTGATTGTGAGGGTGCTGCTCGGCTTGGGATCAGTCGTGTGGTCGCGTGCTGAGTGCTTACTGCTGGCGGCGACCATTGTGTTTGTGTGTGTGTAGAGTGACTGGCTATGTGCAAAAGGTAAATAAGTTCTTTATTTCAAAAAAAGTTGGTGAATTGAAAATCTTTTTTAGTGTAAAAGTGTGACCCCAAGACGTGAGTTCCAGCACCTTCCCCCCCCCCCAAAAAAAGCACTGCACAAAGCTAAAATATATATCCCATAATTTGGGTGACTTTGACACTTCATGTTTTAAATAAGCTATCTTGTGCCATATTTTATTTAAGAGTACAAATTATCCCTTCCACGGAGTGTTTTATGTCCTCCTAGCATTAGTGCAGCAAGGAGTGGGCCATGGAACCAGCGCCCAGGACCTTCAGCCCTGGGTTGCCCTCCCACCCAGGACCATCCAGACAACAGCAAAAGGTGGGGCAGCAACAGAGACCCAAACAAGCAGGCAGGTATTGGCTTAATACTTGTTATTAGAATAGTCAGATTGAATGGGGCCTAACTGGACCAACTTTGCTTAAGAGAATATGTGGTCATTTTCTGATTTTTTACAGCAAAATGGCATTGAATCCCAAGTAAACGGAGGCAGCAGGAGCAACACCATTGCATTTCTGTAGCCATGATGATGCATTCACTGTTTACAATGCAAAATGGCCCAGCCCACCAATCTAGTAACTGCCCATTTAGTGAACACCTAAGGACCCTTTTTGTAGCTTCAGAACTAATACATTGTTCCCCATGATTTTCCATCGGAGAAGAATCTGGAAGAGCTGGATACTGGGATGAGAAAAATCCTGATTTCCTGTTTTCTACCATGGATTGGTAAAGGGTGTCTGATGCTGGGAAGTGCATCTTGTTCGAGCTTGATGACTTCCTGCCCACTTCCAATCTGCACACTTCTGAGCCGAGCCAGGGGAAGGGTGTTCTTTGGACTTCCATCTCTAAGATGGCCCATAGTATGTACATTTTTAGTGGTAAGGAAATGTGTGCAATGTATGCTATTTGTGCCATTCACATAAATTTGCAGAATTTCTACAAATTGTATGATTTGCACTATTTGCATGAATTGGGAACTGTAAACAACATTTCATAAATCACCCTAGAACTGAATGGTTTTCCACTTCCAGTTTATACAAATAGCAAACATTGTATGATTTGCCCAAGAAAAAAAGCAACGCACTAATCACAGCCTGTCTTAGAGATGGAAGTCTACGTGTTGGTTCAACTTGTGCACCAGTTAATCCGTACCAACCCAGATCTCACACACCAGAATCCAGGGGACTGAACTGTGACTATCTCCCTGCTAAAAACCTCCCACACCCCTACCTCTTGATGAGCTAGTAAGAAAGCTGCAGAATTGTTCCTTGAGCCTCCTTGATTAGACCTTCCCCTTTCTCAGGTTCTTTCAACCAAAGCAGGTTGACAACATCCTGAGGACAGAGATGAAGCTGTTGGACTTTTAAAGCACCATCTTATACACATTAGACTGAAAAGGACCTCTGCCGCTTAGATCCTGCTGGGAATTGGACGCCTCTAAACCCACACCTGTAACCACATTTATCCATATGGAGAGAAAGAACTGCAGCCACACAGGTATTCTAGTTGTTTGCAGCTGTCGGAAGATACATTTCCCCCAAATTGTGAGTTCTTAGGCCTCAGCATTCCAAGCCAATCAAGCTACTGCTGCACAGAAGCATTTGCTGGCCTCTTGCAAGCCTGTCCATCAGCCTGTGCTGTGGGTCATGTGAGGCACGCTGGATCTTAGGGCACAGAAAACCTAATTGCTTCCCAATTAGATTTCAACCCAAACCCACATCCCATCATATTTCACAAAAGAGGCAGGCTGAGAGTTCATCAAGGCTCTCCATCTTAGATAACAGTGCTTATTCTGTAATGCCAGGGAAAGGAAATTACACGTCCCTGGCGTGTTAGAGTTATAATGTGGTTCCAAAATGGCATTTCAGGCCAGATAACACCAAGCTGGCTTCTGTCACTTGACTGTCAAGCAGAATGGCTCACTCAGGGGAGAGCTCAGCTAACAGAGTCCTCAAAGGGGCCCTAAAATCAAAATACAGGGTGAAAGCTAAGGCTGGAGGGGCAAAGCTATTCTGAGCCAATATGCAAGGCCAGTGGTCCAGACCCACAGGGATGGAAGCCAAATCCTGACAGCTGGGCTTTCCCAGATACTTCCTGGTTACTCAAGAACTTTTACTCAGAAGGCGGAGATTTCAGACCTAAACAAAAGGTGACAGAAAGAAAACACTATTAGCTCAGGAAGCCAGGAGGTTATGAGACACAAAAACAAGTTTTAAATTTGGGAAATACAGACAAGAAAACCAGCAGCTTGCTTAGTAGGCAGAAAGGCAGAAGGGTAAAAAAGGAGTCAAAAACAGAGAGAAAGGAAGAGAAAAAGAGAGAGAGAGGAAAGAAAGAATCCCAGAGTCCTGGAGACATTAGAGTCAGTGCTGCTGAAGCCAGAGACCTGATTAGAACTAGAGCAGTGATGGTAAGATATTCCTCAAATAAGGAAACTGGTTAAAATAGGGACATTCATGTATTCTGTGAAGGCCTGGCCTGAGGGGTCAGGTCATCTGAAATCCCTTATTTATCTCCATGGTGTGATCAGACATGGAACCTCATGTAGTTCCAGCTCCTTGAGCATTTTAACTGTCCTTTTCTGGACTGTTTCCAACTTTACACTGTCCTTTTTAAGGTGCCAGCGTACTTCGACAATTAAGTACAACTCTGTCTACTGTGTCTCCAAAAGCATAGTATAGAGCTGGAACAAGAGCAGAAAAGGGCAACTAAAATGATTTGGAGCAACTCTCATTCAGGGAAAAGTTACAACATCTAAGGCTGTTTTACTTTTTAAAAAGGCAAGTAAGGGGAGAGATAATTGATAAGTGTAAAATTATGCATGGTGTAAAGAAAGCGCATGTTAAGATATTTTTCTCCATAGAGGTCATATCATACATTTGTATAAGGACAGTGTGACATTGATAGTTCCATCTTCAATTTCTCTTCTGATTATACAGAACAAGGAACTTGCCTTTCTCGCAGGAGCTGCATATTAGGTCAACATTTTCACTGTGCTGTCCACTGTGACCCCAAGATCTCTTCCTTGGTCAATCAATGCTACCTCAGATCCCATCAGCATATTGGACAATAACCTAAAATACAGCTCTGGAGAATCAGTTCAGAAGTCTAACTCCATGGTCTCACTTCATTATTTCGACTTTCACAGTGTGTGTGCACAACATGAAACTCCTGTTGAACTTTGTTATTCATTGGAGATCTATTTTTCACATTCTGGAGAAGCAGGCATGCACATTTGTTGTAAGAAAAGCAACAGAAGTACTTAAAGCAGTTTAAAAACCACCATATTTATTATGACATCCATTTCCGTAAACTTGTGTCCACCACGTTCAAGGCGAGGTTCATCAGATGTATTTTCCAAAGCAAACTGCTAAACAGCTTATCTGCCATATACCTTCTTCAGGCTATTATTAGAGAAATCACTTTTGAAAATAAGCGTTGCAACTCAAGAAAGTAGACGTCATCTTTAAAAAGAACCTAAACAAAGCACATGTATTCAGTGTGGTAAAGGATATCCTATCGGGAGCAGCTCTGGTTGGTATTTTATCCATTTTACACACACTAGGATTATGCTACTTAAGGACTAAAGTGTGATAAAGGAACCCTTGGCAAAGTATATATTAGCTTCTTAAATATAAGCTTATAATCAGATATAATCACTATCTTAAACAAATATGTTCTCCAGCAGGAGAATTTTTAGCACACAAAGCAGAGAAATAAGTTCACAGGAATTTAAATTGACACCCTCTCATTTCTTTTGTCTTATTCATAAGCACATGCTATTGTTTCAGAATAGAATACAAAGAATATTAAGTAAATGGTTACTGAAAGGTAACTGGCAATGCTTTTCACTGTGATGCTGTAATGTGGTATTTTATGGCTATGTTCCATTTATGGCTAAATTTTCAGAAAATAATATTCCAAGTCCTATCAGCAAATTCAGTAAAAATTGGAAAGTGCAACAGGCAATAGAAATGAGGTTAGTAGTAACAACCATATGTAGAATACCCTGTCAAGTGGTTAGACTATGTTGGATTAGAGTCCAGGAGACCGGGTTCAAATCCACATTCTGCCATAAGCATTGGTAGATTCACCCTCTCATTCGTACCTGCCTTACAGAAAAAATGAAATGCCAGAGGCTGGACACAGACATGTCTCCATAGATAAGAAGCCGTTTTCTCCCTTCTCTCATAATGCTTCAACCCAGGACCATCCCATGAAGTTCACTGGTGGGAGATGGGAAAGTTCATGGAGGCTATCCATGGCCACTAGTCCTGAAAGTTCTGTGCTACCTTCAGCAGCAGAGACGGGACGCCTGATGCACCTGAGTTAGAATCATAGAATAGAATAGAATCATAGAATAGTAGTGTTAAAAGGGGCCATGAAGGCCATCGAGTCCAGTCTCCTGCTGTTGCAGGACACCACGTTACACCATCCCACTCAGATGGCTGCCCAGCTTCCTTTTGAATGTCTCTAATGTGGGAGAGCCCACCACCTCTCTATAGGCAGCTGGTTCCACTGCCGTACTGCTCTGACAGTGAGGAAGCTTTGCAGATGTCCAGCCTGAGTCTGGGTTGCCACAACCTGAATTGATTATTCCATGTCCTGCACTCTGGCATCAGCAAGAAGAGATCTTGGCCTTCCTCTGGGGGTCATGGGTGGGCGGGATGGTGCTTGGATGGTGCTGTTGTGGGTTTCTTGTTGTTGGCCACTGTGCGAACACTATGTTGGACTAGATCATAGGTCCTCAAACTACGGCCCACGGGTGTGTGTGTCCATTGCTTCCTGATTGTGCACCTTCTGGCTTATCAATCTGCATGGACATTGAGTGGTGATGCCACCCTGAAAGTACCACATTTGCCTGGCATTTTATATGGAGTGACACAAGAGAGGATATTTGCAGTACAGGTCCTCCAACTGGGTTATCCTTCCCCAAGCTGGTGCCAAGTCTTACATGCTTTTGGTTCATCCAAGCTCCCTCTCTTGCTTTCCTCTTGTGAGGAGAGGTGACTATCATAGCATAATCTTATCCCCACAACAACAACCCTGTGAGGTAGGCTAGGCTGAGTGAGCGTGAATGATCCAAAGTCACTCAGCCACCTTATAGCTGAGGGGCTGCTAGAACCCACATCTACACACCTGCTCATCACTGGGCCACTTCCTTTCTTGACACTTAGATTTGTTTGTGTGCGTGTGTGCTGAAGTTTCTTTTGCACTTCTAAAACTCACTCTGGGTTTACACAGAGAGAGAGAAAAACAATATATAATATACATTTTGTATAGATATGCATACTATACAACTGTGTCCCCTGGAAGTAATCTTGCTCACCCCGCCATTTGAGTAAATAGAATAGGAAGGTGTCGTCTTAAAAAAATGCAGTATTAGTATTTATTTCTTTTTTACACTACAATGGAGTGAGCAAGGCATAGCCTTCAGTTGCATCCATCGCTTCCAAGGCGCCTACCTACAAAGAACATTTCTAGTTGCTAAAAATATAGGAGAGCTGGTGACATATGGTTAGTAGCCGCGTGCATCAGTGGTAGCAAAGTTTCACGGTGATTTTTATTTCCATTTACCAGCTCAGGACCTAATGAGGGTAACCAACAGAGTGCATTGACTTGTAAAATTAGCAAAGGATCCAAAACAGTTGTTTGCACAGAATAGCACATTTTCAAGGCCAAGACAGCTGGAAGAAAGGAGGTCATGGACAAAGAACAAAGGAGGAGAGGATTTTTAGCTGGTAGCTGGGCTTTGAACAATTTTTTTCTATTTCGGCAGCTAGTGCACAAATTCTTTAGTTTTTTTTAATTGTGACTGAAACACAATTCTTCCATAGACTTGTTAATAATATTATCTTTGTTTTATGACTTCCATTTCTTTTCACAAAGAGCCGCTGGTTTTTTCCCTTCCCTGACTTCTGATAAGCCAAAGCGTTAAAAGGAGCACAATGAGGCTACTGGTGCAAATTACTGAGCAGATAATGTTGTGTGACATTAAGGTCAACTGTGTTGTTTGCTATGGGAAAGGTAGTTAAATTTAAAGAAAAGATTGTCAAATTAGGGAGACCCAATGTCATTGGCTAGTCACAACGAGTAAAATTATAAAAATGCTAATAGGTTCTTCTATCATAATAACTTTATTTTGGTGCTAATGAAGTGGAGGGGAAATGAAGTCATGGTTAAATATATAGTTGGCAGTTTTCACATTATCATCAGGGTTACATTTTGATTTTTGTATTCATACAAGGAAACGCCAGACAGAGTTGGTGCTTTTCTCATTATGGCTTCTCAAAACTTTCTATCCACTCTTCTTACTTCCTTTGGAAGAATCGAAAGACCAATTTTATGAGGTGTTGTGCTTCTACACTGATCACCGGAGATCACCATGAACTCTCAAGCTGTTTGGCTGGATATTACAGTGCTTATATTTGCATAAATTAAGGCATGCAAAATTATATGGTGAGCATTTTTTCCAGGTATGGATAAAAATGTTCAAAAATTAGTAAGCAATAGTGCAAAGTGCATAATCCTACCCATATGTAGTCAGAGGAATGGCCTACAATTCCCAGCATACCCCAGAAAGCCATGCTAGGAGCTGTTGGCCCCTTTTTAATGTCTAAACACACATAGGATTATCTCTAAAATTTCTGTGAGCTTTCTGGGTCAGCCCTACAATGAAGCAGAATGAGAGACATTCTCCGGCAGTAAATGTTTGGTGTCATAAAATGGCAGCAAATTCTTAGTTATTTAATTTATTATCATTTTGCGCTTATGGCCTGAGATAGGGAGGGGCACCTCAGAGAGGAAAATCTATCTAGACAAAAACCCGTTTCATCCTTGGTTGGCAGAATACATATACACACACAGCATGCATATACATGTGCACACTCCTACATGAGCAAAGAGGGGACAGGGTGACACTGAGCCTGTGGAATCAAAGGCCACAAAATGCAAGAGGAAAAAACCTATGGGCCTAACTACATATTACATTAACCCTCTTATTTTCAATCATGTAATTGGGGGGGGGGGGGGTGGGGGGGCAGTTAAAGAAATGCCTCCATGGCAATTAGTACTGTGGGGTTAACTCCCATTGCCACTAATATGAATTGCCACTCGATCTCTCCTGTGCCAGGTAATTAATATTTTAAAGAAAGAATGTGATTGCTATTCACCTCATTAATGGAACATGCAGACATTTCTCAAACTTTTCTGTGAGAAGTTCAAATGTAGAGATGGGAACAATGACCATTCACAATAGCAGTAATTGATGCTAACACCCATATGGGAAAGAAACTCTTGATCTCAGTTGAGTCCTGCATGAAAAGGATCGCATTGATTGATACATTCTAGTTCAGCATTTTCAAGCTAGAGTCTTTCTGTGAAATTCTTGTCTGTTCTTGAGTTCAGGTCCCCCACTTATCTTTTTACTCATGTTTGTACACAATCCAGAAACAAATTCAAATTACTAATTCTGTTCAGTCTCACTCAAGTCTAGCTAATGTCTGTCAGACTGGCACTTTCTGACTCATTTTAAGAGATCTGTCAAATTTCTCTCCTCAAAAGCAAGTATTTATTTTGGAAGGTGTATTCACCTTCACAGTCGCGATTATTGCCTGGATCGCATATGGCTTTATTCTATTTAAAACTCTTCCCTTTGGCTCGCCGCCTTGAGTATTTTAAAAGCTTGCTTCCTTTCAGATATACCGGCAAAAGAACAATGTGAATACAACAGGGAATCAGGTGAGCAGAGATGGTGGTTTTAACATACCAGGACAATAGCAGGAGGGTCGTAGCTCGGTCGCAGAGCCAGACTCTGCACTCAGAAAGTCTTGGGTTCCATTCCTGGCACTCCATAGGGTCATATGGCCAAGGCAGCCATCACTTCCAGAATCAAAACAGCACCCTGCACCAAGCCAAGAGACCAGCTTACATGTCAAAGACTTGCTTGCTCAAATAAAAAATGTCCGCCTTCCCACGGTGCTCTCCACATTGCTGGCTGCATCTCTAAACATTCCAGAACCAACCATCATGTCATATACCAGCCTTCCCCCAGCCTGATGTTCTCCAGATGTTTTCAACCACAGCTCCCTAGCACATATTTAGCAGCTGGGTATTTTACTCTCCAGCAGAGGAGTAGAGAGCATGGTGCTAATGGGCAGCCTTTAAACAAAAAAGACAGACAGACAGACAGACAGAAGATAGAAGCACAGGGATCAAAACTGGCCATCGCGGGGTCCTCTGGTTCCCCCAGTGGTGATGTCTTTTTGTCATGTCCACACATCCTTCTTACCATGACCAGAATGGAAATGTAGAAGTTTGGGGGAAGCAGAAAGACTCGCTTCTGCCTTTGGAGTCACCAAGGGCCATGTGCCCTTGCCGTGCCCCCTTTTCTCCCATGGCCAGCACAGAAACACAGAGGCTGATCAGCAGAACTGAAGGTCCACTCCTTTTAACCAAGCTGCCACTGTGAATTAAATCGGAGGTGGCTTTCCCTCTTCTGCAAACATGGAAAACCTGGCCTACCATGAGTTTTGCAAAAGACTAGTAAACTTTTATGCAGGCTAACAACCTCATATACAAAGCTGCCCCAGTTCAAGCTCTGAAGCCCTGACAAAATACAACGTTCAGGGATCTCAGAGGATGGAACTTTGTAGTAATAAAGCCCTACAGGTTAGTGACTGGCTACGGTGCTGTCATTCCCTTTCCTTGTCACTCTCTCGCATCTTTTTACACTCCACTCTATTTCACTAATTTCCCCACTGGAACTGGGAAGGAGAGCCCTCCCTCTGTAAAAGGGAGCGCCGTACCAGGGCAATCAAATGGACAGGGGCTCAATTTCACAGACTGATTTAGAATTGCTGTGCAGATCTTCTGTCTTTGTTCTTGTCTTAATGTTCTTGATGTCATCCTAACAGTAAAGCCTTTGTTTCTAAAAGCTTTGTAAAAGTTTAAGGTTTTCTCTCCCCACCTTCACAAATATGTCAATTGAATGAACCAAAACTCACATTGCTGTATTAATGGAATCTATTTCCCCACCTCTAATTCAGTTTCTGCAGGCAGCTGAACAATGCTGCAAAATGCATTAACACCAGGTCATCTGCTTTGCATTTCCAACAATAGTGCTCCGTTTCCGTAAAGGGTAATGTTAAGCCGCACCATGTGTGTGCGCGCATGTTTTCAGGACTTTGTATATCTCTATCTTAAAATTCAAATTGTGAGAACAATAGCAGGAGGCTTAACAAGGAATACATAATTATTCTCTTCTCCATGATGTGTGACACCCACAATCACCTTTTCTTAAAGAGGTCAGAAATTTGAAAAGGGAGGAGCTGGAAAACAGCTGGATTTTCCCAGCTCCCATTTTACTTAGGATTATACTGTCAATGGTACATGACAACTGCATCTCGCAAATGTCTCACCTTCCCAAATGCTTAAATACCTGGTGGAACTTTTGTCACCATATTCGTGAGAGTTATTAGGGTGGCCGTGTGTCCTACAGAGGACACTCCTCTGGATGGAAGCATCTTTTATTTGAAGGGCTGCTGGTCCAAGTGCCATTTATGATAAAGAAAGAGCTGCAAGAACACAAGAACAGTGTCTGTTTGTGCACCAGTCCTGGTACGATTATCATCAGCCCCTGAATGTAGAGGCTTACATGCTTGGGTACAGCAGGGGGAGAAGTGAAGATGATCTTTGCCTCCGCATCCTCGCCCCCAGCTTATTCACTAGACAGGGTCTTTCTGCCTATCTGGCTGGAGCACCTCAGAGATGCAGAGAAAGAGGTTGGAGAGGCCCCAGGATAGCTTGTTCCCTGGCCTCTCCGGTCTCCTTCCCTCCTGCACACCAGAATGCTTCTTTTTCCCCTTTCCAAAGAGGTTGCAATTCCCAACCTCTTTCGAACGCTGAACCAGTTCTTTCCATGCTGGACACAAGGAGGCAGAGGGCACAGAGAGGATTCCTCCCACCCTGTCTCCAGC
Source organism: Varanus komodoensis (assembly GCF_004798865.1). Taxonomy (NCBI): domain Eukaryota; kingdom Metazoa; phylum Chordata; class Lepidosauria; order Squamata; family Varanidae; genus Varanus; species Varanus komodoensis. The sequence continues at coordinate 15,782,570 of NW_025335440.1, read as the reverse complement.
CTCAGATCTGGGAATCCAAAGTATCCTATGGCCCCTTGGACATGGCAGCCAAGTTATTTCCTAAGTTGCCAATCAAATGAGTGCCCAAACAGCAAACCAAGCAAGAAGACCAAATCACAGTCTTGCCCACCATGGCAGGATGTATTGTATCTCATTACAGTTACACCTCCACATTCATGGGTGTTAAGAGTGCTGGACCCCTCTGCAAGTGGAAAATCATGAATGTCTCTAGTGCGCCCACCCCCAGACCTTAACTCTTAATACTTTTGACTTCATGTGCACTGGATTGCACGCTCTCTCTCTCTCTCTCTCTCTCTCTCTCTCTCTGTTAGCCGACATTGTTAATATGTGCACCTATAAGATTGAAAAACATTTTTAATTTTAAAAATACGACTCACCTTATGCCTATGCAAAGATAAGCTAATATCCATTTCCACTTGCAAGAAACACGAGATACACTGCACACCGAAAGACAATGCATGTAAGTGAGACTGACTAGTGCCAAAGCAAAAAGTGTGGCATCATCAAGCAGAGTGCGTGGTCCACAGATTTCTTTTCGTTTTCTAGCCTATGCACATTGTCTGCAATTTTCTGCAGTAGGCCACAAAACTACCAAAAAATCCATTTAATTATTGATGGCAAACTTGTGAATAATCAAATCCATGAAAGTTAAACCCGCAAAAGTCAAGGTTTGAGTGCATTTCTACATGTGTTTCTATGCATCTAACTTAGTGCACACTTGTATTAGCATAGCATAGCATAGCATAGCATAGCATATCACCTTCTTTGGCGTTGCATATGTGATCACTCTGACTAGGTCTAGAAGATGAGCATTAATGCAGAAATATTATACACACTGGTTCCCTCAATCCTTGGTCTTGAAAGAGCAAAACTTTCAACAGCAACTGGAAGAGCAAAAGGAAGACTTTGAGTATGTCCATCCAGGGCTGGCTTCCAATTTCCAATCTACTCCAATATCTTAGCCATATAAACATGGAATCTTTGAGAATGCACAAGACCCTTTATTGTTTATAGGAACAATAAGAGCATGAGAGAGGCACCATAATTTAGACTACTTATCCTTAGACTAAGTTTATGACTTACCTTGGAGCCAATTTTGCTTTTCCCCACTTTCTTTATTAACACTTCTGCCAGAAGGTTAAAGCATCCAGAAGGCTCCACATTGGTGAAGGATGCTCTTGACTGAACTGGTAGAACTGCAAGTTTCTCTGCATGCTCCATTGTGAAGGAGATAGTTGGCGCAAAGCTGGGGAAGACCTGCAAGGTAGAAGCATGTCAGAAGTGGTATTAAACTCAGAAACACTGAGGGTGCAATCGTATTCATGTTTAGGCAGAAAGAAGTCCAGGCTTACAGCCCCTAGAATTCTCCAGTCATCATGGGGATTCGCAGGACTTAGGTTTGAATTGGGAGATCTGATGAGGCTGCAGGGTAAGAAGAGGAAGAAAGCAAGCAGTGCTGCAGGTTTAAGATTTCTGGTCCACCACATTTATGGGACCTCTATTACTTCACTGTCTTTTACTACTAAGTCTTTTCAAGCTGAAGTTTTTCCCATTGCATAGGAACACAAGTTTCTCCCATTGCATAGGAACACAAGAAGAGCAGGATGATCCAACACATGTCTTACACAACTGTCAGTCCCTCTGAGTACATTTCCAGGTAAATAGCCATAGTATTGCATCCTAAGGAAGTGTGAGGAATCTGTTTGTGGGTTCATTGGATTCCCTGGGCTCTGCACCCAAGTTCCGGTCCCAAGAATCAAGGTCCAGATCCTGTGTGAGCAGCATCCACTTCTATACAACATGTAGCAGCCTTCGTGTTGCTACACCTGGCATGGAAGAAGGTTGTCCACATGGAGCTAACCAGGAATCAGCTCCATAACACATGCTCAGGCAGGTTTTCTCTTTCACGCCTGAAGCAGAAGGTTGCTGGTTGCCCTGTGAATGTTTATGGATTTCCTCTTTGTTCATCTCACTTCTCAAAACCAGGCCAGGAATGACAGGAAGCCCACAAGTGCTAGAGGGATGGATTCCACTGAGTTTCATTCGAACTGCATTTCGCCTACTGTTTTTACTGCACAGACATGGCCTGAGAAAGTACAATCAGCCAAGTTCCAAGCCAAAAAGATGAATGCATGAGTAAAACATAACCTGTACAAAAAATGAATCAGATGTCCTAATGTACATCTGGGCTGTAGCTAGTTCTCCGAATGGAAATATGTGTTGTGTAGGAATTTACTTTGTTTGAAAATAATAACGGCTGAAATTTGACATCAAAATGCAACCAGTATATGAGATTATACAGCATTTCCTTAACAGTTCAAGTTTAGCCGTATTAAGACTCATAAGGACTAATTAAGAAAGGGCGAGTGAGTACCAGGAAGCAGGCCTTGGTGCAGCAAGGCAAAAGATCCATAGCTCAGCAGAGAGCACACATGCTTGATAAGAAGATCTCTGAGCAGTTGGACAACACCCCATCTTGGAAGACCTAGACGGCCATGCGAAGGATGACAATACTGTGCTCAATGGATCGGTGGTCTTTCGGTGGATCTGCAGCTTTTCTGTGTCCCTAACAACAGATATTGACCACGAAATCCCTCTCCCAAATCTAGATGCTCAAAGGGCATGCGTGGAGTCCTGTGGAAAAACAGGGACTGTTCCTATCAGTTTTTTGGGAAGCGGGCCTGCTTCCTGCCAAAGGAAGAGAACTTCCACCTCCTCCACCTCCTTCTCTGCTGCCACTACCTCCTGTTTCTTTCTGTTTAAGAGGATGATGCATCGGAATGGATTGATCTGTCCAGTTTGGGTTCCTCCACTTGCTCATGTTTTTTGCAAATCTTCTAATCCTACCAAATGTTGCAGAGTTGTCTTAAATGGCTGTGAAAATGTGCATGCATATATATATATATAGTGTTTAATTTCCATAGTGCCTAATAGCCAGTTCAGGCAGTTTACACCAATACTTTTTGCCTGCGTCCCTGCTAAGACATGTATCTTTGTACACAATTTTGCCTAATATGTTTTTCCCAATATAATGCATTTTAATATCATTTTCAATATACACAGATTCTTTTGTGTGATGGTGAGCTACGAGTTCCTTTTTGGCGACCATTTTTCAACTGGAGAATTCCACTGAAAAAAATTTTGGGGAGGGCAAATACGGAAAGCCATCTTAGTTTTGGCTTGTATCTTGTACTGGAATGCAAAATTAGGTAAAGTTTGCTTTAAAATATGCAAAGGAATGTCTCTGCAGTCCCCAGATAAACAGGCACAAGGGTGAACCCGGGTCAGACAGGTTTATAGGAGCTCTGAAACAAGCAGATTTTGAGGCTGGTCCTTTTGTAGGTACAGAGCGGTTTTCAGTAAACTCTGCTCTTTCACTGTTCAGGTTGTCAAGAAAGCATCTCTGCCTGGACACTAAAATGGTTTTGTGTAGCCATGTGTTCCCAGCTGTCAGGTAATCACTCAGAAAGATGTCCCTTGTGTTTATAGCTCGTTTCGCAGGCAGAGTGCCAAATGCAAATGATTTTAAAAAGATAGTACGGCCGTACTCCTATGCAGAATTGGCCACACCAGGGCTCATCAATTTCAATGGACTTAGGCATACTTAACGCTCCATAGGATCAGGTTGGAAATGGGCTAAAACTTATTATCATCAGCATTAGGGGTGGGGGGAAAGAGAGAGAGAGAAAGAGAGGGTCTGATCCTTCTATTTTTAAACACTATGTAATTCTGTGATGCTTTTCTATTTAATTAATGTGCCAGTACAATAAAATAACACACAAAATCATTATTTCATGACATTAATGAAGTCGACTTTTCTAGCGCAATTTGAATAGGCAATTGAACAACACCGCTCTAAAACACATTAAAACCAGGTCATCTGCTTTGCATTTCTAACAATATGCCCACACTTCCATGAAGGGTAATCTTAAACTACTTTTTTTTATAGAGCAGACAGTACATCTTTATCTTAAAATTCCAAATGTTTCAACAATGGATGATTGTAAAGAACTAGACAATTATTTTTCAGCACCCATTGATTAATGACTTAGTCTATGACACAGAGAGAAAGTGTAGAACAAAGGAGTCCATTATAATAATGCATAGGCATTAAACCATCTTCATTAATAGGGCCTTTTTTGGCTTCTGCTTAGCATAAAACAAAATGCACCATAAAGAAAGTGAAGACGCATTAACTTGAGATGTCTTTTTAAATGCAGTCGGTGAAAAAGCATGCATAAAAATGCTGTCCTGGTATTTGTTTGAGGCTTGTGCATTTGCAGCTTGCACTTCCCCTGAAGGAGTGCTTTTCTGAACAGGGCGGGTGGGTGGATATGCCGAGCTTTGGCGATCTCTGCTGACAGCAGCCATCTTGAGAGGTCTCTTTGCATAGGAGAGGGGATTTTGGCAGGTGCATCTCCTTATGACAGTGTACACCTGATGAAAATATTTTTTCTGTGCCACACGGAAAGGCTCAGGGCCTTGGTCCTCCTTTGCAGCTGGTCATCACATGGCCAGGACATCAGCTTCAGTGCAGTATCCGCATCCCGAGATGATCCAGGACATTTTCCATGGAAAGCATTCTTAGTCAGCGGCTGACAGCACCGTTCACCTTTGCTGGGTGCACTGCAGCAGTCTGCTATGGGGAGTCTGGTACAGCAGGAGGATCACCCACGGAGAAAATAGTTCAGATGTTTACACAGCAGTGGCACGCTTCATTCGCTGAAGTCACCTCCTACCAGGACTGCACTGCAATGCAAAGAAAGCTCCTGCTGCTTAACATTCCTGACAAGGTTTCGGAAGCTCAGGTCCAGGGATCAGTTGACCCTCTGTGGCTCCACGCAGAGGCCTCCAGAGGTCCCCCATCGCCACACACCCTCCCTTGGCTTCTTGCAAGAGTTGGGACAAGCCCTTTTGGAATCCAGCCTTCTAGCAACCATGAACTTTCTTTCATGCTTGCTCCAGTCTTGCTGAGCTGAGCCAAGAGGAAGACCACAACTGCTAGCAGAGCCCAATTGCACAAACATCACCCATCCCATCAGGGGTAGCCATCCAAAGAGCAGCTTCAGGATGCAAAAGAGGGACACGGCAAGCAGGTGGCACCAGATGTCATTCCGAGTGACCTTCTCTTCTCAGTGCAGCCAGTGTCAGCAGCAGGCATGGAAGAGGGGTCCTGCTTGTGCAGCGCACAGGGCTCAATTTCTGACAAGCACCCCACAAACACTGGGAACACAGACTTACGGCTGCTAAAAAGCATCCCTTTGAACTGAAAGAGGTTCTTCACCCCCAGTACATGGGACACATTGGCACCATTGAGTAGTCTATCCATAGATGCTACTCTTCCTAAGTAGCCCAAGAACTTTGCATATATTAGCTCTTTTAGACACACAGTTCATTTTTCCATTTTACAGATTGGGCTGGTGCAGAATGACTTGACTGAAGTCCCCCAGTGAGTTTATGGCTTGGTGAGATTTGGACTAGGGGTTTTCTGGCTTATAATTCCTTCCTTAATCACGTTCCTAGACTAGCTTTCCGCCTCTAGGCTCCATACTTCAGGTTTGCTGTTGCAATTCTTCAGTAAGCAGATGGGATCAAGCACTGGGTCCATCTATACTTCTAGAGAAGAATCAGTCCCACATACTGAAATGTGCACGGTCACTTATCCTTTTTGGCAACTCTGAGACAGGGATTTTAGGAAGGATATTGCACACAATACACCAATACATCCATCTGGCAATGTGACTGGGGTCAGCAAATAGCCTGCACTTACGGATGAGCTAAATGTTGCATTGCATTGAACAGTGAACTGTTGTTGAAATGTGGATTATTGTATCATCTGAACCCAGCTTCGCTAACAAGCTGTGGCTTGTTAACCATGAACCATGAAGACAATCCATGGTTTTCGTTGGGTTGTGAACAAGGTTGTTCATCATGGTTTGTTATCCCTGCAGGATCCAGGCAGCACAGCAACCTTTGGTTCAAGAAGAGCCCATATTCAACCCTTGAGTGTGAATTAGCATGTGGTCTAAACCTAGTCTGTTTATCTGCAATTTCCATATCATGCCATGTTCGCGCAAAAGATGAAGAAGATGAGCTCCAGATCTCTTTGATTTCTAAACTTTTCTGCGATTCTTTGACATCTTTTCCCTGTTTGTTTGGATCCATTAACTGGCAACTGCTTATGTGAACAGGCCTGGATTTTTACTTCATTCTGAGTTATATATCCATAATCACAGAAATAGCAAAGAAGGTGAAATATGACCAATATAGAGTCCAGACGTCTAGCAGCAGATAAGACAGGAAAAGCTGAGCTTTGGGGAGATTAGTGGGGCTGTATGAATAAATCACAATGACTAATGTGACAAAGTTACCCTCTCTTTCTGCAGGTAGAATATCAATGAACGGATCTCCCTGGCACTTCTCTCATAAGTTATCAATATCCATTTTAAGGAAGATCTGTGAATGTGGGTGTTTAGTTCTGAGTTCTAGGGTGTTTTTCAGTATCAGAATGGTTATGGATGTTTGAGAAATCTGATGGCATGAAAACCCAACAGATTTTTCTCAACTCAGCTCTGCAGTTTCTGTCAACCCTGCACTGCTGCCTACTGGATCTGATGCTAGTTGAGCTGGCACAGGGAATTCCATTTTTAAAACGGACTGAGATTTACGTAAGGTTTTTTAGGGTCTTGGAAAATTTACACAAATTGTTGGGTAGAGGCCCACATTTTGCACAAATCTTTAACTAACTCTCAGAAAATTCAAGATGGCCAAGGTAGATGGTGTGCAAATGCAGCGAAAAGAATGTCCCCATCTTTCTCATGTTAAATACTAAAACACAAACACCGACAATGATTCATATCCTACCAGTTAGCCCCAACGGATAGAATGTGTGCAATTTGTGCCTATATACTAGAAATCTGAAGTTCTTGGCTCTGCATTTGTAAAAATACATCGGGAAATGTGCAGAGGCCTGCTTCCGACCATTGGCTTGGAAATGGGTTGATAATCTGTCGACCTGAAACCAAATGAGCAGTGCCTGGCAATGGTGATCCATGTGCTGGTAACTTCCCAGTTGGGCTACTGTAACGTGCTCTGCGTGGGGCTGCCCTTGAAGAAGGTCCAGAAACTTCAAATGGTTCAGAATAGAGCTGCCAGGTTCTTAACAGGGACCAGCAGGTATGAACACATAACACCAGTCCTTTACCACCTACACTGGCTACCAGTTGAAGTCCGGGCCCAATTCAAGGCGCTGGTGATGACCTATAAAGCCCTAAATGACTTAGGACCTGGTTCCCTGAAGGAGCATCTCCCTCCATATGTGCCTGCCTGCCCCTTAAGATCTGGGGCAGAGGCCCTTCTCTGGGAGCCCTCCCTGAAGGAGATTAGGAGAGTGCTGAAATCCAAAACTTCTGGAACGCATCAGCACAGGACCTAACATTACGCTGTATCTGAAAAGAAAGACAAACACCCTTATTTGAAATGCTGTCTTAGGAACAAATGCTAGAAGCTGCAGTCATCGTTGTGGCTTTAATTACCAAAGCTGATATTTTCTTTTTCACTGGATTGACAAGTCATGAGACATCCGATTTTCTGACACCAGTTCCACTTGATGGAATATCATGCACTGCACAGTGTGTCTTAAAATGATAATTGCTGTTAGTTTTGTTTTCCAGCCAGATGTAACAGTGTGTTGATTAAGTGTTTTTTAAATTTTAATTGCACCCAGCTTAAATGTGTGTGTCTGATAAAATATTTACTGACGGCTTAGCTGGCAAGGACATACATGGTTCAATAATCATGAGTGGATGCATAGTTTGTACATATTTTATAACTTTAATTTGCTGGTCAATGTTTATAGCTTAACGCTACTGCATCTCATCTTGTATTCTGTGGAGTTTATTGATAAATGATCACAGTATATATTTTAAATTATACTTTCTGAAAAAAAGAAATGCTCTCATCTTCTGTACAATCTCACTACTGACACAGAATAAATATCAGCATTAATTAAAATGTATTTATCTCAGAGCAACCCATTATTTTGGACACGGGCACATGAGAAAACACATTGCATTACAAAAGATGTGTATTTTTCTTTTTATACTTCTGCTTCCAGAGTAGTAATTAAGTTGCTTTAAAAATAGCAGAGGACCTCATTGTGATAAATGATTTTGCTCTCCTCTATCAGCCAGTTTAGAAACTATTGTTCTTAGCAGCTGTCTTTTATTCTCCTCTGCCATTCCCTCCCCCACCATTTTACAGTATATCTTGAGGTCCTTCACATGTCCAAGCAACTAGTACAAGCATCTCCAAGTTCCAGGAGTTCCTCCCATGGCTAAAAGCTGAGACGAGGTGCGGTGGCACAGAAGGCTTCATGGAAGGTTGCTCAGATTGCATTTCGTACAAATTTCCACTCCCCACACCCATATTCGGAATGAAATGCAGTTATAATGCGGTGGCCATACTTTTATTATTATTATTAAAACATTTCTATACTTTTCCAAATCTTGCCATGCAGCTGTTCTTCCAGCACTGGTTGCTTCCCGTATCACCCATGGCTATAGGAAGAATTCCATGCGTGCCTCGTCTCCCAAGGAGGAAAGAGAATGGGACACAGAAGATTCCGCATTTTTGCCTTTGTGTTTGGATTGGGGGTAACAGCAGGAATCCCCCCCCCCACACACACACACACACAGGTGGTGTCCAGGCCTGTGGAAGAACTGATGAGGCTCTGCCAGACTGGGGAGCCCAGCAGGCTTTGGGTTCTGCACCCCTGCATTAACCCATGATGAGGGTAAAAGTACGAGAGCCAGTGTGGTGTAGTGGTTAAGAGCATGGGACTGGGACTCAGAGGATCTGGGTTCTAGTCCCCACTCGGCCATGGAGCCAACTGGGGGACTTTGGGCCAGTCACAGACTCTCAGCCCAACCTACCTCCCAGGGTTGTTGTTGTGAGGATTAGATGGAGGAGAAGATGTAAGCTGCCTTGAGCCCTTTGTAGGAAAAAGGCAGGATATAAATCGATAAATAAATAAATAAATAAATAAAAATATTGGGGACCAGATAGAACTCCAAAGCTGCATGCCAAGGGCCAGAGCTGGAGTCCCCCAGCATCCTTTTATGGGAAAATCATTCCAGAAGGAACTGGAACCATTCTAACACTCCATCCCCTGACCTCCCAAGTTGGGTATTCTGGACTTACACCACATCTGATGATATCAGGAGCCACTGAGAGCACTAGGAGAATGAACAGAGTTACATTCTTCTCTTCCATACATTGGCACTAAATCCAACAGGCAGTGCAAGCTGGTGAGCCCTGTCTCAGTGAGGCTCCTCACCCATTACAGCTTTTATCCCGAGTTTTATAGGAGCTATGCATAGTGCTTCATGGTTATGAAGCTGTTCTGGGGATGGAGTTCTGTTGCAGCAGATAAGGAACCCCACTGACGTAGGTAGGAGTCACCAGCCTGCACAGCCGCCAGGACAACCAGGGAGGAAACCAGACTGGAATATATCCAAGGGATCAGTAGCTGTATTAGACCTTTGCTGTCACTTCAGCTTTTTTCCTGCACTACCTCTCACTGTGCTACAAAAGTCCCTACTGCTGGGTGTCTGAGATGGGAAGAGAACATGCTGTCTCCAATTCAAGCACCCAGCAATGAGAAGATTTATTTCCCAGAAGGAGTGGCAGTAAAAGGAACCGTGTACATGAACTGTAAGACATGTGATGCCATCTCATCATTTGATTCACTGGTCCACTGGAGGCAGACACTGAAACAAGGGAAATCACAGCACACTGACAAAGCAGTAAGTGCCCTTCCTTGGTTAAGTCTAGCCCTCTTCACATCTTCCTGAGCTGAAGGGGACCTCACGTCTGTACTAACGAGCTGAACAGAGCAAAGCATGAACAGGACTTTTAGAGTCAGTCCAGCAGAATGTTCCACCTGAGAGTTAGACTTGACTGAGAAGGGCTTACGGCAAGGGATAGGCATGCAAACAAGCTCATCAAACAAGCTTGTTGTAAGCCGCCCCGAGGCTTCGGCGAATGGGGCGGCATAAAAATGTTTTAATAAAATAAATAAAATAAAAATCGGAGTTCTCCACATTCCATCTCAAAGTTCCTTCTGCTTTTGCATTCGTACCAGATTTGCTTCTTTTGTTTCCCTGATGTACACCTCCATCACACACATCTTTGAAAAGCACACACTCTTCTCTCATTGATAAAGCACGTTTATGCCTGTTTCTCAAATGTTCACTTTTCTGTCAAATGCATGTGAGGAACAGTTTGTCAGTGTTTTAAATGCTGATTGCATTTAAGTCTGTGTTCAGTTCTGGAGGTATGAACTGGGTAAGTCCTGATTTAAAAAATGAACTTCATTGAATTTCTCAAATTTCTATTTATAATTCCCAGCCAATCAGAAAAAAAAGTTAAGCAGACAATTGGATATCTTCCTAAAGCCAGAGGGAATGTGAGCCGAAATCATGACCAAAATAACCTCCTTCAAAGACCTAATTATGCTCCTTCTGGAATCAGTATCTAAAAGGACCTCATTTGTTATCAATGATTGGACATGGTCTCAGCTTTCAAGGTAAGAACTACAGCCTTCCCTGTGGCAGCTAAAGCTGATCCATTAAAGAAGGCTGTCAGTTATGCTGGGACGTGGTGAAATGAGGCCAGGTCTACACATGAACTCTTCAGACTTCTGTCTGATGGCTGAGACCTCACACACACATTGCCACCAAAAGAGATAGCCCTGGGTACGCATGGGTATTCTGGTATTCTTGGACTAACACTCATTAGTTCCAGCCAATGGTCAACCAACCATTGAGCACAGCCAGTGATCAGGAATGGTAGGAGATGTTGTCAGAAACATCTGGATGACACCAGATTGGGCCTTGCAATGGAGAATGGTGCTCCTTTTAGTCTGTAATGTTCATCAGGGAGAAATTGTAACTGCTGTAAAGGGTGTGCATTCATATGCACTGGACTCATTCCCAAGTTCTCCATGCATGCCAGAGACAAAGTGGGGATCATGAAATCGAAAAATTGAAAATAGAAAAAATCAAAATCTGCTTCTACTCAGGCAGGCATTCCACCTCCACACCAATGCTGTGGTCTCAGATCAAGAGTCTGAGTTAGAGTTAGAAGGATTCAGACTGCAGGTGGCGCAGTGGTTTAAACCGCTGTGCTGCTGGGCTGGTTGATTGAAAGGTCGCCGGTTCGAATCTGCACAACATGGTGAGCTCCCATATTCTGTCCCAGCTCCTGCCAACCTTGCAGTTCAAAAGCATGCAAATGCAAGTAGATAAAAAGGTACCACTTTGGTGGGCAGGTAACAGCGTTCCATGCATTTCGGTGTTTATTCATGCCGGCCACATGACCACGGAGACTGTCTGCGGACAAACGCTGGCTCCCTCGGCTAGGAAACGGAGATGAGCACCGCCCCCTGGAGTCAGGAATGACTGGAATTAATGTCAAGAGGAAACCTTTACCTTTTTACCTTTGAGGGTCTGATCACTGTCGGGACCTGGGCAGCTGCAGGCTCTTTCTGCTGGCCAAACACCAGAATAACAGTCCTGGTAGTTGCAGGATTGGTTCCAGACTGCTATACCTGCCAGGGTTCTCATGAGTACCACCTGGGAACCCTGGAGAAAGAGCTATTTAAGAACTGGATCTTCCCTTGCATTCCAACAGAGCCAAGCTCAGCAAACCAAAGTTCAATTTGGATGAAGTACTTCTTGACAGGACCCCAAGGGTATGAAATGGGCTTCCACAGGAGGTGGTTGAAGCCCCATCGGTGAGGGTGTTCAAGGATAGGCTGGACATGCACATGGTAGGCATGTCGTGAGAGGAGCCTGCTGGAGCAGGGGGTCAGACTAGATGGCATAGGAGACCCCTTCTGACTCGCTCTGTTTCTATGTTTCTAAGCTGCTTAGAAACACTGGCCTCCAGTGTCTGAATCCCCCTTTCTTTGTTGGACTTTGTTCCTGATCCAACATACTCGCTCCTTTGTACAGTCTTCCTGATTTCTGGCTGGTTTTTAACCATGCTCTTACTTATTAAACTACACTTTGTTCTCCTTTCCACTCCAGGCTCTGTCCCTGGCTTGCTCTAGATAATGGCTTGGATTATGTTTCTGAATTATGATATCTTGGATTGTGCTGGTACCTTATTCTAGCTTCCTGCTACCCATGCAACAGGTCTTGCAATCAGGCACAGTTTGAACTGCCAAGTTGCTGGGGATTCATCTCTGCCTGCCTTCACAGTACGTTGAGATTAGGAGTAAGCTTCTACTCCTGCTTTCCTCCAACCAGTGTTGGCAGCTGTCCATGTTGGAGGTGCTGTCAGTGGCTTGTTCCTCTGACTAGACAGGGACTGCCCAGGCTGTACTAGAAGGGGTTTCCTTCTCCATGAAGCAAGTTCATAGCTTAGAGGTTCTTAGAGAATCTTACAAAAATCTTCTTTCCATTTTATCCTCACAACAACCCTGTGAGGTAGGTGAGAGGGAGAGCCTGCGACTGGCCCAGTGTCACCCAGTGAGCTTCATGGCCACCTGGGGATTAGAGCCAAGATCTCTCAAGCAGGGAGGTGTGAGGCATCTGCTCTGGGGAGGGGAATATGCTGGATTCCCTGGGCTTGGCTCCCCACCCTTCGGTCCTCTTTGCCTGAGTCCCTGCCGAGCACTCACACTGCATTCACACCATGCTCACCAGGAGTCAAGCCCTGCATGGACCCTGAGCAAACAGTGTCCCTCTTCCATATTGCATCCCACATCCTTCGTCTGCACTGTCCCTGCTGGGACACACGACCCAGGAGAAGGCCGCTAGTCACACAACCTTTGTTCCGCCAGCATTTGTGGACTTCCTCTTGGCTCAGCTCTCCTTCTAAGGAAGGACCAAGCCCAGGAGGAAGTCTGTGCATGCTAAGGGATGGATTCCACCGACCTTCATGGCAACCCTAATCTCAGGTCTCCATCCAACACTCGAACCACTACACTGCACTGCCTCTCCTATGCCCATGCCTTAGGGGTATGTATCAGGGCAACGTCTGAGCAGCATCACAACATTCCCTGTGCATTGTGAGCTCCTTCTAATTTAACATGAAGCCGAACGGCAGGCAGGCAGCCAGCCAAACCAGTCTGCTCCCCCAAGTCTACACCAGGTTCAGCCCTCGCCAACCCCAGCAGTTCCACCTGACCTTAGCAGCTTTGCACACAGCACAGGCAAACAAGAGCTGAATTATTGCTGTGGTACAACATAACAATTCTATTGCTATGACCCCTGGTGTCTGGCAAAATACAGTAGAACAATAATTGTCAATCCTTCCTGTACAATGTGTAACGTTTGACAGAGGTCAACATTAGCCACATGACCTTTGGCTGGTACTCAAAGAGGTAATATCTCTTCTCCAGTTCAGTTGATAAAATGTTAAATAGAATCAATGTTGGCCACGCTTTTGTGGCGCTGGAGACAAAACCAATTTTTTACACTAAAGCGTGCCTTTTAACAGACAGAAAATAGCTTCAGTGACAGCCTTTCTCCAACTACCTTGGTAAATATATTATTTCAAATGTCAAAAATTTAATTTTCTCAAGAAAAGTGGCATAATTCTTATTTCCAATCTGTGGAATGGCATGATTAATATCATGAGGCTCTGCTGTAATACACAGAATAGGATGGATTTTGAGAGAGATCTTTAACCAAGAGAGGAGGAAGGTCGGACTTGCGCAGGTCGCGAACGCGTGTGCATGATCAGTTTTCAATAGGAAATGCAACCCCTTTGTCATTCCACCAATATTTTGAATTCCGAATGCTATAAGGTCGGAAGGCTCGGCTATCTGGGTTCAATTTGACAAGCAGTGTGAGCATTATTAAAGTACTGTTAATCATTTTCTGTCTAGTTTTAAAGGGCAGGAGAGTAGTGCATGTGAAAATCCAGGATGTCCAAATGCAAACACATCAGGGCTCCTAGAAAATGGAATTCATGGCTGCCTCTTTTGTGAAGCAGAATCCTCTTCTTAACGACTCTTAAGGTGTCTATAGGCACCTTTAACTGTTGGAGATGGAATGCTGCTAATTCTTCTTGTAATCCTATATTTGAGCAAGGCTCAGTAGTTGCCTCTTTCTGAGAAGATGTTACAATATGATAAAAATTTTATTGGAATGCCCTTCAATATGTACTGATGCACACAAGCTTTTAAATTATCAATCAGCTTCTTGAAAACCAATACATGGCCAATGTAAACGGATTTCCCATGACCCCTCACTGCTTCAAGTCTGATATTACAAGATGGAGGGTTAAAGGTTCACCTCCTATAATGCAATGAATTGAAAACCTAATAAAACTCAAGGTTGAACAGGTAGCATATAGACCCCACTTCTATATGGACAGATATCCAGATATTTGGTCTGCATTTGTTGAAGCTTATATTTTCCTTGCCTTTTTTTGTCTAGAAAGTTGAATTTTCAATATTTATTTATTTTTATTTTTTATTAAAACATTTCTGTGCCGCCCCTTGCACACGTTAACGTTTCATACCTGTTAACTGAAACTGATATACTCAAATCTATGTTGTTTTTTTCTTGCCTTTATTTTGGTAATGTTCATAATAAATGCCTACTTTGTACCTAATCTGATGATCTTTGTCAAAGGGCCTCACCAAAACAACACAGAAAATGGTCATAACTCATTAACAAAGGAGAAGAAATGCAAAAGGGCCCAGATCCAATCTACACCGTCTACAGGTAGGACCAGAAATGACATCTGTCTGACACCTTAGGGAGTTGCTGCCAGTCAGCATCTCCCAGGGATGGGCAATCTGAGGCCCTCATGATGTTTCAGATTAAAACTCCCACAATCTCTGACCATCATCCTGCTGACAGGGGCTTCTGGGAGTTGTAGTACAAGCATCTGTAGGGCAACCAATGTTGAACTAGATAGAGCAATGACTTGTCTTGCATGGTATGAAGCAGCCTCCTAGTTTCTTAGCGTGCCGCACAATTCTAAGCAATGCTGAGATGACAATTATGTGTAACTAGGCAGAGTGGGAGGTGAGCTTGTCCTGCTCCCACTCCCCATGAAATAAATAACATGCATGTATTCTATTGGTTATGCCATTAAATGCATGAAAACTGGGATGATCTCACTTTCTCATGTAGGTACAACACACATGCAAGCATCATGTGAACCTTGCTCAGGTGTAACTTGCACTGGGTGCAGTGAGGCTTAGTTACTGTGAAACGATGGGAAATGATGCCCATGTTCCAGGAGACTATTGGGCCTGACATGTCAATGGGCTGCATCCTGGGGGGAGGGAAGGGGGTAGGTTGTCACTGTTACACGCAATCAGGTCATCTCCAACTTATGGCAACCCTATGGATGAAAACTCGCCAGAATGTCCTATCCATGAGATCCCTGCTTAGCCGTTCTACTTTCAAGGCTGTGGCTTCCTTTGCAGAGTTAATCCATCTCTTGCTCCAACTTCCATTTCTTCTGCCTTCGACTTTCCCTCGCATGATTGTCCTCTCCAGTGAGTCCTGCCTTTCATGTAATTAGTAGCCAAGCATTGAAGAAAGGAGATCGCGCATTTGCTTCAACACCACCTCCTTACATGGTGCAGTTAGAAAAAGAAAGCAGGATGCTGAGTAGATGGAATATTGCACAGCAGTTCCATCAGTCCTGGCGTATATACCCAGTCCTCATGGATGCTGAAAGAAAGGCCACACATCCTTGGCCCGAGAAGACACACCTTGGCTACTAGACAGCCTCTGAGCCTGGTCACTCTGCTGCCCAGATGTGAACCCCTCCTCAATGAACGCTGCTCTCTCTTCTAGCCAACTTGAACCAATCAAGCCTTCCAAACAGAGGAGATCATTAAACAGAGGACTGACTTCATTACAGTAGGCCTCATGGCCACCCTAATTAGACCATTGATGTTCAACATTTTCTGAGGTTGCTTTTCCATGGTCTAATTAGAAGGCCGTACAACGGATGGAAAAGGAATCTTAAAACACCGAAGAGCTTTTTAGTCATGTAATTTTTTAAAATATTAGTTGAGAAATGGCCTTTTAAACAAGCATTTTAAATGGACAAAACATATACTGCATATCATGGTTAAGATGGATAGAGAAAATCATAAATAAAAATACCTGACATTTGAAAGGGGGAAAAATAACTCATAAATGGCAAGAGGTATTGATCAGTGATAATGAAATATCAGCTAAGTCCACAGAGTACCTTAAGTTTTCCTCCTCTGTTTTGATCGGGTTCAAATGTTAAACTTAATCTATAAACCTATAAATGGGAATATGGCAAAAAAAAAAAAGCTTCAGGAGCTGAGATTTCAGGAAAGAACTGCTGACATTCAATTCAAACATCAGCAGTCCCCAAACAATGAAAGGAATCTCATGGGGCTGTTTTCATAAATAATATTAGGAATCAATAGGTATATTTAGGTACTTTTTCCTTAATGATTTTAGGGGGAAATAGCCTACACTGCCTATAAAATGAAATATATCTGGCTCTTTGAGGATAGAAATTCATCCACAAATTAGACCTACTGTGGTTTGATTAGCAGTCAGATGGTAGTTTTGATAAATCTTCTTACCGGCTGTAAGGGGGCTTGGCTATTTGTTTATGAGAATAAGAAAAGTCTGGCTTTGCCCCGATCATCTAGGCCTACATGCCACGTGCTCACTGATACAGGCAGTGATGACATTTCTTTGTAATGAAGAATACCAGCAGCTGGTTGTTAAGTTCTAAGGAACATTTAACGCTACCTTCAATATCTCAAAAAGACAGCCATATTGAGGTTTTGAAAATATATGAACATTTCCATTTAATCAATTCATTAATTGATTAGTCAATTAAAAAGGAGGCATTTAATCAACAAAAAAGTCTGCAGCCGGTGGGCTCTCCTAATAAACAAATGATAGTAATGTGAGATGCTATGGAATCACAATAAGTATCCATTAACATTCCATGCAGCCTTCATTTCTGTTGGCAGAAATCATTAACTTAACGAGCACATGTACCAACTGAGCTAATAATCTTAGCATGCTTGGCCAGGGGTGTGTCTTGCCACTCGCGGGAGAGACTGGTGTGCTTATACGTGTGCATGCGCATTTGGGAATATCCAAATGTTCAAAGGAGATGGTTCTGAAGGCACAAAGGATCTGCTTCCTCCATGGCGTTGTGTCAGAATTGCACAGAATGGAATAATTTGGCTGATTTCAAGTCATCCAACTAGGGGCATTTTTTATTTAAATGAGATTCCGTGTCTTGCCCACTGGGGAGGTGGTCACTCACATGCAGGATGAGTGGTTAACAGCATGAATTGCATGGTAATGTCGCATAAATGAGGGTCGGCCACCTGCCCCCCATCGAAGTCAGCCAGGCTCTGCTGCCACTTGCAATTACAAAGGACAAGTGCAAGAGGCACTTCAGCAGTGGGGGAAAGCCTGACCTGCACAGCGCAGCTCATTTTGCACTGCACTTATTCAATACGCCGCTGCCCTATAATTTGCTATAGTATTGTTATCTGTTAGCTGCTTACACAGACACACCTTCATTATGTCCCCGGCTGCCAGCAACGGGTTACTTGTCACATCTATTGATTGCACTCAAATGGCAATTTACATGAATGGCTTGTGACTGTCCTCTGGAGAGTGAAAGGGGGTGCGAGGAGAGAGAAGAGAAGCCAGACCAAACTGATATCCCTTCGGAAGAGTAGTCAGCTTTCTCCTCCGGACCTCAGAGGCACAACAAACTGTCTACTGGAAACCAATGTGACTGTAAGCACCACCATCAGCAAATATGCCACTGTTCATCAAACTCTCGGCTGGTTCTTGCTCTGCCCCAAATGCCAAGGTGTCACTCTCTTCCCTGCTGTTTGCTAAATTACTTGTGAAGTTGCTAAAGGCTATCAAAGGTCAAGGAGGTTATTACATGGGTGCTCCTTGGCTTTTCTACCTGCCATCAGCAATATCAAAAAGCGCTTCTTCAAAGCACTGGACTACATCTGGGCATTGGCAGTAGAAAGCTCCACACAGAATGTCCGGGCATTATGAGTTCCTGCAGACTTCCAGCCCAGTTCAGGATCAAAGCAAACCAAGGGCTCTTTGGCTGTGTGTCCCAGCACTCCTTGTGATGCACTCCTTAAATAAATCGAGCAAAAGAAGGGGAACTACTGATCTGCCAGGGTGTAGCACTCCTCCACCTCCCTTGCTTCTCCTTAGCACTTCCACTTGACCTGTCCTATCTATAAATCTTTCTCCCTTTTCCTTTTCCAGGCAGCAGCCAGATTCTGGCCTTAATTACATGGCTAATTCTTCTGTATTCAGCTCAGCCTGAAGGTCCATATATCCTCTCCAACATTCCGGCTTCTCGATCTATTTTCCTGAATCCTAATCCCAGGAAAAGCCTTTGCACAATGCAGGATTGTTTTACTTACACACTTCCAGACATGCACCCATGCCCCTCCACTGTTGGCAGGGTTGACCTTGCTGAGGCTAGTTGGGACCAGTGCTTTGGAAGGCCTCCTTGTGAATGCTTGACTATCACCCTGTATGTGACATTCAGACTTTCAGAGGTGGGTGTTTCTGAACTTAGAGGGTGGACTTCTGACTACTAATGTTCTCCATGGCTTGGCTTAGTAACATCTTGGGCCAGGGATCCCCACAGTGGCCCCTGGGAACTCCCATGTGCTCATGGACACATCTCATGGCCTCCAAGGCCATCTTTACTTCCAAGAATGCCTCTAAGCATTCTGCAAAAGCGGTGGTTTGGCTCTAATGGCCTTCATGGTCCCTTCCAACTCTATTATGCTCTGATGCTATGATTCATGGGAGTCTGGGAAGCAAATGACGACCCAGAGTAGGGAAGAAACCCTATCAGAACCCTGACGTCCTCTTTGTGATGAGGGAGAGCTCTATTTATATCAGCCGTTGCCACACTGCAGCCAATCCTGGGTCCAGACAGAGCCAAAGAAGAACCTGATTGCTGCTTCACCCAGGAAACAGGGCCCTGGTACCACAGTGTCTCCCAGTGACTGATGTGAGAAGCACCAGGCCCTCTAAATGCCCCCCCCCCATTTTAAAATGCCAGGAAGGATCGGCCAAAAAAAACACTGCCTCTTCCTTGTCAGACAAGGATGAGGGAGCCACTTAGAGGAATTTAACTCCCTCCTGAAATTAAATTACTGAGGCCTGGAGAAAATTATCCTTTTGAACTGGGAAAGGAGAACAGTAGATTCTCTCTTCCCCCAGTATTATGCATTATAAGATATGATAACTATTTAATTATCTCAATGTAGCATGAGAAAGCAAAGAATAAAGTGCATCAAAGCATTTTCAAGGCCAGATGCTGGATGCTCCTGACCCTTTTCCTTATAGGATAATTAAAGGGGCATCCAGGACAGAATGTACTTGGCCTCTGAACAGATGTAGGACTCTGGAGAAGCGGGTTGCTTTTTCGGTGTTGTTGTTTTCTTGAAAGTTGTGAGCCATTTAAAGCTAAGAACAATGACTGAAGATAAAAGAGAAGAAAAGCTTTCTCTTGGTATTTTGGTGTTGGCTGAAGCCAATAATTCATTGTCATGGGTGATGATGTAGTGAGTCAGCAGACATGAAATATCTTCAGAAGACCCTTTGTTCAGCTATTTTTCCCCACCCAGTGCCTCAGGTTGTCAACAGAAAGGCATAAAATAGATTTTAGATTCTAAATAAGGCATTTTTATGTAAGATACTCATACATCTCTTGAATGAAAAATGGGCAAAAATCAAGTGGAGCATTGATGTAGAATTCCATTTTCCTGAAAGTGTGATAGCCAGTAATCCTGAAGGATGATGCTAATGAAGTTGATTTAGTATCAAGGGGGAAATTATTAAAACCATGTTGAACAATAAAATCTTTGTTTGGCAAAGTTTGGTGAATCCTCTGACCCTGACTTGAGTTCACCCAGTTTCTCTTTTCCTTTAAGGGCCACTTCACCCATTAAGGGTTTCAAGCATGCACCAGTGGCTTTTTGTTTGTTTTTTAAAGTATGCACCAACAGTAGATTGCCAGCGACAAAAGACCTGCTTGTAAGCAGAACTGGCAGAGCACTTGACTTCAAACACAGGCTTGCTGTGCATCATGGGTGAAGTGGTCCTTGTTGCAAATGTGTGGGAACAAATCTAGGGCAGACAAGCGTTCAGCATTTCCAAAGCTTGTGATCTGTAAAGTTTGTGTGCACAGACGTGTGTGTGCTCCAAAGGCCAGAATTATACACGGCATCCAGCAGGTATATCCATCTCCCAGTCATCACTTCTGTCCTGCAGGATGTCCCTGGAAATGAATGGTCATAGACGAAGAGGTGGGCAAGTGTTCTCTGGAACACTCTCCTTGCAACTCACCCACACCATGTTTGCATTGTTTCTGAAATGGGGAGAAGAGCAAGGGCTGTGCATTTGGAATCCTCATTAGTTGACGAACTATTATTTGAGCAAACCATTGTTTATCCAAGCAGACACCACCACAAACAATCTTCTGCTGACCAAAAGTGGATACATCTTACTTTTCCTTGTGTACTAAAGATGGAGAGCAAGGATTTGTATAAGCTCAGGGCTGTTTGTGAACATATTGGAAAGCACAGTTTATTATTCTGTCTGAATCAAGTCATAGGTCAGCTTCAAATGCAAATCTTTGCCTTCTTAAGCCATAGTTTAGGAAGCTGGGGCAAATGTCATGGCCATACATCCCTTACCTTCTCTCCTCCCCAGCTTCAGCATGGAGATTCTGGTTTGCATTAATCCAGAATTCCCCATAACATCCAAACCACAGAACTCTGCTTAAGATCAGTTACAACCCACCTTATTACACTGCTTTGCTAACTGGTATTTAACCAGAGCTCCCTGGTTTGGATGTAAGAGAAAACAGTAGCTTACCAACGAACTGATTTTAAAAAAGATCTTGGACTGTGCCAAAATGGACAGATTGACTATGTCTCTGAAGGAGAAAGAGGATACAGACTTCTATCAAACTTGGAATTCCTTTTATTATTAGCTAGAGAAATGGGACTATGCATAGCCTTAAATATGTTTAGGGATTACTACTAAAAAAAAGTGTGGGGGCTGACCCAGTAGGTCTGATGCTTTTGATGATTGATGATTTTTAGTGTCTTTTTGTTAGTTGGTAGAAAAATAATAATAAAACTTACTTTAAAAAAAAGAAAACACTAGCTCAATGCAAGCCAGGATCTCCTTATCAAAGCCAACTCAGATGAAGGTGATAAGAGAGATTTGCACAGCAGAGGTGTTCATCTTACTTTTATAAACCATTGTTTAAGATGTCAGAGAATAACATCCAAACCTGGTTAGTGTATAAACGTAAAGGACTGATTTGGGAGTGAACATGAAAAATATGTACAAGTGTTGTTATAAATTGTTAGATTGTTGTTATATCCTGTATGAATCCATCTGGTGTTATCTAACCAACCCCTGGGTAATTGGAACTTGAATAGATATTCAATAGGGCCCCTCTTCTATGTGGCTATGTATGCATTTATGAATTATAACTACTTCTAGGTGCAACATGTCAATATTGTGCCTCTAATCAAGACTGTGAGCATAGGAAAGACTTTCAAAAATACAGTGGTACCTTGGCTCACGAACTTAATCCATTCCACGACTCTGGTTGTGGCCCAAATTGGTTGTGACCCAAGTCAAATTTCCCCATAAGGTTCAATGTAAATAAGGTTAATCCGTTCTGGCCCCTCCGAATGTGGTTGTGAGCCAATTTTTGGTGGCGAGCCAAGTCAAATTTCCCCATAAGGTTCAATGTAAATAAGGTTAATCCATTCTGTAACTATTATTTTAATCAGAAATATTTGAAACAAAGTGACAAAGAACAACAAAGTACTGTACAGTACAGTGGAGAACACTAAACTAGGTGGGGGGAGGTTATTGTTTTGAGGGAGAGTCCCCCTCCATAAGGACACTGGGGAGATCTCTTTCAGGGGTTTCCTCTCTTCTTTCTCTCTTAGCTGTGGGGTCAATTTTGGTGAAAAGTCTGTCTATAGTCACTTGTTTTTTCCTGCACTGCAGAACCCTCCGGAAATGAGAGACCATGTTATCGTTCATCAGATTCAGCATTCTGTTCGTTACAGTTATGTTGGGGTGGTGCTTCTCAAAGAAATCCTGGCACGCATTCCATT
This sequence comes from Varanus komodoensis, assembly GCF_004798865.1. Taxonomy (NCBI): domain Eukaryota; kingdom Metazoa; phylum Chordata; class Lepidosauria; order Squamata; family Varanidae; genus Varanus; species Varanus komodoensis. The sequence goes on along the minus strand of NW_025335440.1, from coordinate 15,760,357 downwards.
TTTTTCATAATGGATTGTATCACATCACTGCCTGACCTCCTCCCTGTCTTCCTCTTCCTCAGTGGAATCCTCCTCAACAAGTGCCTTCTGCGGTTCACTCTGGAGTTCAGCAAGTTCTTCTGCCATCAGCTTCTCTCTGCCTTCCCTGCACGAACACAACTGCGATCATGGTCATCTCCCCACTCGGGCGGTGGGGGAGGGAGGAGATGGCCACGATCTTGGTTGCCACCCAATGCAGAGTTCGCGACCCAAGTCAAAATTTTCATGAATTTTTTGTTCAGTTTGGTGTTCGTGAGCCGAGGCATCACTGTATTATAGACCTTTGCAGGTAGCAAGGAAAAAATCAACATGCAACATAATTTCTTAGAGTTACACAGATGTATACATAAATCCATAAAAACTGCCTTTTTATGAATCTATGGTAGAAATAGCTTTCCTACATTATTTTGTTCCTTCAAACTATCTGAAACCATTGCCTCTTTCCTGTGCCAAATTTCAGAAAAAAACATTTAATGCTTAGGCAAGGCTGCAAGGGTTTACCCAATTCTCTCTGCAGTGAAATGCTCTTAAAAGTTTCCATTCCTTGCAAAGGCCTGAAAAACTTCCTTTCTCAGGACTCAGAAGTGAAAAGCTCTTGTTTCCAATCAGCTGCTGATGGAAATAAAGATTTTTACCTGCCTGGGAGAGAGGATGGATCCTAGGAAACAAGCTGTTGAATACTTTGGCTCTAAGGACTGTCTTGCTCACTTGTGAAGAGGCATGAAGCCCATGCTTACTTCTCAGTGGACATGTAGAAGCTTCATATTTTGGATACTATTTGATTGTTCCACTGAATAGACATGCAGTGGCTTGACCTGTTGATTTGGATTTGAACAGGCAAGAATCCCATTTTTGGCCTCACCCACTTTGCCTTTAGCCCTTTCCAATGGCCCCATATATTTTTTCCAGAATGGAATTAACCCTTGGACTGAAAAGGTTAGGGGTCAATGTAGAGGTGTGAAAATAAAGAGGTAGACTAAACCACAACACAGTTTGCTCTGTACCTTTGTCCTCACAGTTCTGTGGATCACACTGCTCATATCCCCGATCCAGTATGTAATTGAAGAAAGCAGGAGTTGGGTCTTTACAGAGCTCTGACACCACCAAAATTTACCCCAAAATGTATCCTGTCTCAGTTTCTGGTTTTCTGAGAGGTCACATGTTTTGATTCCAAAAGCTCCTTGGCATCTTCTGATTCCAGACAGTTAAAGGAAATCAGGTAATACAAAGGAAAACATGAATGATTCTAGTATTCTTCCACAAAGAAATGTATTGCCACGCATGGCCAAAGGCCAAGATGAATAGGAATTATAGACCAACAACAGCTTGACAGGTTCCCTAGCCCTGATATATGCAACTCTGAGAACCTTGGAAGACGGCTAAAAAGGGATGATACAGGTGTGGAAAGCAGTCAAAGTTAAGAATGCATCAAGTTGAAAGCATTTCTTCTACAACAATACGAGCATGTATGCCACTGTATGGAATTGTTTTTCTTGTCACCACTGCATACCTCCCAAAGCTTTTATCAGCCTTGCTCGAGATCCTAAGTGGTGGTTAAAAAAAAAGGAAAGAAGCCATAGAATTTGCAAGAAATCTAGGAGTTCAAACACCTTCTGCAAAACTCCTGCTGGTTTTCAGTTTGTCCTGCAAAGTGTGAAATGCATGTATGTGTAAAGGTCTTTTCAAAATGCATACAGGTGGTAAAAGGCATCACATCTCTGTGCTGAGTTCATACTTAGGGTCTAATCCAATGTTTGCTGAAAGTTCAGTTGGCTGGGCCATGTTAGCAGTCACAACCAATGAGATTTAATTCAAAGATGCCTAACTTTAGACCCATTGATTTTAATGGATCTAATTCTAAGAATGAGCAAGCCTGGTTCCAACTCTTTGTCTTGCATTTGGAAGTAATTTCAGTCAACAATGCACATAATATCGTACTATCATATTGCATAGTTATTCATAGATCAAAGTACCAGAGGGTTATGAGCCAGACCTCAAAAAGTCGGTACTCAGCATATTAAAATGGAACAACAATTCAGCATATTAAAGTAAAATAGGACCATTTTCCAGCCTCCCTTACACCCTGTGGAACAGGAAAATTTGGAAGCTTAAAGAAGGCACTTCCAGTTTTGTTGCCAGGACCTTCATGAAGGTAGGATGTAATACCGGCGTGATACATTTTCTTCTGTAGAAAATATCAGTTGGAAGTTTTCCAAAAGATTAAAGGTTTCCCCCTCCTTCCACCAGTTGAGACCGTCCCCAACACGACAGGCATGACAGGGGGCTGCTGATGGGGGGCTGCCAGTGGAAACTCACGGGCACTTTCCATGCAGCTGCAGCCCTCCTGCCCATCCGTCGCACAGCCACTGTGCCCACCTGCGACCACTGAAGGAACCTCACCTGCCCCGCCGTGGAGAAGACCTTGCCCAGCCTGCCAGCCCCTCCCTGCCTGCCTGCCTGCTGACCCCTCCACTCCCTCTCCCACTGCCTTTTCTCAGGCTTGGGAGATGGTGGAAGCAGCGGCTCCTCCTCTTCTGCCTCTTCCCCCTCTCCAATGGCTGGTCTTTCGGGCAAAGTGCCATGGCAGCCACCCAGACAAGCAAGGATCTGAGCCGATCAGAGGCTGCTTTTGTGTTGGGGCGCATTCAGCCAATAAGGGGCATTCAGCTACGCTGGCTGAGAGCCAGTGTGCTGTGGTCCAGTGGTTAGGGCATTGGACTGTGGACCTTGTTGCTCAGCCATGGAGCTCACTGGGTGACTTTGGGCCAGTCACAGACTCTCAGCCCAACCTACCATGCAGGGTTGTTGTGAAGATAAATGGTGAGCTATGAATGCAATGCAGTAATAATAAAAAAAGGTGCAAGGCCTACATGAACCCCCCCCCCATGTTCTCTGCGAGGAGGGCTCCCTCCAGAGCAGCATCTGATGGGCTCAGATGTCTGCTACTCAAACTGTAGTATTAAAGCTACTTTAAAAAGGGATCCCACAGGCTCAGGCATGGCAGAAGGAGGAAGAGGAGGGTGGCAGGTGCAGTCACAGCAACAGCAGGGTCAGGCCCCTGCTGGCTTAAGCTGATGCCTGATGCTGGGCCTGACCATCAGAGGCCCTGCTCCAAGTCAGCTGCACATTGAAAAACCTGTGCAAGAGTAGTCACCCACTGAGCCTTTTCGGTGGTGGGCCCCATGGTCCCTCCCGGAGGAAGCTAGGCCTGCTGTCTTCCCTGACAACCAAAGGTTACTTTATTCTCTCCATGCTCCCCTATCCAGAAGTTCTCTCCAGTTGTACCTTAAAACTATCTACACGGATATTTTTCAAACTTTTCAGTATTGGTTGGCTTTGATATTTTAGTCCCAGCTTTTAAATTGTGTTGTGGCCGCCCTTATTATTGTTGTTTTCAGTTGCATTTAATTCTAACTGTGGCTATTTCCCTGAGATAATGGGAAATACAAGGCAACTTGCTATCAGGTAACTTGCAAGGTGAATGAATAAATAAATAAAGCAGTCAAATTCTAAAGATAGATTAAGTGACGACTGCAAACCATGCTTGGATAATAGGTGTCTCTGTGTATTCTGGCTGACCCACCAGCTGCCTTTGATAGTCGACCATGGCATTTTCTTGACCTGCTTCCCGTAGACCTGGCTGGAATGAACCAAGAAACATTTCTCCTACCTATTTGATGTACTCAGCCTCCAGGGACTGTAACTGAGAGCTGTACTCAACTGACCTGAAAGTTATTTGGCTTCCTTACCTATGGCCAAGTAAAGAAACAGACTTCTTTCTGAAATCTTTCTTTTGCTTATAGCAAAAGGTTTTTCCTCAGTAATGTCTAGTGGGTTACTTAATGAGTATTGATACTCAGTGGTGTCTCTTCTAGGATGGCTACTAGCTACTGCCCCCTGTTACAAGCCCTCAGGTGGGAAGTGGAAAGAGACATATGCAGCAGACCGAATTTCGAAAGCCAAATGATAGAACGCTGAGGTTTTACACTGGGGTGGAAGTGCTCCAGTCTAAGCTCTTGAACTTGCTGCTGATAGGAGTGGTCCTTTTGATAGTTTCGGCCAAACTCCTCTGCCTATGTTTTCTGCCTACCCATGCATAACATTGCATGCTAAAGTACCCAAAGAGCATCTTTCTTCCCTAACTTTGCCTGTCATTCTCTGCATTAAAACTGCATGTACTTTCCTGATAGGTTAAAGCGAAAACAAGACTGTTTGTCAACCCTGGAAAAAGGAACACATTTATTTATAAAAGTAAAATAACAGCTTTCTTCTGAACCTGCTCCTTTCTGGACGATCATGGAGGCAGGAAGCGGGGAGGTAGACTGGGCTTTGGTGCCCTGAACCTCAGCTTTGAAGTCCATCCCTAGCTGCACCACTGGGTGTGAGACTAGCATTATTATGCTGTTTGCGTTTCAGAAATGGGTGCTGCCTGAAAGATGCTGCCCATCCGTGCTGGCACTCAGCATCCCCATGTGTTCAACTTACATAGTTGTGAGGCGGTGGTGTTTTTAAGATTCCAAAAGACTCCTATGCATTGAACTTAGAAAACAATGGACATTGTAACTGTGTGGTCCACCTGGCACATCTGGCCATTTGGGAAGTGCTGCAGCAGCCATTTCAAGCTGGCTCACAGTTTCCACCTTACCCTTCCTTGCATTGTGCCCCATGCTTAGATAGCAAGTTAGAGTGAAATTACGGGGCCAACCCAATGAGAAGTATGCCAGGTTTGTGCTCCCGTCTATTTGCAGTGTCTGTACTTTGAACCTACCTTCTTCTGTTGAAAGTCCTGTCCCTTTTTGAACATTTTAGGGAGGGGAGCCAAGGGAAAATACAAAGCTTTCATTCTACAAAGGGGGGCAGTTTACCACAGAGATTAAAACATGCTCTGTTGTTAAACCTCTGACAGCCACTAAAATGGGGGCTTTTTATTCTTTGGATTCTGGGTGTGGGGTTAATGAGGGTTCAGAGGTCTTCATCATAGCCTCAAACTCTGCATGCCACAATTGCTGCAGCCACAGAAAGAGAACAAGAAAAAGGACCTGACGATACTACTTGATGTGAAAATCAGATTGACTACAAAGGAAGAGACTGGCTTGGGCTTTGCACAGAGTAATTTTTTCTGTTAACTGGGAAGGCTGGATCAGCTCCCTTCGTTCTTCCGCGTGAAACCCCCAGTTGTCTGTTTCCCGAGCTACAGTCTCTCTGCAAATAGTCTCGCTGTCAGCAGCTCTTCCTTGAAAGTAGGGCAAGAGTGGATTAATGCAGGAATTTTGCAGCAGGAAGCTCGGGTGTCTCACCTGCCTGAGCTCAGGACTGCATTTGTGTCCTGCTTCGGTGCTCTTACGCATCTTTTATCTCTGTTTCCCCACCCACTCATGCCAGGCAACAGGAAAAATGAAGAGTCAGAGTGCTACCAACCAGCAACTAAAAGCCAGCCGTTCACTTGTGGCATTCGGGAGAAGGGCTTCTAGGCAAAGAAGGAAAACGACGTCCTAATCACCCAGTTTGGCGTTTTGCACTCTCATCCCCACAGGTCCCAAGTCCAACTTTGCCACACAGGAGAAGGTTTGCTGACCAACTGGGAGGAAAACCCAGGCCTGCTCTGGTGCACTTTTAAGTACTCCCCTCAATCAGGAAAGAAGAAATCATCACCCAAAGAGAGACAAAAGAATACTTCTATAATTCAAATAGAAACAGAATACATCCAGTGACATCCAGTGGTTCAGCAGGGTAATTTTAGACCCTAGACTTAACAGTCTTTTGGGGGGACCTCTTTAGAGGCCCGGGTGAATTAATTGTGAGGTGCCCATCTAACTTTTGTCCTCACCCCACACCAACCACCGTCCCATGCTTTACAGCTGCTTTATATTCCTGATAGGTTAGAATTATAATAACATCAATATGTTTGCCCACCCTGATTTAAAAGCAAGTTCTCTGAGCATGTGCAGTTTTGCATTTTAAACTTGCTTAAACTGTAGCGCCATCACAACTGTAGGACTAAAATTGGGTTTTTTTCTGCTGCCTTCTTCACTGGCCATTCTCTTGGTGGATATTTGGGGCCCTCAGACTTGACCACAAGCTTCAGAACTTGCTGCATTACTAATACCTCTCACCACAGATGAGAAGAGATGAAATTCAGTCAGGCGATGAGTGGATGAGAATATCCAGACTTTGTCCCAAACTTTCTACCTCTGTTTTGCAGATTTTCAGGCACCTTTCTTGTCCACTTATGCACAGAATCCAATCTTGGATGCATTTGCATGGATTTTCACTTGCACAAAGCCACGAGAACCCCCACATTCGTGGTCCCCTCAAAATGTGCATTTCAAGCTTTAGTCTATGGGCAAATCACATATTTACAGTGAGTACATTTTTATTTGCAGGTGCGATTGTGGACAAATGTGACAAAGAAACTGCAGAAAATTGAAAGGGGGGGGGGGAATGCCTGTAAATTCACAGAATCTGGGTATCCTGAAAAAAGCCAGTCCATTGCAGAATCCATGAGTCTGAGTCATAAATTTTTGGATCCATTTGCATATGTTGTGAGTCCAGGTGTTGATAGGCTACTTCAAGGCCCCTGAAGCTGTTCCTCCTTGTGGACCTGGCCTGGAAGGGGCAGGGGAATCCGCAGAAGGAATTTTTACTGGCATTGCAAGGCCTGACTCCTTGGCATGTCATACAAAGCACACTCCACCCCGATCTCCTCAGGGTGCCTCTGCCATCACATCCCAGATTTCTCCACTGAGTGCATTACAATGCATGCTGAACTTCCAGTATTGTTCTGCAGAAAGGAGCAGTGGCTTCAGCAGGATGATGGGAAATGGGGGCAGTGGGTACACAGGGAAGGCGTCTTCCATCAGGGCTCTTAAACTGCATTTGCTCATGTACACATGCAGAGGCGTGATTCTGTAACTATCCCAAACTCAAGCATTGCTTGAAATGCAGTCTGAAGAAGACCTGCCAGTGCTCGTCCTCAGCATCCTTAGCCTCAACCGAACAGCGACTCTGAGGAAGAGAAAAGCCAGATCAGTCCTGAGTCGCCTTCCTTTCCCTTCTTCCCAAACAGCTTCTCTCTTAGCCTAGTGAACCGGAGCACAAATGCAATGCTGCTTTCCCCTCGACCTCTCCTTTGCAAGAATAAAGTTTGGAATGTCTTTTTAAGCTTCCTGATTGTCTCCTTCATCCTTCATATTTTCTTGTTTCAAGGAACAACTGGTTGAAAACACATATGCTAGGACTCTCTGCTCAGAAGTAAATTTCTTTGTCTTCAGCGGCACTCCTGCAAAAGTAGCATGGAAGACATTTGCTTTGGCTTTCAGGAAGGTGCTGTGAATTACTTTTTTTAAAAAGCTCTGCTCCTGCATACCAGCAAACCTGTGCATAAGCCTAATGGATGAAAAAATGAAACTGAAATGGCCATTTCCCCGGCACACATCACCTTTCCAGCTCCGACTGCTTCGCCTGCAATTGCATTTCTGTGTGATCACATTTTCAACACAGTGGAAACTGTGCTTATTCGTTAGCTTATGACCCAACAGTGGTAAAAGCATTTTGCATAAATACCATGCCAGCACTCCGTGATTCATAGAAGAAGCTCTAATGTTGATTGTGAATGCCCTTCCAATAGTGGAATGTCCATAGTAAGGCAGAAAACGTGGCCAGTCTAAGTTGGGGTGGCTGTGCTCACCTTAGGCATGAGTTACACGTGACCATACTGGGCCATGTTGCCTTTACCAGCCTGCCTGACCCGCAGAAATCAACGGAGGAAGCGTTCCCTGCACGGCGGTGCTCTAGCCATGGGGCTCTGGCCCAGTCAAGGCACCTGACTTAGGGCTGAGGTTATTTAGGAGAAACAACATCCTTGCACCAATGCTGCTATACGATTTATTGAATACACTGATGAAATCTGGATGCAGATTGTTAATAAAGGAACAGAAAGAGCTTGAGTTTTTATCTGTAAATTTAACTGGTTTTGAGAGAAAGTACAACTGTCAGGTTCATTTTATCCTAGAGGATGCAGCTTTGGAGTTCCAGATCTTGACCACCATGGTGGCATGAGGACCACAAGCCCTCAGTGTGGCACTCACAGATGCCAAGGCACCCACACTGCTCCTCGCTCCTGCCTCCTTCAAAAATGTTTTGGATTTATCGGATGCAGTGATGAATTCTGGATGCAGATTGTTAATAAAGAAGCAAACGAAGAACCTTCTTTGTGGCCTATTGATTCCCCGAATAGGCCAGAGGTGCTCTTTGTTCCCCAAAGGTGCCTCAGCCAATGACACATCAATTTCTCCCCCAGGCTGTGAATGAAAAACAAAGCATTCCTGGAAGCAGAGCCATTTGGGTTAGGCAAACATCTTCATTCCCATTGCAAAGGAAGGATTGACCTGCAGGACAAGCAAAGCAACTTCAAGGCATTATCTCCAGTGTTCTTAGCAAGCTGAAGGCCATGAAACCAAACTTTCTTAGAAATTATTCTTCACCACACTGAGAAATTTTGGTTTTCATCCAGAATTTCAGAACTGGGTTAACATTTTATAGGAGAATCCTAGTGCTAGAAGAAAGAAATTGTGGTTGCTTCTCACAGGCTGTCCAGTGGTAGCTCTTCAGATTCTGAAGAGCTGGAGTGGGGTGGAGTGAAACCTTTGAAAGCCCTGCAGCTGTGCCTGGTTACATTTCTCAGGCCAAGCATGAGAATCAGCCTGTTTGGGGAGGGGAGGAAGGGGTTGCAGGAGAGAGCACTGAGAGAAATGAGCTGCTTGTTGGAGAAGTTTGTTCACATAAAGAGCGGAATCCAAACTGGACACTTTATTGATCCATTGTTGACATTATAAAGTTGTGTAATTCTTTTGAAGCCGAGACATTTGTTTTCTTCATGTTCAGCTGCTTTTGCACCTTCTTCTTCTACTTTCACCAGGATTCATGTCGATTCCTTGCTGCAGGACAATGGTACCATCTGCCTATCTTCAATTATGGATATATCTTACATCAATTTGCACCTTCCTCTGATCCTTATCCAGCTTTCCTCATGATACATTCTGTGTACAGATGTGCCTAAGTTTTTAATTCAAGGCACACACTGGAATGTGTTACTGGGGATGACTAATCTTTAGGAGTTGGAGTAACTGCCATGAGCACCACCAACATGGTGCCCAAGAGGAGGTGGCTAGCCATATAACAGCTTCCATGGGGCTTGGCTATCAATTGCTAGGTAGGGAGAGAAACAGCAAGGCTAGAGGCTGTGAGGGAGAGGCGATGAGTCCTGAATTGCCCAATCTTCTTCCACCCACCCATACCTTTCCCTTTGCATGTTCTCTCTTGGTCTCCACTCTCAGTAGCCAGCCTTATGATTGACCTCCCTTCTCCATTCCTGGCCTTCTTGTTTCTCTCCCTTCTGAGCCCCTAGCCTTGCTTTCTCCTTGCTCTCACCCCCATTACCCTGATGTTTCTCTCCCCTTCTAGTCATCACCTTGCCATTTGTCCTCTTTCCTAGCCTTCTCTCACCTTTTCCTTCTCCCAGTTCTGCCCTGTTTGCTTTTGCTGGTCACTATCAGGTTCAGGAACAGGATGGAGAACCAGAAGCTACAACGTTTTTCCATTTATATTAAAACATTTTTGAAGGAGGCAGGAGCGAGGAGCAGTGTGTGTGCCTTGGCATCTGTGAGTGTGACACTGTGGGCTTGTGGTCCTCATGCCACCACAGTGGTCAAGATCTGGAACTCCAAAGCTGCATCCTCTAGGATAAAATGAACCTGACAGTTGTGCTTTCTCTCAAAACCAGCTAAAATTAAAAACAAAAATTCAAGCTCTTTCTGTTCCTTGTCTGAACAGATTAGTAAATTTTAGTCAGTCCTTATGCAGAGAATGAACCTACCAGCTGGCCTGAACATATTCAAAAGGGGCAGCCACTCCCACCAGGAAGAGGACCATGTCATGGCTGCCTGCCGTATCCCATTGAAGTTAAAAGGGAAAATAGTGCCCATGCCAATTCAAAACATGGTTTTGTACACAAGGAATCCATCCAGTCTTTTGAGAACTAAGTACAGAAAGTTTTCTACATGTTCGGATGACTCTGTCAGTTTGGGTTTGTCCCACATTCACTCCTTTTAAATCTCAACATCTGTATTTAAATATTATATTTCTATCCTGTATTATTAATCATGGGGGCTACATAGCATTCCCAGGTGGTCTCCTCCCAAGGACTGACCAGCCCAGGCCTGCTTAATTTCAGCCAGTGGGCTCCGCATGTGCCTTCAGACCATGCTTTCCCTTTCAGATAGAAAGACAATAGTGAATTTTGTTAAGTACTTATTTCAAACATTGCTCAAACAAAAATTTTCAGTCATTCCCAGTAGTTACTCCATGCATTTGAGAACAAAAGCTTAACTAGACAAGATGGGTGAACAGCTGTGAAGGACGGTATCTCCTCCTCTTCTACATGCAGCTCTTTTTTGAAGCATCCTAGGAGCTGTCCTTGGTGCCTCAATCCACCACAAAGAGGTTTGTCACAATGGAATACCATGGAAAGCTCTTACAATAAAACCTAGCAATGGATAAGGGAGCACATGGACATGAGCCACCATCTCCTGGTGAGCAGAATCTTGGCGAGATTAGTTTTTAATGAAATAGAGCTGGAAGGGTCTGAACTTGGATGGAGCAATTTCTGGGAAAGGAGGGTGCTTTAGACTAATCCTGTGTGATTTTTTTTTCCAAATCACCTCTTCGAGATGCTTTTCTACCTCCAGGAAAAAAGATATAGGGGTACGCACCTTATTCTAGCTCTCCTAGATTGAGGAAGGCAGCTCTTTTGATCAGAAAAAGCAGGCCACAGGGAAAGAGTTAAGCATCATCTTTCTCACACAGGCTCCAATTGAATTAGCACTTATACCAGCTTGTTGTTGTTGATCACAAAGTCATGTCCGACCCATCGTGACCCCATGGACAACATTTTACTAAAAGCTCGTGTGGCTCATTTACTTTGATCCTGAAATCAATAAGGTTTACTTCTGAGTAAGGATGAATAGGATCAATCTGCACCGATGAAAACAGCAACAGGAGTAGACTCTTGATACTACATAGGTACCATCTTCTGGGAGATTTTATACACACACACACACACACACACACACACACACATGCGCGCGCATGTGGAAGGGTAGAAACCAATGAAGTTTCAGGGCTGTGATGTACTTGAAATACCATGTTCATAATAATTGGGAAAGTTAGGGAGAGTAAACCATTTCACAGCAGGGGAGATAACCTACATCTAGCCTGGAAAGAGACTTTGGGCTTTATTTATTTATTTTTAGATAAAAGGGGTTCCAGTATACAGGGCCTTGCTTCTCTCATAGGGCCAAGTGCAGAGGGAAGCAAAGATTAATCAAGACATGCATAATTTAGCATAATTTTCCCCTTTCAGATTTTCTTGGCTCTGTGTCAGTAGTTTTGCTTCTGATAATATCCCTTAATATGATGATGGGCAAAGAAGTACTTAGAAAGGCATTTCATGATCCTCGATGCAATCCAAGGCATGCTCAGGCAAGAATAGATCCCATGTTCCATGTGGCTTACCCCAGGTATGTTGGCATACAATTGCATAGGGTGCAAGCGCATATGAACAGGCATGTAATATCCCAGAAAGGAAAGGCTATCTTTTTTGCAGCTGTGTAGAATGAACCAGGAAAACATAACTTTGTCAGCATAGTTATGAAGGTAGGAAAACTTCTCCCCGTTTGGTTTTTGTACATTAAGCAGCTGATCTCTAGGCTCTGCCCAGAGAAAAAAGAGCTACTATAAGGAAAAGTTTCAGGATTTTTATCACCATCATCACATTTATACCCCACATGTCTTCCTCTTACAAAGGCAGAAACTAATTACAAGTTCCTCCTCCTCCTCATTTTGTCCTCACAACCACAACCTTGTGGGGTAGTGTAGGCTGAGAGAAAGTGACCAACCCAAAGTCACCCAGTGAACTTCATGACCGAGTGGGGACTAGAACCCAAATCCAAGTCCCAACCCAGCACTGGCTGAGATAATCATGCTAGCAGAAAAATAACTTAGTACAAAGCAAGTAGAAGAGGGAATATTTCAGGATCATACAAATATAATTCATGTTAAACCAGGATAACTAACATCTGTTGTGCACCATCAATAATGCAAGTTAGAACCCCTTAGAGCTGAAATTAAAAATGTTATACAAATCCAAACCGTTCAGAAGCATTACACAAGCTTCACCACTGAAAATATGTTTTTTAAAATTTAAGATTTAAAAAGTTTCCTAACAAATTCAGCTTGATGAGATCCAGATGGGTAAAGGAGGTATGAATCTCCATACATTATGCATGGCGATTTTGCTAGGATCTATTACTGCGTGGTTATTTCTGCAGTATCTTAGTGATTAGACTACACTGTTTCTAATTGCAATTGCAGTCTTCCAATTACAAAATAATAGTAATAGTATCCCTTTTCTACTTTTTCCATCAATTGTATCCTTTGCTTCCCTCTAGCTGCCATTTTGTCTCTGGACACCAAGTTATTTCTAATTGATGGGTCTACTTTTTAGTCATGGGTTGTCCCTCAAAACTATTCCTTTCTCTAGGTATCTGCTAGTTTACTAACATTACTAACCCTTCAGCAACCATCAACCACCTTTAATCCCCAAATTTAAGTGGCTGAAAATATTTTATAGCCTCACACCCCACTTGATCAAATCCTGCAAGAAGCCATTGTTGTCAGGCTGGGAGTCAGGTAAGGTCAAGGTTTGATCCTCATCTGGTCATGAAGGCCACTGGGTACTTTTGAACCTGTCACTGACTCTTTGTCTGAACTATCTCACAGGGTTGTTGTGAGGATGAAATGGGGAAGAGGGAGATCAAATACATTGGGGCTCCTTGGAGACAAGGATTAAGGGATCTCAGGGCAACAATAAAAATATCAGCAACCTCCATCATAGACAAATAAAAAGGCTATGGGGCTTAATTTTCTGTGATAAATTTTAGACCATTTTATATCAACTTGCCAAACTGTATACTTTATTCTCCTCAGGCATAATCCAGCCAGAGTTTTACATTTTGCAAGTGCAATTTATTAGAATCTCATAAATTTAGGCATATGTAATTGCACTGAAAAGACACCAGTTTATTTATCATAGGCTGTGTTGAACCCCTTTTACTAAACATTCCTAAATGTCCCTAAATTCAGCAGAATCCATATAAAGGACTGTGTGTGCATGAGGAGTGCCTTTTTCTCTATTACTGCCCTTTTCACTATTACTATTTTGGCAGGCAATTTTGAGCTGTAAACATCAACTTGAAGAGGGTTTTTTAATTAATTTAGTAAGGTCTAGAAGCCCCTTTGTGGCTTTAAGCACAAAGAGGCTTCTAGGGGGAGGGTAGCGGTATGATCAGCGGTTAAAGGGATTTCCAAGTGCCCTTACATCTAAGTTTTGTTTTGCCTACGTTTATATTCCATGGTTTCTGAGTTTCTCAGAACTGCAGGCAGATGTTTCCAGCCTTTTTTTTTTTAATTCCCTGCTTTCTTGGCTTGCTTCTCTGTACCCATCACTTCAAGACATGGTTTCCCTAACACAGCAGTTCATAACCTCCTCCTCTCCTTATTCCCCCCCCCTTTATTTCATTCGCCTTTCTTTGTAAATAAAGGGGAGGGGAATCTCCTTAAATCTAATTACAGCTGATATATATACTCATATATATGGTTACACTTTTCTCTACATTAGAATCCATTTTTTAAAAAAAATCCCTCCTTCTATATATTACATATATTTATTTTATTCTCCACCCTAACAGAGTGTAATAAATTAGTCAATGGCTAGTGATAGGGAGGGAAAAACCAATTGTGTTTTTCTTAGTATTTGTGCTATACCAGCTTTCTCCAATTTGGAGATCTTCCTGACTAAAGATTATAGTCTTCCAGACTATTCTGGACTACAGATCCCACAATTCTTTACCACCACAAATGTTAGCTGGGTAATGGGAGTTGTAGTTCACAATGTCTGGAGGACGCCAAGTTAGGGATGATTGTCCTATACAGACTGCCAGGGCTGGCAAATCTGGGCACCGCACGGCATTTGGCTGGCAACTGTAGCTCAACTGTAGCTCAACACACCTGGACAATCCCAGATTGCTGTCATGCACCATTAGGAGTCCTGTAGAGCTGCATAAATCCAGAAGTGCATCTTCGCACTTGTGGGTAGCAAGTACTGCTGCATCTGTTAAGGTTATGGCCACATCACTTGTTAAAGTTACGGTTGTCCTGCCATTTTGCTCAGTGTATGGCATACATCATCTGCTCCTGAAGAAAGCCAGGGGCTCCTGTACCTTTAAAAGACAATTCTACAAACTCCCCCTAAGGCAGCTGTTCTCCATAAGCTAAAAACAAGCAATTCAGAATTCATACCATCATTGGTCCAACTTCACAAAAATGTGTGAACTTCTGTGACCTGCAGATCTCTTCATCAGGAAACATCTTTCAACAAAGCAGGGACAGGGGGAAGGGAGGTGTTGTTGTCAGTCTGTCTGCATATTCTAAACACAACACAGAAGAGGAGAATTTCCCAATATTCAGGCCAGGGTCTAAAACCATCACATCTCCAGGCAGAACTCAGTTTGGGTATCTACAGACCATCGTTCCCCTCCAGAACATCTCAAGATTGGGATCAGGCAGGCAGATTGATTACAGCCTCCAGGCAGTCTTCTATTTCCCCTGCTCATTGTGCCCAGCCTGCTTCTGGTAAGAGCTCCGTTGATTAAGAGATCTGGAAATCCAGAAAGTTTATGTACTGGAAGGGGGGGGGGGGTGTGAAGTGAAAAGAACGCTTGAGCCAGCCTCAAAAAGTAGGATGCTACACGGATTTAAGAAAATGGTGCAATGAAAAGGCTTCCTTTTGGCATGCCAGGGGTGGGAAAAGCAGTTTTGGCTGAAATCTTGTGGCAGGCCTGGGTGCTTCCGAGCAGCCCAGGATAGGATAACGAAGCTGGGATTCCCACTCGAGTGTGTGAGTGGGAGGCAGGGAAGGGCGTGATTTCAGCACGTACTGACTTCTCAGTCTTGCAAGACTGCTGGCACCTGGTGCGGTTCGCACTACAGGTGAGGGAGCCCCCGTCTGGACCACTCCCTCGCTCTGCGGGATCTTCAACTCCTCCGTTTCTTGTCCTGAGTTAAAGGGGCAGAATCCAGCGAAAGTCGAGCTGCTATCTAGAGACGCGCCCCGAGTAGCAAGCTCCACCGACGACATCGGACTTCCGAGCAAGCCTGCCAAGGAGTAATTGTGGCAGGTGGGAAGTGGATGAGGAAAGGAATGCCGTTTAAATTGGTCCCTGCCCCCCCCCCCCGCTCTCCTGGCCAGGTACGCTGATGTGGGCATAAAACTTAACTCTGTGATTCTCAGTGCCAAATTTAACTCTGTGATTCTCAGTGCCATTCGAACATAGCAAAGTTTATTTTGGAGTCAACCCGCACTTGAGTAAACTGCTGCTTTGCAGGAGAATAGAGACGGAAGGATGCAACTTTTCGGTACTCTTCTTCTAGGTTGCAATGCACTCTTTAACGGAAGAATCAAAACTCTTTGAATATTGGAGGATGTCTGGAGGAATATATATGGGATCCCTGAATGAGGGTTCGCATTAAGACGTGGGAACTTCTGAGTAGTTACCAGAGACTGCCAATGTCATATAGTTAGGCAAGTCTGAACCCTGTGCGTGTCTAAACAGGTAAACACGTCCTAGAATTAGTAGCATTCCTCAGGCAGGAAAAAGTACCCCAGCATTTGCCAGCTGGGAAAAAAGTCTTACAATTCCAGGCATCTTCATCCAGGGGAAAAATCCTACAATTCCCAGCATGGCTGGGGAATGCTGGGAGTTTTAGGACGCTTTTCCATCCAAACATACATTGGATTGTTTCCTTATGGTGCAATTTTATGCAGCCTGGAAAGAAAAAGGCCTGCAACTCTCAACATGGGCTAACCAGAAAAAAGGAGTTCTGGAACTCCCAGGATTCTTCATGTCTGGCTAGGGAATCCTGGGAGTTTTAGGACTTTTTTCCATTTGAACCTGCATAGGTGTGCAGGCTGAGTTGTCACTGCCCTTTCTAAGGCTACGCTCCTCTCCGTTTCTCTGAGTAAATCCCATAGAATCCAGCATACAGTGTTCCGACTGGGCTGAAAATCTGCACGAACCTGGCACCTGCCAGCTGCTTTGGACACCAAGGCCCATCAGCCCCAGTCAACAGGCATGATGGCAGGGATGATGCAAACTGTCGCTCAGATCATCCAGAGGGTCTTCACTCCGCCGGCGTGCTTACACGGGAGCAGGTTGCACGGGGACTCAGCGGGACTCACTCCGGGATGGCAAACTGCACTGAGATCAGGCTGAACAATAAGGATCGGCACCACGGCCCTGCTTGCCTCCGCCAGATCTGCCGGTGGCTTTGGCGTTCCTGCCTTGCCGGAGACCAGCCCCCTCCTCCCGCCCCCGCGGCGGACCTCTCCTCCTCTTCCTCGCAGGGTCTCGCCAGGACCGTCAGCCTAGGCGGGGAGCTGAGTTTGCAGCTGCCAAGGGATGGCTGGAGAGACGGAGGGAGAGGGTTCCTGCTGATGTCAGAGCCGGGAGACAGTCGTGATTGGATCTAATTAGACTTTGCGGCAGCAAATAGACACGCTCCCTGCATGATTGGCTTCAAAGTGGCTGGTGGTGCCAAACAACTAGCAGAGGTGCAAACACGGGAAAGCAAGGCGAAAGGACCGAAAGTGGGAGCCGCGCGTGGCCAGCCGCCGACCCAGCGAGGCGCCCCGCGGAGGAGGGCGCGAGTCCGGAGGGCCGAGGGCGAGCACGCGGCCGCGGGGCAGCCGGACTCCCCGGCCCGCCCTCCGGCCCTTTCCTTCGGGGTTGTTGGCCGAGTCCGCCGTCCCCGTCCGCGGGCCTCGCTCCCCGCCGCCGCCGCGGTCTGCGGGCGCGCCGGCGCTGCGCAACGCCCGACCCCAGCCGCGCGGGCGCCTTTGCGCCGCAGAGCCTTCCTGCGAGAGTGGGAGCGCGCTCGGAGCCCGGCGCGGGCGACCCCCGGGCGCGCCGGCGAGGCAGAAGCAGAAGGCGGGGGGCGTCCGAAGAGCCCGCGGCTTGGCTCCCCCCGGCCCGCCCCGCGCGCGCCCCCTCGCCCAACGCACGCGCTCCGCTCCTGCCCGACCTACGGCGATGACCTCCGTGCTGGGGAGCAGCAGACCTTCTGGCGGGCCGGGCAACCAACTGAAATGCAAGTCCAAGCGGAGGCGGAGGAGGCGATCCAAGAGGAAAGGTGAGCTCTGCTTTCCAGGAAGCCTCGCCTGGATCGGACCCGAGCGACCCCCTTCGCCTCTTGGCTGCTTCCTCTCTCGGCTGCACCTACCTTTCTCCCTCTGTTTCGGTCGCTTGGTGCGTGTGCAGACTTACGGGGGGGGGGGGG